>NC_050456.1:29518205-29824633 GCF_903995425.1 Onychomys torridus | reverse complement strand
AATTTATAAATAAGCAAGTGGGACAGAGAAAACAAAACTATTATGCAGAAGTTATCCAAATAATATAGTTCATCCTCTCAGAAGTGGATATTAGATCCTGCCTCCTAAGTGCAGCCTGCAAATAGCATCCTACTGTACAGAACACAGATAAAAATCACCATAGAAAAATATCTGAGAAAAATCACATCAGCCTGATATTCAATGCTGATTGCCATGATGTAGTTTTTTAAACGTGAATATTGTTCTATTTGCATCTGTGATCTTAAAGTCTCTTCATTAAAACAGAGCTGTAGATATGGCTGAGAATGGAAAATATACTTAACTAATATTTTTTATTGCTTAATATGCTGAGTTTTTTGCTTCATTCTTACATATTTGCTACATACTCAGGACAACTTCAAAATGAGTCTTATTCTGGCTTGTTAAAAGTAGCATAAGGCAATCTTAAATGCTGATGGTCAAGTATAAATGGTATACTTCCACCAATAACCTCTAAAATATAGTAAACAAACATTTGTCAAGAAATCAAATGGAGAAAATATGAACTCTTTACAAATCAAAAGAAACAAAGAATGAGAAGGAAACAAAATGCAGAGTAGAGATGATGTTTTGTTCCAGTAGTAGAAACACTAACTAAGGTACTAACAAATAGTATACATTGAATAAAAGTTCTCCTATACTAAATCTCAGAGATCTAACCAAATCACAATAGGCATGGAAATGCCTCCATATGAAAATAGTAACTACCATGCAGCAAAATGTGAAGAAGATAGTATCTAAGCATATTTATCAAAGAAATATAGGAATAGATTTATGGAACAAATGATGGAAATTAATGAGCAAAGCATCCATCTTAGGAGACAGGTAAACAACTATAAATGCAATGATATGGAAATAAATCCAAAAACTATGTAATTGAGTACATCAGCAAAACAATTACTGTTCTTTGAAAAAGAAAAGGTTCTCAGATTAATTAAAAGCTTATGAGAGTGACCAATTTAAAGCAGAAAATCACAAATGCAATGAACTATGTCATTATATGTGATGATAATTTATCTGTGTCCCCCAATAAAATTTATCTGAGGATCAGAGGATAAAAGTCAGCTCCTATTATTAAAAACAGAAGTCATGCAATGTTAGCACATGCCCTTAATCTGTCTGAATCTCTGTGTGTTCAAGGCCACACTAGGGAACAGAGCCAAGTGTGGTGACACACACCTTTAATCCAAGTACTAATGATAGAGACCTGGAGGTCTGTACAGTCGGGCAGTGACAAGGAAGTGAAGTAGCTAGGCTAAGAGTCAATGAGAGGTCAAAACAGAAAGGCAATACAGGCACTGGTAAGACAGGAAGTAGTGCGCTTTGGGAGCTGCAGCATGATAAGGTAAGGTTAGCTGGTGGCTGTTCTGATTCCTCTGATCTCTGTCATATTTCCATCCCTTTTTCTGGCTCTATTTTTTTTTAATTTAATAAGACTGCTTAGAAATTTGTCTACAATTATATGATAGATCTCACCCAATATCAAAGAACTGTTACAGGAAGCCACAACTTATTGGGATCCAGATGGTCTGTGGTTACTTTTTCTGATATGAAACCTGATAGAATTGTGGTTGTGTGACTGCAGAAAGCTTCAGGCAAGCAATAGCATCTAAGGGGGCATATATTTCAGGATAAACAAGACCACAAGGACAGATAAGTGAGGAAGAAACAAATTTAGATAAAGGGGTCAAAACACCATTTGCTCAAGATGTGCTGGCAGTGCTATATTTAACTACCTAGTTAAAATATAAATAACAGTAGAAAACACAAGAAATGTTCCTTCCTAAAATGAACCTAAAACCTTGTGTCTTTATCTATCATTGGCATCCTCTCTAGGTCTCTGTGTTGCCCATGGCTGGTCTAGCAAATGTAGCAACTAGTCAAAATACAGAGAACTAATTATGGGATGCCTAGACCCAACTGGTATACCTACAATACAACACCCATATCTAATGTTAATGGACTATTGTGAAGAAAGGGCAGAAATACGTCAAGATTTAGAGACATAGGAAGTTTTCGGTGAGGTTGTATATTCTAGCTATGACAGTGATACACTCATGAAACATCAACATTGCTTCCTAAACAAGATCTGAATAATTCCGACAGCAGTTTACCTATTAACATGAATGGTTAAATCTCATAGAGCTACATGCCCTAGGTGAGTGTCAACAATAAATTTATGACTACTAAGAGAATTATGCTTTCCCTAGGATGAGCCTGTGACTGGCTATTCAGTACCAAGTCATCAGGCATGGTAGTAGGGCATTGGAAGGGAAGAGACATAGCATGTAGAAGGAGGAGATGGAGAAGGAAGATGATGATCAATCTACATTTTAAATTAAATAAAAAGTGTGTCTCTTTATATATGACATAAGATCTATTGATAAACTATAAAAAAGGAAATGTAAAATACTACGCAGTAAATTCAGATACTGGAACATTTGTAACACAAGTGTAAACATGTTTCAAACCCTAATTCCATATTTTCCCATCCCTTTATCCTGGTTGGTTGTGACATCAAATGACATGCTCACTGCTTCTTTTGCTCCCACTCACCCTCTGAGTCTCTGATTTTACTTTGACTACAGTGAGAAATTCCTTGTGGGATTTGTCAGGGTTATAATCAGTAGCTTCTCATTTCAACAGCACTTGGATTTTCCTCTGGGATTTACCTGCTAGAATATTTCTCTCTCAGGTTTGCTCAGTTTGCAATAGATGAGATTCAGAAGTCTGAGGATTTAAAACTCCAGAGAAAATCCTCAAGAATTTGGAGGTTGTTGGTCTAAAGAGGTGAATTAAACATTCCTGCTTTCCTTCTCCATCATGTACACAGAACATTAAAACAGACATGTGGATGTTTTTTAGAAGTTCTAAATAGAACCCACCACTGTCTCGCAGAGCAGTGATCCTGGAAAAGGACAGTGGGATTGTCTTTTCATTCCTTTCTTACTTATCTGTATACATTTCTGTATTTGTAGGCACCTAAGGCAATGAAAGAATTGAAAAGTCTTGCTTCTTTTGCTTAAATAGTGTTTAAAGGCATACAGCAGGTCCTCAGCTAAAGGAATATTGATTATCTGCTGTTAAAGAGAGAATATCTATGTACACACATGGAAAATGCTTAACAGTGACAGATTCTATGTAACAGCAACCTTGAAATCTAACTACATTTCATTTTAGAGGAGGAAAATTCTTCTGACAAGAAAAATAATGAGACTGTGATTAAATGTGTAGCAAGAAGACATTTGTTACTACCTGTTTTGGAGTTATATAGCATGATTTTGAAATCATGTGTCCAACTAAGTCTAACATGTAAAGTTTATGCTAATTCAAATTCATATGTGTGGAAATGTTGTAAGATGCTGCTCTGTTTCAGTGCTAGGGATGAAACCAAGGATCTCTCACAATAGTCACATGCTCTACCAATGAGCAACACTCTCTCCAGACCAAGGCTCTCAATCTTTGATACAACACTGCCAAACTATTTTATAGATGAGATGACAACATTGGACAAATAGAACCATTTTTGGCCATGTAGTAAATCAATTTGCTTTTAGCCATTCTGTCTCAAAAATCTACATTATTCCAGGTATGTGTAGTCTATGGAATCAATAATATGTCTATATTTTGTTTTTCTCTACATATGCTGTTGTTCATATTTCCTCTAGGAAATAGCATTTTTCTGATCAAGCTGAGGATACAGTGGATAAAGTATATGCTGTAGGGGCATGAGGACCTGAATTTTATCCCAGAAACTTTTTTTTTTTTTCTGTTAATGCTTGGCATGATACTGAGTTCTTGTCATCCCAGTGCTAAGATGTAGAGATGAGTAAATCAATGAGATTTCTGGTCATCCAGCCTATTGAGGTCTGTGGGCCTGGTGGCTAACAAAATTTGGACAGGCCAAGGCAACTCAGCCTTAAGATGTGATACCTGGGGCAGCATCCAATCACATCTGCACAAATATAGACACATCCACACACAAGAAAACAGATGTACACATGTATGTACAAATGTCTACATCCACACAGAAGATTTCCCTGTGCTTCCTCCTGAGGCAGAGACTTTTGAGCATTTGTTTCAGCACTGTAATTTCCTCTATCCACAGTAATCATTGTAATCACTTATGCTTTCCTGGATGCTCCATGGTAGTGTACTAGCCAATAGAAATAAAATCTCAGTGCTAACAATTAAACTACCATGCCTGTTGTGTGAAGTGTGGGGTTTCAGGATTCTCATCTTTTAGGCTGCTTCCTCTTCACTGAACTTTTCATTGTACTGGATCAACTCCTGTGCAATCTTTCTTGCCTATAGAATCTATTGAGTCCAGACCATAACAAAGGTATAATTATGACAGGGTGGGCAAAATAAATGACTTTACTAGTAAATGATTGAAAAGGAAAAGAGAAGTGATCCATAGAGAGGAAATATGTTCTGCATGTTTATTAATAAATTAACTTTAAAGATGAATAAGGATAGAGTTATTGTTGTTTCCTATTTTTATGATAAAATTCTTCATGAAAGAACCTCAATAATAATAAAAACTTCTCTGGATATTTCCTAGAAGTACAAAGAAATTTCCAGATCAATCTAATCTTAATAGAAAATTACCTTTTTATTGACTTCAAGAAATTTAGTAAATTATATTTAGGTATAGTGACTACATTTAAGATCTAAGTGTAGAGGAGCTGTGCCTTGGTTAATTTAAGTAACTAACACAGATGTCGAAAACTGAATATGCTTTGTTTTTTAATGTGTTTTAAGAAGAAATATAGATCTTGTTAAAGGAAAAATAATTTAGACCTTTTGAAGGATAATAAGAAATATTTTATTTCAGAATGGGCCAGCAGAGTAGGAGTCTGCAGTAGGGAGAAGAGATGGGGTCATTCCTAAATTCAACAATGGACAATGTTTACAGTTAAGTAGCAGAATGGTGGTCCAGGGATAAAGCTCAGGTGTGGTGAACCACATGAGAAACTGAGGCAAGAAGAGTGACACAAACTTGAAGCCACCAAGAACTCCATAGAAAGTTCAAGGCAACTTGGGATTTAAATGGAAATTTATTGAGGGGAAGCAGATCATGGATAAACACACTGGCAAGTATACAGACTGTGATGATTTAAACGAGAATGGGTCTAAGGCTCATAGATTTGAGTACTTAGTCACCAAGGAGTCACACTCTTTGAAAAGATTAGAAGGTATGGCCTTGTGAGAGGAAGTGTGTCACAAGCCAGGTCCAGTAGCTCTTTTTTCCTGCTGCCTGACGTATCTTTATGTAGAACTCTGAGCTTCTCAAGCACCATTTCTGCCTGTATGTCACCATGTTACCCATCATGGTGATAATGGACTAAACTGAAAGTATAATCAAGTTCCAATTAATGCTTTCTTTTGTAAGAGTTGCCTTGGTCACTGTGTCTCTTCACTGCAATAGAACCATGACTAAGACACAGACCTGACAGAATGGTTCCTGAAATCATGTTAGATGGAGAAAAGCTGAAGCAATCACACCTGAAGGACAGAAGGAAGTGAGGAATAGTCCCAGATACTGTGTTGAGGGTAATCTGATATCAAGAGAAAAGCTTCTGTCTAAACTGACAGAACAAAGTACTTGAGAAAGGCAAAAAATACCAAGAAAGACTGAACATTAATGCCTAGTGTAACATGTGGTTTACAGGGTCTGAAGCTATGGCCAAAGGGAGAGTACATCATACTTTATAGCAAATTTCATGGTGTTTACAATGTCTGTAATATTACTACCTGGTTTTTATAAGAATCAGTATTTTCCCTCTTATCTGCATTCTTGTTTAAATATAGAAAATATTGGATTGGAAGAGAAGTCATGATATCACTAAACACAATGTGTGAATTACATATCATGAACATTGTGGTGCAGGCACGTGATCATGGCAGACCAGACAATGCAGCTTTTAAACTATTTTGGCTTTAGTTTTGTATCCTTTGTTATATAACACTGAATTATGAACCAATACATCTACTAATTTAGTGATGTTTTGCCCTTATAGCAAAAAGCAGGTAATAGCTTCGAATAATACTTGTCAATAAGTGCACTCAATGTAACAACAAAAAAAAAGCAAAGTCTTTTGTAATTTTCTTAAAAAATTTCTTAACAATTAACTCTCAAAGCTTATTAAAGATGTTTTGTAGTGAGGGGATTCTAATTTTATTAATTTCTTTATTTGCTTATACTTGAAGGATTCATTCTATTTCGGTAAGGTTATCAAATATTTGTGGCCAATAATTATATGCTAGAATTTGGGAATGTCATGCTTTATTCCCACAAAAATTAATTCTGGCAACATTAGGTGTGGCAACATTTTTACTTTCAAGGTTTTTGGTAATAGACGCTATAAAGTCAATGGCCATTTTGAAGGGAAATGGTAGATAGTTCTTGAGTACTTTGTCAACTTACATTTCCTTTTATGATCTGTGAAATATAACTGTAGCTTTGACCACATAAAGATTACCCATTATTAACAACATTCAATTTTATGGAATAGGTTATATAGACCTTGAACACAGTTTTAATTGATCCTAATTAATATATACTATTCTATTGCCTAACTTTTACCAAACAGTTTGGGTGTTACAGATCTATAACACTGACAATATAGCAAGCTTTTCAAATTGTATGAAGTATGTATTTCTTGAGTTCCACTAATTATTTGACATATGTTTCAGACATTATTTCAGTGCCAGTATTTATATGTGAAGATAAACAATTTCACTTGAGTTCAGCATAAAATAACATCTTATAGCACACTCTAATTTTAAAACTACAAATATATTCAAAATTACAATGTAAGCTATAATCTTAATTGGATTCCCTTTCAATTATCAAAAGAAGATTAAACATCATAAGAAAATTCTTATAATTTATAATTTGTCTCAACAAAAAGATAAGTCCTGGATTCTTAAAATTATTAAGGAATAATCTCATTTTTAAGAATTTTACCACCTAGCAATGTTGGCACATGCCTGTAATCCCAGCACTCAGGAGGCAGAGGCACATGGCTCTCTGTGAATTCAAGGCCAGCCTGGTCTATACAGTGAGTTCCAGGACATACTCCAAAGATACAGAGAAACCCTATATTGAAAAACAAAAAACAAAACAAAACAAAAAAACAAAACAAAAAAAAAAAGAATTTTACCAGAAAAATTACATAGTTTCACCTACTAAATGTAATATAAATATTTGTGGTGTTTAATATTCATTGTGACCACATTACTTTAAAATTAGATCCTAGATTTATGGTGTTTATTTTTGGCTGTGTGTGAAACTCCTGTTGTTTTTCTTATTGTTATTGGCATATACTTTGTGACAACAATTATGAAAAGTAAATACTGTGCTTAGAACCATAGTTTTGTTTTGTTTTTTTAAAGGGTAGTTCCATGGTCATTTATTAAACCTTTACTTAAGTGTACAGTGGTTCATAAATGATACTTAATTTTATGTATATTTAAAAAACAGATAATTTTAATCTTTTAGGGAGGTGCTCTTCTAACTGGATGAAATTAATTAAATACAATGTGAGTTTAGGCTATGTGACCCCTACTTCATTGAGACAAACCTTGAAAGTAATGAACACATATGCAAAGTATAGAATAACAATATAATACTATTTAGAAGTCAGAAAATTTTCATAATAAAGGTTAATTTCACAGATGGACACTATTATTGGATCTTTAGGATGCCATGAATAAAGGACAGGGATATAAGTGTTCTTGTTAGTAAAAGTCATGACAATAGCTATGCATAGACAAGTCAAATTAGAAAATGAAGTTTTTGTTTGGTTTTGATAATAACAATAAGCTTCTAGTGAATGTGTAACATGTTGGAGGCATATTATATGCATCATCACTTTTACAGTTCTACAAACATCTCACTTATTTTCTTTGAAGAGGATGATTCATTCAGACATGTGTAAATAATTTGTAAAATTATCCCAAGGATGCAATGGCAGAACCACAGGTAAGCTTTTAAAGAACAGTTTTACATATCTAAATATGTTAATTTCATTGAGAAATTGAATAAGAGTTATTTAACTCCCTTTAACTGAGTCAAATGACTGTGATACAAATGTTGGCTAGGCACTGATGACCAACATAAAGTTTCATGAGAAATATTACTATGACTATGAAAAGATTTGTGTTCCACTTTGTAAGAATTTGAAAACTAACAAACATTTAAAAGATGAAAGAATTGAGCATCTATTGCCAAAGAAGAGACATAAATTAATGATAACAGAAAATGAGAACATCATGAAGAGGCCAGAGCCTTATATAGAAGAAATCAAAAATAAAGTGTAGGAACACACAAACAAAAAATGTGAAGAACATTATAAAAAACAAGAAGAAAGGACAATTAAAGCAGAACAAAACAATAAGTCCCTAAAAGAAAATCATGAAAAAGCAAGGGAAACAGTCCAAGACCTGAAGAGGGAAATAGAAAAAATGAAGAAGACACTAGCAGAAGGAATGTTGGAAATAGAAAACCTGAGTAAACAAACAGGAACTTCATGCAAGTATAACCAACAGAATGCAAGAGATGGAAGAGATGATCTCTGGTGTTGAAGATACGGTAGAAGAAATAGATGCATCAATCAAAGAAAACACTAAAACCAACAAAGTCATGACCCAAATTGTCCAAGAAATTTGGGACACCATGAAAAGACCAAACCTACAAATAATAGGGATACAGGAAGGAGAAGAATACCAACTCAAAGGCACAGAAAATATATTTAACAAGATCATAGAAGAAAACTTTCCGAACTTAAAGAAGGAAATGCCTATGAAGATACAAGAAGTCTATAGAACACCAAACAGACTAGACCCCACCAAAAAGTTCCCTTGCAACATAATAATTAAACAACTAAACATATAGAATAAAGAAAGAATATTAAGGGCAGCAAAGGAAAAAGGCCAAGTGACATATTAAGGCAAACCCATCAGAATAACACCCGATTTCTCAATGAAGACTTTGAAAGCCAGAAGGACCTGGACAGATATAATGCAGACACTAAGAGACCATGGATGCCAGCCTAGACTAATATACCCAGCAAAACGTTCAATCATCATAGATGGAGTTAACAAGACCTTCCAAGACAAAACCAGATTTAAACAATACTTATCCACAAACCCAGCCCTACAGAAAGCACCAGAAGGAAAATTCCAACCTAAGGAAGGCAGATACACCCATGAAAACACAGGCAATAGATAACACCACAGCAGTAAACCCCAAAGAAGAGAAGTACACACACACACTACCACCAAAAAATAAAAACAATAACAGGAACAAACAATCACTGGTCATTAATATCCCTTAATATCAATGGACTTAATTCACCTATAAAAAGACACAGACTAACAGAATGGATACGAAAACAGGACCCATCTTTCTGCTGCATACAAGAAACACACCTCAAATTCAAAGTCAGACACTTCCTAAGAATTAAAGGTGGGGAAAAGACTTTCCAAACGAATGGTCTTAAGAAGCAAGCTGGTGTAGCCATCCTAATATCCAGCAAAATAGACTTCAAACTAAAAATCAATCAAAAGAGATGATGAAGGACATTACATACTCATCACAGGAAAGATCCACCAAGATGAAGTCTCAATTCTAAACATTTATGCCCCAAACACAAGGGCACCCACATATGTAAAAGAAACATTAATAAAACTTAAATCACATATAAAAACCCACACATTAATAGTGGGAGACTTCAACACCCCACTTTCACCTCTGGACATATCAGGAAAATTGAAACTTAACAGAGACACAATCGACTTAACAGATGTTGTGGCTCAAATGAACTTAATCGATATCTACAGAACATTCCCCCCCCCCCGAAAAAATAAAAGAATATACTTTCTTCTCAGCACCCCATGGAACCTTCTCTAAAATCGACCACATACTTGCCACAAAGCAAATCTCAACAGATACAAAACAATTGGCATAACCTCCTGTGTTCTATCAGACCACCATGGTTTAAAGTTCGATTTCAACAACAGAAGAAACTATAGAAATCCTACAATCTCATGGAAACTGAATAATGCTCAACTGAATCAACAATGGGTTAAGGAAAAAATAAAGAAAGAATTAAAGACTTCCTAGAGATCAATGAAAATGAATACACCACATACCCAAACTTATGGGACACTATGAAAGCAGTGCTAAGAGGTAAATTCATAGCACTGAATGTGCCCACATAAAGAAGCTGGAGAAATCACATACTAGTGACTTGACAGCACACCTGAAAGCCCTTGAACAGGAAGAAGCAAAGTCTCCCAGGAGGAACAGATGCCAGGAAATTATCAAATTGAGAGCTGAAATCAATAAAATAAAAATAAAGAGAACAATACAAAGGATTAATGAAACAAAGAGTTGGTTCTTTGAGAAGATCAACAAGATAGACAAGCCCCTATCCAAACTAACCAAAAGACAGAGAGAGAGCATCCAAATTAACAAAATCAGAAATGAAAAGGGGGACATAACAATGAGGACAATGAGGAAATCCAGAGAATCATCAGGTAATACTTCAAAAACCTCTACTCCACAAAACTGGAAAATCGAAAAGAAATGGATAATTTTCTGATTAGTTACCACATGCCTAAGTTAAATCAAGAACAGATAAAGCATTTAAATAGTCCAATAACCCCTAAAAAAATAGAATCAGTCATTAAAAGTCTCCCAACCAAAAAAAAAGCCCAGGACCAGATAGTTTCATTGCAGACTTCTACCAGATCTTCAAAGAAGACTTAATACCAATACTCTTTAAATTGTTCCACACAATAGAAACAGAAGTTATATTACCAAACTCCTTCAATGAGGTTACAATTACCCTGATTCCTAAACCAAACAAAGATGCAACAAAGAAATAGAACTACAGACCAATCTCCCTCATGAACATTGATGCAAAAATACTCAATAAAATAGTGGCAGATAGACTTCAAGAACACATCAAAACAATTATCCATCATGATCAAGTAGCCTCATCCCAGGGATGCAAGGGTGGTTCAACATACGAAAGTCTGTCAATGTAATACACCATATAAACAAACTCAAAAAAAAAAAAAAAAAAAAAAACAAAAAAAACACATGATCATCTCACTAGATGCAGAAAAGGTATTTGACAAAATCCAACACCCCTTCATGATAAATGTCTTGGAGAGATCAGGAATACAGGGAACATACCTAAACATAATAAAGGCAATCTACAGAACGCCAACAGCCAACATCAAATTTAATGGAGAGAAACTCAAAGCAATACCACTAAAATCAGGAACAGGGGAAGGCTGTCCCTTCTCCCCATACTTATTCAATATAGTATTTGAATTTCTAGCCAGAGCTATAAGACAACATAAGGAGATTAAGGGGATACAAATTGGAAAGGAAGAAGTCAAATTTTCCCTATTTGCAGATGATATGATAGCGTACAGGAGTGACCCCAAAAATTCAACCAAGGAACTGATACAGCTAATAAATACCTTCAGCAACATAGCAGGATACAAGTTCAACTCAAAAAAATCAGTAGCCCTCCTATATACATTAGACAAACAGGCTGAGAAGGAAATTAGAGATACATCACCCTTTACAATAGCCACCAATGATATAGAATACCTTGGGGTTACTCTAACTAAGCATGTGAAGGACCTATATGACAAGAACTTTAAGTCCCTGAAAAAAAGAAATTGAAGAAGATGTCAGAAAATGGAAAGATCTCCCATGCTCATGGATAGGCAGCATTAACATAGTAAAAATGGAGATCTTACCAAAAGCAATCTACAGATTCAACGCAATTCCAATCAAATTACCAACACAATTCTTCACAGATCTGGAAAGAGAAAAACTCAACTTCCTATGGAAAAACAAAAAACTCAGGATAGCCAAAAGAATCTTGTACAATAAAACAACCTCTGGAGGCATCATGATCCCTGACCTCAAGCTCTACTATAGAGCTACCATAATAAAAACAGATTGGTACTGGCATGTGGACCAATGGAATCGAATTGAAGACCCTGATATTAACCCACACACCTATGAACATATAATTTTTGACAAAGAAGCCAAAAATGTACAATGGAAAAAAGAAAGCATCTTCAAAAAATGGTATACCTGGCGTAACTGTATGTCAATGTGTAGAAGGCTGTAAATAGATCCATATCTGTTACCATGCACAAACCTTAAGTCCAAGTGGATCAAAGTCCGCAACATAAATCCAGTTACTCTGAACCTGATAGAAGAGAAAGTATGAAGTACTCTTGAACACATTGGCACCAGAGATCACTTTATAAATATAATACCAGTTACACAGACACTGAGAGAAACAATCAATCAATGGGACCTGTTGAAACTGAGAAGCTTTTGTAGAGCAAAGGACATGATTAAGAAGACAAAACAACAGCCTACAGAATGGGAAAAGGTTTTCACAAACCCCACGTCTGACAGAGGACTTATATCCAGAATATATAAAGAACTCAAGAAATTAGACATCAAAATGCCTAACAGTCTAATTAAGAAATGGGCTATAGAAATAAACAGAGAATTCTCAACACAGGAAGTTCAGATGGCTGAAAGAAATTTAAGGAATTGCCCAACATCCCTAGTTATCCAGGGAAATGCAAATCAAAACGACTCTGAGATACCACCTTACACCTGTCAGAGTGGCTAAGATAAAAAACACAGAAGACAGCTTATGATGGAAGGATGTGGAGCAAGGGGAACACTCCTCCACTGCTGGTGGGAATGCAAGTTTGTACAGCCACTTTGGAAATCAATCTGGTGCTTCCTTAGGAAATTGGGAATCTATCTCCCCTAAGACCCAGCTATAGCACTCTTGGGCATATACCCAAGGAATGCTCAATCATACCACAAGGGCATTTGCTCAGCTATGTTCATATCAGCATTGTTTGTAATAGCCAGAACCTGGAAACAACCTAGATGCCCTTCAACTGAAGAATGGATAAAGAAAATATGGTACATATACACAATGGACTACTACTCTGCAGAGAAAAACAATGACATCATGATGTTTTCAGGCAAATGGATGGATCTAGAAAATATCATCCTGAGTGAGGTAACCCAGACTCAGAAGGACAAACATGGTATGTACTCACTCATAGGAGGATACTAGAGGTAAAACAAAGATGACTAGACCGCTACACAACTCCAGAGAGGCTACCTAGAAAATGGAACCCTAGGAAAGACACTGTGATCATCCAATGACAGAGAAATGGATGAGATCTACATGAACATCCTGGATGACAGTGGGAGTAATGAAGGGGAAGATTTGAGGGTAAGAAAGCTTAGGGGAGCAGGAGATCCCAGCTGGATCAAGAACAGAAAGGGAGATTGAGGAATAACAGACCATGATAAATGAAGACCACACGAGAACAGGAATAGGCAGAGTGCTGGAGAGGTCCCCTGAAATCCACAATGATACATCCTCTTGAGACTGCTGGCAATAGTCGAGAGAAAGCCTGATCTGACCTAGTCTGGTGATCAGATGACCAAACACCCTAACAGTTGAGCTGGATCTCTCATCCAATAACTGATGGAATTGGATGCAGAGATCACCAGCCAGGCCCCAGGTGGAGCTTCAGGTGTCCAATTGTTGAGAAAGAGGAGGGACTGTAAGGACGTGAATTGTTGAGACCAAGATTGGAAAATACACAGGGACAAATAGCCAAATGAATGGAAGCACATGAATTATGAACCAAAGGCTGTGGAGCCCCGAGCTGGATCAGGCCCTCTGGATGAGTGAGACAATTGAATAGCTTGAATGGTTTGGGAGGCATCCTGGCTGTGGGACCAGGACCTGTCCTTAGTGCATGAGCTGGCTGTTTGGAACCTTGGGCTTACACAGTGACACTTTGCTCAGCCTGGAAGGAGGTGACAGGACCTGCCTGTACTCAATCCACCAGGTTTAAATGAATCCCCAGGGTAGTCTGGGCCCTGGAGGAGATGGGAATGGAGGGGAGGAGATGGGTGAAAGGTGTGGGTGGGAGCGGGAGGGGGGAGGACAGTGGAACCCATGGCTGATGTGTAAAATTAAAACACAAATATAAAAGAAAATGTGAGAGACTAGGAGAAAGGATGTAGACTAAATGTTGTAAGATCGTTTGTTTCTTACAGTTCTTGATTCAATGATGCTTTGTATACTATCAAGGAAACTCATGTGATTGAAATTCCCACAAATTAGGTGTTAAGAAATGCAGGGATCTCATAGCTAAGGGGACAGCATAATCATTATGATAACCATTTTAGTGATAATGATGAAACTTCTTATGCTTTATAAGGGCTGAATGTACAAATGGTATATGATGCTTCTTAACCACTGCATACAAAGAATGCCCTTCTGTGTTGACCTTCCATTCTTCGTACATGGAGGCAAGCAGCATCCTTCTTCTCTCATTTAGATGGTTTCTTTTAAAATGTCACATAGAGCTTAGAGAAAGAGGAAAAGTCTTTTGTTTCTCTTCATACTGCTTGATTATGCATCCTGTATTCACTGTTAAAGGAAGATTCTATGCTCAATTTTTAAATGGACGCTCAAGTTTATTGTTTTTCTCAGTTATAAAATTCTTTAGTTATGTAGAACCTTGTCTCTGACAGTTTCAACTCTGTCTTGCCACCTCTCTGTTCTGAGTGAAGTTACTGCAAGCGTTGGTATCCGATCATTTTTTCCTTGTCCAACTTCATTTTCAATCACTTAAGTACTGATGAAATAACTCTAATATCACTTTCCAAATGCATGGTCACAGTACAAGTG
The DNA here is from genome assembly GCF_903995425.1 of Onychomys torridus. Lineage (NCBI taxonomy): Eukaryota > Metazoa > Chordata > Mammalia > Rodentia > Cricetidae > Onychomys > Onychomys torridus. The sequence goes on along the minus strand of NC_050456.1, from coordinate 29,809,805 downwards.
TCACTTTTCTGAGTAACACATCTGAAATGTATTATCATATATTTGCAAACAAGCCTGGTTTTGATATAAAAATTGTAAATTTTGATAACTTCTCCCTAATTGAATGTTCTATGTATGTCTAAACACCTTGGTTTTGTGTTGATTTTATTTATGGGCAACCTATATAGAATCTTTAAAGTAACATGAAGAGCTGATGAGACATCAGCACAGTTTCCTGAATCAAGCCAACCTCTCAAATATGCAAAATTTTACTTACATTTATTGCATATTATAAACAGTTTATTACCACTCTGTTTGTTTTTCTTGAGAATTACTTTGCACATGTACTCTATGGGGTGTATATATGTATATGTGTATGCACATGTGTCATCATTTATGTGTACATGTAGAGGCACTTGGCATGTGTCTCTGAAGGCTCATGGAAACTTGGTACTGATGTTGAAAGTCTTCCTTGATCACTCTATATCTTTTCCACTAAGGCAGGGTCTCTTATTTCAATTCAGAGCTAGCAATATGGCTAGTCTACCAGGCCAGTTTGCTCAGTGAATTCTTTATCTCTGCTCAGAACACTAGAGTTAATAGCTGCTCCAAGAAACCTAGCTTGAATTTATATGGCTTCTGAGCATCTAAACGCCCAGCTTCACAACTGTGTGGTTAGTACTTTATCCACTGCACTAAGTCCACATCCCCACGCCCTCTTCTTAATTATTAAAATATTCTTTAACTTAACACATTTTACTTGTTTCATGGAATACAATAGGCACAGAGGTTTCACTAACATCTAAACACAGATTGTAGTCTGAGGATTCCAAGGCATTTCAATGTTGACCCTGGAATCCATGTTGTTACTACCAAGTTTTCTGTTTCTATATTTTAAAATTACAGCATTTGTATCCTAACAGCAGGTGCATCATGGAGGTTAATTATAATTAGCTGCTCTCTCTGCAGTAAGACTGCTTAATTACTTTCTGTTTTGAGGTATTTGTTCTGACCTCTTAATTTTTCCCTTCATAAAGAGAGCAGGTAGCTGGGAGAATGGCATTCTCCTGTACTGCCTGTGTGCAGAAAACTTCCATAGGACATATGTCAGTTCAAGGCCAGACTCAACAACATAGCTAGACTCTGTCTCAAAAAGGCAGCCAACTAACCAATCAACAGCTAATTGAGAAGCAAATGGAGAGAGTCAAAACACCCATAGAATAATGCTGATTAAATGAAATGCTACAAAACAAAATATAGAGACATTAAGAACAAGATGGAACGAAGATTTTTTTTCAAAGACCAATTATTTTCAAGGTTCTTTTTGTCACCCTGACAAAAAAAAATACAGATCCTAGGTTTTATTTTATTATATAACTGATTTACAACATTTACATACTTTATTGGGGAGTGTTAAATTGACCTATTCAATGGGATGAAAAAGTCTTTCTTCTAATATTGCAGATCAAGTTTGCCACTTAAGACAGTTAACAATGTTTCAAAATGACATCAGTTGAAGATGTAATTATCAAGTATCTAAAATACCATTAATATTAATTAAATAAAACATTTAAATAAAATATCTCATTTTCTAAAATAGTATTTAGGCAGCAGTTACTTTTATTAGGTCAGTGTTACTAATAAGTATATTGAGATTTAGACTGAGGAACTTGTATTGTAGTTGACCAAAACAACAAATAACTTTAAATCATGAAAATCTCAAGGCACTACCTGTATGTTTTTACTTATTTTGGTTTCATTGTTCTTATTTGCTAGTCAAGTCCTCTCCCGCAAACCTTTTAATTATTATTTCAAGATAGTCTCCCAGGAAATACCCCAGGCTGCCCTTGAGCTTGCCAGGTAGCCTATGCAAAACTTAAAATATGTGGGCTTCTATCTCAATATCCTGAATATCTAATATGCAGGTCTCTTAGACCTGCACTACAGAGCCTGACTTCTGTGTTCCTATCTGTTATCTCAGACACGCCTATTATTTATTGATATGAGGAAGCAGAGTGTTGATAATCTCTGGTACAGTGAACATGCAGGGAATTCATTATATTCACTATTATCAGGAAATTGTTCTAATATATAACAAATGAGGATATGTCACTATGTAGTTCAATGCAGAACATTAATTATTATAAAACAACCATTTATGTTAATATACTTTGTTGGATATATTAATGACCAACCTTTTAATTAATAAATAAATATGTGAGGAGCCTAAGAGAATTTTTTGCCTAATCTTGACTGAAATTTACTAAAGGTACATTTTTATTAACAATGTAATGATTGCAAGCATATTGAAATGTCTTCCGTGTTCCTGATGCCATTTTTTATGTGGTTACTTGTCCATGGAGCTCAGAAAAACAAGAAGATGTTTTCCAAATGAACAGCTATTTTTATATTAAAAAAAGACTTCTTATATATTCCTGCTTTCCTTATAATCACTCCTCTTCAGCAGTAAAATGAGCTGGAGAGGTCTATTGTACGGCTTCCCATTCCCACTTAATAAATTGCTTATCTCTTACCATTATTGAATACACAAGAGCACACTTTCCCCCTCCTATTAACACCAAAGTTAGTGATCATAACACTGGATTTTCAAGTTAAAAGTAACAGTACTCACATCAAATATTATACCTCACTTCAATAAAGAAAGATATCACTAGAATGGAAATGTGTGATTTCAGTACATTTAATGTTATGAAAGATATTTAGGATGATGGCTATCTACAGCCTTGTAGGAGAGACTGCTATGGTTTGGCTATTTTTGAGCGTGCTAATATTGTTCCAACCAGAAAGATGAATCTTTACAAAGTAGATAGATTTTTTTTGTTTCTGTTTTCTTTTCTTTTTTTTTTGTCATTGTACCTGGAACTGTTTCTCCTTAAAATAATTAATTTGTCTTTGTAATATAAAGCTTTTATTTATTCCTTGAGGTTTTAATATATACACACTATGTATTTCAATCACTTTCATTTTCCCCCAAATCTCCATCGTATTTTATTTTTGAAAGGCAGTTTATGATGACTGCTAACAAATACTAGCAAGAGCATAAAAATAATTTAAATTCATAAGATTTAAGTTTACTGTAAGAAAAAGTAATATCTGAAGTCAATAAATAGAAATTTTTGATCAAAATTATTAATAATGTTATTAAAGATGCTAAAAGGTATATTGTCAGCTTGGCAAACAAATATTTAGAAATAATCTGTTTTATTTAATAAGTAAGCTGAAATTTCTCTCATTTTATCTTAGAATTATAACAGAGTGAAGATGAAAATTCCCAGTATTAATGTACATATCTATCACTGGAAATGAACACAGTTTCCTTTACTAAAGGCAAGAGTTGATATTCTTCATGGCCCCTCCCCTATGCTTACAAACACGCTTATGCATAGCCAGAAGTTATGTTTAGCTGTCACTGCAGGCTTTAATTAAACTTTGTGCATTAAGCACATTCATGGATTTCAGTTTCAGAGTTTTTTGTTGACATTTGAAATATACAGATATGTAAAACAGGATTTAAATGCATTAAATTTACTTCATGGTATTTAATGTTATGTTTCATGTGACATAAGGCAACTTTAGGTTATACATAACAACAAATAGGATAACATTTCCTATTCTAAATGTTTTTTAAATAAAATCTTAGTTGTCATTGACCTTCCACATCTAAAGGAATCAATAAAAATAAAAAACCTTCAAAATTATTCTACTTATTATATTTGAATAGTGCGACTATTTATTTTGTATACAGAAAGGTTTGACTTTATATTGGTTAGTCTTCACAAACTAATCATGTGGTTATAGACCATAATTTAATCTCTAATTTTTTGTTCTGTTTTGTTTTTCAAGACAGGGTTTCTTTGGTATCCTTGGCTGTCCTAGAACTAGCTCTGTAGACCAGGCTGGCATAGAATTCATGGAGAACCGCCTGCCTCTGGCTACCTAGTGCTGGGATTAAAGGTGTGTACCACTACTGCCCTGCTAATCTCCAATTTTTAATATTTGTGCATATAGAAAATAGGAAGGGGAAAAACAAATCAGAAAGAAAAGTAAGGAAGGCAATGTGGGAGGGAGGAGAGATGTTTCATAGTATTCACAAGAATGATAACATTAAGAGAGCTCAAGGACTGTTTAGTTAGGTTTTTTTGTTATCATACTTATTTCTCTGAGACTTTCAATTTTCAAAGATATCTATTAGATTTGTTCTGAGTCTCAGAATATCATATCATACTTTTGCATAACTGATATAATAATAGACATTTAATTATAACTCAAATGATGCACTTGGCTCACAAACTATTAGTGTGCCATTGAAAAACTGACTAATAGTTTATGGTATGTTCAAAATTCAAAAACTCATGTTGAGTTTTCAGAATAATCTTTTCAAAGCAAATATTTTTGTTGATGAGGAGTGTCTAGTATAGGTACTGTAAACTGAAGAGATGGCTTAGCAGTTAAGAGCCATTTTATTGCTCTTTCTGAAAACTTAGGTTTGGTTTTCTGGAACCCACATAGAGTAGCTCACAATCATCTGTCACACTATCTCTAGAAGATTAGGTGCCCCTCAGTCCTCTGTGAGGACCCTACACACCTGCATATATAAACACACAGACACACAAACTTACACGGAAATAAATTTTGCATTTTATTTACAAAAAGTAAAAACATTGTTTATATGCCTTTACATGTCTAAAAGGAAAGGATTCTGCAAAATATTTGTGTATTCTTATAAAGCAATATATTTTTTATTTCCTGTACTAAAAGTTAATCTTATTGGACTTGAACAGGAGATAATCTTTAAATTACTTAAGCTTAAAAACTATAGTTAATTGATGGGGACAGTCTTTTTTTTTATTTTATTTCGAATTTTATTTTTTTATACTGATACTTGTGTTTTTTTCTCCTTTTTTAAATTTATTATATTTGTGTTTTAATTTTACACATCAGCCATGGGTTCCCCTGTACTCTGCCCTCCTGCCCCAGCCCCTACTCTCCATTCCCATATCCTCCAGGGCCAAGACTACCCTGGGGATTCAGCTCAACCAGGTAGATTCAATACAGGCAGGTCCAGTCCCCTCCTTCCAGGCTGAGCAAAGTGTCCCTGTATAAGCCCAAGGTTCCACACATTCAGCTCATGCACTAAGGACAGGTCCTGGTCCCACAGCCTGGGTGCCTCCCAAACAGTTCAAGCTAATCAACTGTCTCACTTATCCAGAGGGCCTATCCAGTTGGGAGCTCCACAGCTTTTGGTTCATAATTCATGTGTTTCCATTATTTTGGCTGTTTGTCCCTGTGCTTTTCCAGTCTTGGTCTCAACAATTCAGACTCTTACAGTCCTTCCTCTTTCTTGCCAATTGGACTCCTGGAGCTCCACCTGGGGCCTGGCTGAGGATCTCTGCCTCCACTTCCATCAATTACTGGATGAGAGTTCTAGCACGACCATTAGGGTGTTTGGCCATCTGATCACCAGACTAGGTCAGATCAGGCTTTCTCTCAACCATTGCCATCAGTCTCCAGAGGATGTATCATTGTGGATTTCTGGGGACCTCTCCAGCACTCTGCCTATTCCTGTTCTCATGTGGTCATCTTTTATCATGGTCTGTTATTCCTTGTTCTCCCTTTCTGTTCTTGATCCAGCTAGGATATGTCAGGATGGCCGAGCAGTCTTAGGCACTGCATGCTGTGGATATTGCTCTGTATAAATAAAATGCTGTTTGGCCAGTGGCCAGGCAGGAAGTATAGGCGGAACAAGAGGGAAGAGAATTCTGGGAAGTAGAAGGCTGAGGAGAGACACCGCCAGCTGCTGCCATGACAAGCAACATGTAAAGATACCAGTAAGCCACAGCCATGTGGCAAAGTATAGATTAATAGAAATGGGTTAATTTAAGATAGAAGAAGTAGATAACAAGAAGACTGCCATGGCCATTGGTTGGGTCTGAGCGACTGTGGGATTGGCTGGTGAGAGAGATTTGTCCTGACTGGGCCAGGCAGGAAAACTCTAACTACAAATGGCACCCAACGTGTTTGCAAGAATTTCCACCTAAAACCTGAGAAAAAAGATTCTAAAACAGAGCTAAAAGCAGCTTCCTAGTTGTCTCTCTCAAGTTAGTGGCAGCCCGCCTGTTTGAGCTACTAAGGCGGGTTCCTGGCATGTGCCTCTGACCTGCAGTGTGGCGGAAATGAGAAGTATACAAGCAGCACTTTGCTCTGCTGCATGTTAGGTTTAGCCTTTGCTAGTTAAAAAAAAAAAAAAAAAAAAAAAAAAGGTTTCTGGGCTATGCACTGCTTTGATAGAACTGCTTCTGATAGTTGATGGTACACATGGCTCCAGACCCAAAGCTGGCGGTAAACTGTACCACTGCCATGTTGGGAAGCTGAGGTGGGCAGAGCCAGCAGCCACAGCAGCTTTTCAGTCTTACAAAGATGGATATTACACAGTGAATCTGGTTTGTTTTGTCTTTGGGATTTTTAACTGCACAAAAAGATTTGATCATAAAAGCTGTTGAGTTAAATAAATATGTAAATTTTAAAGGTAACTTGACTTCGAACTTTGGATATAAGGATATGTTGCTTTGGAAAAGAGTCTCTGCCTTTGTTTCCACAGAAAGCCAGAGGCTGTGGGTTTGTTCCAGATTAAGATACATCAGGTTTGATGAGCCAAGACCACCTAAAAGGTCTTGGATGACACCATGGCCCAGGTGACCCAACATCCAGAATGGTTTCAAGGCAAATGGCTCAGAGGTTTACCCTCATGGACTACTCCTTAATCCTAAAATTTTCTTTGTGTCCCCATAAGATATAGCGCCACCTTCCAGCAGGAAGTAGTAAAAGAAACTACGCCCAATTTCCCAAAATTATCAAGCTGGCTTTAAAGATGGAATTGGCTCACTCCTTCTCTAAACCCAAATATATTGCTAAAAGAAAAGGTTAAGAGATTTTTGTGTCCCAAATCAGAAGAGCCCTCTGGTGTGGGACAGAAAAAAAACAGTATTTTTATTTAAAGCAGGTTGATTACAAATGTGATCTCTTTCTAAAGAAGAAAAGGGGATATGATATAGATATATTAGGAAAAAAGGGTAGATGAAGAACTTACTTCTAAAGAGCAACAACTTATTTAAAATGTTTTACATTGGTATAGATTTTAGTCTATTGATACAAACTTAAAGTTAATTTTGTTATATTGTGTGTATATTTCTACCTCTGTTTAAGACATTATGTTTGTATAGCTCATTTTAAATTGTAATGGATAATTAAGAAATATAGATCAATTAGTCTTCTATGATAGTCAAACTTATACTCATGTTAAGTTTTCTATGTATACATAGATATATTTCTGATAGACAGGTAATCTTCAAATACTTCAAAGGTCTACATAATATGGCATTTAAAATATTTTTAAAATTTAGACTTTCTGGATAGTGAGACATGTCTGCTCCTGGCAGCACCGATTTACTTCAGAGAGGAGGATGGGCATCGAAGACACTTTATATGGAGTTTATCTTCACCTTGGCAAAAATAACCATTTGGGCAAGAAACTGTTCTTGCATGGACTGCTTGATCAACAGGACATGCAGGACCCATAGAAAGGTAACCACTGAACTTTGTTTGACAAAATGGTCCTTCAGGTTCCTGCTTTGCAGAGGAAACTGCCAGACATTCTACAGGACACTGAGAGAAATGACCAAGAGTTTCTAGCCCTGTGGGCTGAAGACAAATGCCCCAACTTTACAAAGGAACATTAGGTGACTGTCCAGGCTGCCATCTGTCTCTGTCTACCCTGCAAGACTCCCAAAAGTTACTTGCATCCTTCTCCTGTTTCTCAGGGAATAATATATCCTTCTGAGGTCTTTGATGTGGTTGAAGACTAGATAGTTATAATTTCCTCAGTTATGATAAAAGATAAATTAGATATAAAAAACTTAGACTTACAAATATAGGATAGATAGAATATTTTGTTTAATTTTGCCAAAACAAATAGACTAGATAGTGTAACTATAATTCTTGCTTGATAATTTTTTTGTTACATGTAATTTTACTATGTAAAAGTTAAAACCTTCCTTTAAAAAAAAAAAAAAAAGAAAGAAAAGGGGAAGTGCTGTGGATATCGCTCTGTATAAATAAAATGCTGTTTGGCCAGTGGCCAGGCAGGAAGTATAGACAGGACAAGGGAGAAGATATGTGGGAAGAGGAAGGCTGAGGAGAGGCACTGACAAGCAACATGTAAAGACACAGGTAAGGCACAAGCCATGTGGCAAAGTATAGATTAATAGAAATGGGTTAATTTAAGATAGAAAAAGTAGATAACAAGAAGCCTGCCATGGCCATACAGTTTGTAAACAATGTAAGTTTCTGTGTGTTTACTTGGTTGTGTCTGAGCGTCTATGGGCTCTCAGGTGAGAGAGATTTGTCCTGACTGGGCCAGGCAGGAAAACTCTAACTACAACTGCGTTCAGGGGACAGTCTTTTATATCAACAAAGTATATTTATATATAACATTGTATGTGTACCTGAAAAAATATATGTGTGAAATTAGTTTAAGTACCAAAAGCTATATCCTTGCTATTTATAAGACATCTATAATGGATAGTATAAAAATGAAGTTCTTATGGATAATAAAGATATTGTTTTTTTTGTACTCAAATGCATTTTACATCTCAAAAATGCACTTCACACCATATTTTAATAGAATAGATCAGGAATATCTCTATCCTTTTCCCCACATGTATTCATCATAATCATCATCCATTTTTATAAACATATTGCATATACTTACCTAAGCCCATATACTTGTGTAACTCTAGTAGGAAATTACACTTTTCCAAAAGCTGCTTTTTTAAGTGAGGAAGTAAATTACTCTGATATATTAAGCATCATTCTCTACATGAAAGCCACTTTTCTGAGTTATAAACATAAGATAGATTCCCTCAAAGAATTATGCTCACTTGACGTTGTTGCAAGCTTTCATAATAAAATGTGACATAGCAAGGCTTTCATCTATTGCAAACTTGTTTAAGGCAAGTTTAACATACTCAAACAAGTATGTCCTTACAAGGAAACAGTTGAGTCTCAGCAAATTCCAGTGGTCAAATTTTAAATAATCTCAGGCTCTCAAATCATGTCCATATAAGGCAATTGTTTCGTCCACATAAGACATATAGATACTGACTACACTCAATCAAGTTGATTCTGCATTTAAATTCGTTTTCACAGGCAATGTGCATCTATGAGCCATATTTGCTCTCTAGTACATGCCCATTCTCAATTACATTTCTTGTTTGAGTTAGTTTTGCTAAATTTAACTAGTCTTTGGGTTTTTATTTCTCTGCACAGTACAACTTTATATTGTACACTCAACTACTACATTGCATAGTAAGTTTGCATCATAATGACATACAGATAGCTAAAAAACCTTAGAATATTTATAAATAGAAATCTGTCACCTTGGGAAAAAGATTTCCCTGATGATTAGAGACAAATATAAAAAAAAAAAAAGATAAAATCTAGAGCAAACTTTCTTCATGTTTATTTTTCTGAGTACATTGTCTTTGTTTCCAATATTCTAGGTTTTTTTTTGATAAGTGCAGTTATGCAGTTCTAAATTAATACTCTTTATTAAAAACAAGTGGCTAAATATAAAATAAAGCACTGAATCTACTTGCATGAAAAATCCTACATGATTGGTTTATTTTTATTAATGTAAGCATTTAAAATATTTATTATGTGTTGCTAAATTTCATCTCTGGTTACTAGGCCTTGATAATGCTAATGTGATAATCCAATCTGCTTGTACTTTACCAGGTTAAGGAGTATATTTCATTGACATATCTTTTTAATTTATGTTTTTCTTACCTCTTCTTTTCTTTCTTTCTTTTTTTCTTTTGTAGAAAAAGAAAGTCCAATCTTGCCTTGAACTCCCAAAGTAACCAAGGATGATCTTGAACTTATGATCCTTTTCCTTCTATCTTGCAGAGCTTAGATTAGAGGTGTACACCAAGATACTCAGTTTATGCAGTGCTAAGGATTGAACACTTGACCTCATGCATGCTAGACAAGCATTGTATCTAGACCATGATATATACTTTTCTAAATTATTTTTATTTCTTGACTTATTTTTTGGGGAATTTGACATGTGTATATATGGAAATATTACCCCATCCATCTCACATTATCCCCCCTCCAACTGCCCTGAATCCTTCCTTAAACATCCTATCAGAATTTCATTCAAATTTATGGTCTTTTTTTTGTTTAAAAATTTTAATAACTCACTGAATCTCATTATTGTAGCCCATATATATATATATTTAGGGCCATCTAATAGGAATGGGCAACCTACCAGTGGAATACCTCCAAATAAGAATGATTCTCCAAGAAGAGTCAACTTCCATTACTTCCTCAGTTAGGGATGAGGATCACATAACTCCTCCTATTTCCGTGTTTGGATTTCTTTTTACCTCAATTTTATGCAGTCTTTGTACAGGTATCCACAGCTTCTGGGAGTTCATAAGCTCAAAGCTATGTAATGTCCAGAAGGAAGCATTTCACAAATTTCTTTAATCTTGGACTTTTACATGTTTTTTGCTTCCTTTACCAAGATGTTCTCTGAGTGTTAGTGAGGGGACTGAAAACTGTCTTAGTTAGGGTTTCTATTGCTGAGATTCAACACTGTGACCAAAAGCAAGTTGTGGAGGAAAGAATTTATTTGGCTTAAACTTCTGCATTGCTGTTCAGCACTGAAGGAAGTCAAAATAGGAACTCAAGCAGGGCTGGAAGCTGGAGGCAGGAGCTGATGCACAGGCCATTTAGGGGTGATGCTGATTGACTTGCTTCTCATGGCTTGCTCTGCCTGCTTTCTTACAGAATCCAGGACCACCAGCTCAGGAACAGCACCACTCACATTGGGCTGGGTCCTCTCTCATCAATTACTAATTAGAAAATTCCCTACAATCTTACCTACCACAAGATCTTATCAAGGTATTTTCTTAATTGAGGTTCCCTCCTCTCAGATGACTTTAGCTTGTATTATTTTGAGATGCTAAAGACAAAATAAATCCTTTCTTTATGTAGCTTACCTGAGGTGTTTTATCATGGAGCAGCTAAGACAAATACCTAATTCAATCAGTGATACTCTAACAATGTCACAATTAGAGAAAGACAATTAGAGAAAAGAAGGCCATGAAATTAAAATAAAGCAATGTGGAAGGGTATATAAGATGGTTTGCAGGTAGGAAAAGGAGGAAGGCAATTATAAAATTATTATAATCTTAAAAAATAAAAGATTTTTTTAATAAGGAACAGACTCAATATGTTGTGTCTATATTTGTTTATGAAAACACACAGTACTGTGGGATGTCTTTCTGTATGCTGTGAATATGTGTGACTCCCATTGGATAATAAATAAAGCTGTTTTAGCCTATGGCAAGAAATCTGACCAGAAGGTAGGAAATCTAAGCAGAGATACAGAGAGAAAAAGGGCAGAGTCGGGAAGACAACAGCCACTGCTGAAGGAGCATTAACATGCTAGCTGATTGGTAACATGAGAGCCATATGACAACATATAGATTAATAGGATAGGGTTAATTTAAGATGAAAGAACTAGTTGTCACAAAGCTGAAGCCATAGGTCATACAGTTTGTAATTAATATAATCTTCTGTGTAATTAATTTATAATAACTTACTGGATCTCAGGTGGGAGAGATTCGTCCAGACTGATGGATAAGGCAATACTAGAGAAATTTCTGGCTACAATGCAGAAATGTGTGTGTGTGTGTGTGTGTGTGTGTGTGTGTGTGTGTGTTGTGTGTGTGTGTTTGTGTGTTTGTGTTTAACAATAATAAATGAAAAGAGGCTATCAACTGGAGAGAAGACAGGAGAAGGGAGGGGTCCTGTGGATATCGCTCTATATAAATAAAATGCTGTCTGGCTAGTGGCCAGGCAGGAAGTATAGGCAGGACAAGGGAGAAGAGAATTGTGGGAAGCAGAAGGCTGAGGAGAGACACTGCCAGCTGCCGCCATGACAAGCAACATGTAAAGACACAGGTAAGCCACAAGCCATGTGGCAAAGTATAGATTAATAGAAATGGGTTAATTTAAGATAGAAAAAGTAGATAACAAGAAGCCTGCCATGGCCATACAGTTTGTAAACCATGTAAGTTTCTATGTGTTTACTTGTTTGGGTCTCAGCATCTATGGGCCTGGCGGGTGAGAGAGATTTGTCCTGACTGAGCCAGGCAGGAAAACTCTAACTACAGAGAGGTTTAAAGGACAATCCCAGAAATCCTCTAAGATACCTCCACAGTAGACCAGAAAGCCCTACTCTGGTGATCGGATGGCCAAACACCCTAATGGTCCAGGTAGAACTCTCATCCAATGACTGATGGAATCGAGAGTAGAGATCCACGGCAAGGCCCCAAGTGGTTCTCTAGGAGTCCAATCAGCGAGAAAGAGGAGGGATTGTATGAGTGAGAATTGTTGAGAACATAATTGGAAAAAGCACAGGGACGAATACCCACACTAATGGAAACACATGAACTATGAACCAATAGGTGAGGAGTCCCCAACTGGATCAGGCCCTCTGGATAAGTGAGACAATGGAATAGCTTGAACTGGAGGCCCCCAGGCAATGGGACCAGGACCTGTCCTTAGTGCATGAGCTGGCTTTTTGGAGCCTGGGGTCTATGCTGGGACACTTTGTTCAGCCAGAATGCAGGGAGGAGGAGACTAGACCTGCCTGGATTGAATCTACCAGACTGAGTTGAATCCCCAGGGGAGTGAGTCCTTGGCCTGGAGGAGATGGGAATTGGGGCTGGGTTGGGCGGAGGGGTGGGGGGGCAGTGGGAGGAAGGAGGACAGGGGAATCCGTAGCTGATATGTAAAATTAAAATATAAAATAAAAATAAAAAATAAAGGACAATAGCTTGGAGGAGCTGGGAGAGGCTGGGGGGAAGAAATGGAAGGATGAAAGTGATACAATTCTATTACAGTTAAAAACATAAATTCTTTTTAAAGGAAGCTAAAGAAAGGAGGTCTCTTTTGTCTTATAGTTCTAGGGACAAACCTAGACTGGCCATAATTCATCCATAGTCAGGAAGCAGGGAGAGATGAATACTGCTGCCCATCTGCATTCTCATTCATGTGGTCTAGGACCCCAGACCAGAGAATGGTGCTCCCCAGAATTATATTGGTTCTTCCCACCTTGAATGACCTAATATAGATAATCCCTAAAGGACTTGCCTAGAGGCTCATCTTTGTGTTAATTGTAGTTCCTGTCAAATAACTACTAATATACAGCCTCACAGTAAAGAAAAAAATTACCACCATCCTTATTGATACATAACACTTTTACACTATGTAAATTAGCCCATATGTGCATAATATGTATTTTGAATTTAAAACCTGAAATCAATATTTTTGTAGAATTTAATGAGAGTCAAACACCTCTGTGAAGTAAGAGTGGCCTGCTCAACTCTTGACTAGTTTAAGATTATTTATGTACCTAGTTCTATGCAGTAGTAATATTCTCTCCCAGTTCTCGTCCAAAGCTACTCCCTCTTTCCAAGTTTCAACTATAGTTCTGATACATATTGCAATCTTTATGTTTTCTGAGAAACTATTTTGCTTTCATAGTCATTTCCATAAAATATACATATTAACCAATGGTATCAGTCCTATAAACTAAGATTTTCAAATGTCATGAATACTGTATATTTTTTATGAAATCTATGTTGTTCATGGCATATAAAAGCCCCATCATAATCTCTAATATGTATTTTCTTATAGAATCTCAATACAATGTTGTACATAAAATTATTATTTTCTGTCATTGGGTGATCCTTGGGTCTTTTCTAGGGTCCCGTTTTCTAGGTAGCCTCCCTGGAGTTGTGTAGCAGTCTAGTCATCTTTGTTTTACATCTAGTATCCTCCTGTAAGTGAGTACAGACCATGTTTGTCCTTCTGAGTCTGGGTTACCTCACTCAGGTTGATTTTTTTCTAGATCCATCCATTTGCCTGCAAACCTCATGATGTCATTGTTTTTCTCTGCTGAGTAGTACTCCATTGTGTATATGTACCATATTTTCTTTATCCATTCTTCAGTTGAAGGGCATCTAGGTTGTTTCCAGGTTCTGGCTATTACAAACAAAGCTGATACGAACACAGCTGAGCAAGACACTTTGCTCAGTCTGGAAGGAGGTGACAGGACCTGCCTGTACTGAATCTACCAGGTTTAAATGAATCCCCAGGGATGCCTTGATCCTGGAGGACATGGGAATGGAGGGGAGGGGCTGGGGGGAAGGTGAGGGTGGGGGATGGAGGGGGGAGGACAGGAGAACCCATGGCTGATGTATAAAATTTAAAACATATAATAATAAAGAAAAAAATTATTTATTAAAAAATTATTTTGTTATTCTACAAGTGAGAAATGTGAAGTGTAATGAAATTAAGAAATGTGACCAAGTATTCATACAATGAGCAACACCAGGTAGGAATATTATAATTTGCTTAAAATGAGCACTAATTGTATGGTTTCTAATAAAAATAATTATAGTTATAATTCTGTACATTTTCAAAAACAAAAAAATATGTATTCACCAAGTACTTATATACATTTCTTGGTTATTTCAGTTTTCTAAATATGATAAAATTTTTCAGTATAAGACACACACAAGCAACTTACATAAAAGTGTTTCCTTAATGAGTTAAAGTATATCAGCATAGTCACCTCTTAAGAAATTTATATGAGAGGTGCTAAAAAGAAATGCAATAAAAACAATACATTTTAATGAGCTGAAGAAACTTTGTAGAACAAATGCTTACAGAGAAAACTATAGCAAAAAACACAAGGGTTCTAATGGAAATCACTGTGGCCTTTCTTTTCTTTCAGACATTTATGTATTTATGGCACGTATAGACAAAAGTAGCTATGTGAGAAACTAAAACCATTAATTTCCTTTACTTATATATAATTTCACTACATATAGACAGATAATGTGGTATGCCACAAATATTCAAAATAAAATGGATATAGTATCCATCACTCGATAAAAGGAAGGACATAACTTGCTATTATAGAAACAAAACTCAAGGAAGATGACAGGATTTACTTATCCACTTGTTATTAGTCAGAATAAATCTACTCTGTGAACACCTGTGAATTAGTTAAGGATGGATGGAAAATGGACTAAGAGAAGCAAATGGAAGTAGCTCCTTTATAGTCGTATTTTACTGCAAATGCCATGAATTTATCGTTTTTATGGCTAAATCTCTCTCTCTCTCTCTCTCTCTCTCTCTCTCTCTCTCTCTCTCTCTCTCACACACACACACACACACACACACACACACACACATAAACATACACACACACACTCACCACATTTCCTTTACCTGTTCACCTTCTAATAATTACTGGCAGATTACATAATACAATGGACAATATTAATTATGTTTCAATAAACATGTATGTACAGGAACCTTTGTGTCATATTGATTTAGAATATTTTTATAAGTAGGAGTTATTTATCTGGGTCATATGGTAATTATGTATTTTTTTATTTTTCTATTTTTGAGATTATAATTTAAATAAATGTCTTGCTTCTCTTTTCTTCCTTGAAACTCTCCCATATACCTCAGGCCACTCTCCTTCAAATACATGTCCTCTTTTTTCTCTAATTGTTATAGTATGCATATATGTATTTTTATACATGCATACACATATAATATATATATATATGTATATATATATATTTTATAAAACCTTTTGAATCCATATGATGTTTCTTGTAAGTATGTTTTTAGAGCTGAAAACCCAGCCAATATTTCTGTTTTTTTTAAGTATTTCCATACTGTTGCTATAATACATTCCCACCAGCAGTATATAATAAGTTATTTCATTTCTGCTCTTTTACTTATTACTTCCTTATTTTTACAATGGGTTACTATCTATAAATGGGTATGGGGACAGCAAATAAGGAAGTCATTTAATAAGGAATAATCAGTAACTATTAATATACTATCTTGGCTATAATCACCTATTTTTTTTTCTCTCTTAACCATTGTAGTCCAGGTGTATAAAAATGTGACGTTTGTTGTACAATCTGTAGACTGGTCCTTTAGATATGTGTAGTCTTTGCTATTTGGCAAGTGTTAGGCATGCTTACTTCCTTGGGTATCATCGTCATGTTTTACTGTCCATATTGTCAGCACTATAAGGAGAATTTTCCTGGACTTTCTATTGTCTGTCTGCGTACTTATGGTTTTCTTCAGTGCCTTCAAGGGATTTCAGCTGTTCCAAGGTTTCTGTCTGGCCATTGTAATTTATTTATTTATCTATTTATCTATCTATCTATCTATTTATTTATTTATTTACTTACTTACTTACTTATTTCTTCCTTCCTGTCTCTCTTTTTGCTTTGTTTTTTAAATAGATTCTTTTGTCACACAATACATCCCAAACACAAGTTCCCCTCCCTCCTCTCCTCCTAGCTCACCTCACCTCCCCTCTCCCCCAGATCCACTCCCACTTGATTTCCTTTTCATAAAACAGTTATGCCTTCAGAAGAGGGCAACCAAACAGGACCAAGCAAGCTAGAACACGTCAAGGCAAAAGCCGTCATATCAAGGCTGGACAAGGCAACCCAATAGGAGGAAAAGAGTATCAAAAATCGGCAAAAGAGCCAGAAATGCACCCACTTCCACTGTTAGGAGTCTCACAGAACACTAGGCTAACAGCCATAACATATATGCACAGGACCTGATACAAATCATTCATGTCCTGTGCATGCTGCTTCAGTCTCTGTGAGCCAATGTTCTCCTGGTGTCCTCTATCTCCTCTGACTCCCAATCTTTCCTTCCCACTTTCTGCAGAGCTCCCTGATCTCTGAGGGGAAGGACCAGATAGTAACTTAGAATTGTAACTCTCTTTCCCCATAAGGTCTGGCTTGGGTCTCCACATGTGCTAGCATATGCTGCCAGTGGAAGTCTCTCTGATGTCTACTGGACAAGGCACCGATTTATGAGCACAGCAGAATATCACTAAGAATCATTTCACTGACTTTCCTTCTTAAAGACCAGTCATATTTGGTTCTACCTGGGTCTCTGGGCTACCTGGTCTCCAGTTTCGGCCCATCCAAGTAATGAAGGGCATGAGCTCCCTTTGACAAAATGGCCTCAGGTTAAATCAGACATTGGTTGGCCACTCCCACAAGTTCTGCACTGCCATGCTGTCAGGACTGATTGTAGATTGTGGATCGGGTGTTTTGTGGCTGGGTTGGTATACAGGTTTCTCTTTTTGTGGCCTGCAGCATACACTCTCCAGACGAAGAGACTAGAATGTAGAGGTGGAGGCTCCTTGTAGGCGCCAGCTTGAACTCTATGTTCAATGAGCTGAGTAGAAGTTGTTCTCGTCAGTGGGGCGCCACTGTCGGTTTTCATAGAGTGACCTTCCTTCTAGCATCAGTCTGTGTAATTTAGAGATTTCCCTGGGCCCGCATAAGCCAAATTTCCTTTACAATTGAAGTCGTACTTTAAGTGTAGCTTTAATTGTTTCTGAATTTAAGAATCCTTTTTTTTTTCATTTTGAAACAACACAAATTTGAAAGTTAAGACTCTAAAATACATTAACTTCTGTAGAACTACAGAGAAACATTCTGTATGAGAACATGAAATAAAATGGAGAAAAGGCTTGGTCTAGATCCGGAAAGTCTTGGAAAAACTATGGGACATGCAAAAAGTTATCAGAGATAATTCACTCTTTGTTTGAAGGAAAAAAACCATATCAGGGCTACAAATCTGAATCTTGAATATTTTTTTAACTTGCCACCTTAAACAAGTGTATCAAGTTGTTTTTATGTACAAAAAATTCTTCAGACTTATCATATAAAATTGGTCTAGTTTTCAAAGGAGAAGTTTTGGGAACAGGGATAGTAAAGGGGTGTTTGCTATTTAACATGTCATATTTAATTTTTATTTAATGAAAGATATCAAGTATATTTTATATAGTTAAGATTCAAATGCCTATCACTATACTTTTCCACACAGATTTGTAACTTGTTTATTGACCTTTTATATAATAATTACTATTTTTCAGAAAGAAATAATTTAATTGGTTATATTTATGTGCAATAAATATATGATGAAACTTAAAATGCATAGTTTAATGTTAAAGCAAATTGAACCTGAAGATTATTTCTAATGCTTCAGGTCATTTAATATTCATGACTAATCACTAAATAGTAAACCAGTTTAGTCAGGAAGAAAAGAATAAGTTCAGACATGGTAACACCTCTGTCATGGCAGCACCAGGAGGCACATCCTGGAAGATTGCAAGTTCCTGGTCAGCCTGAACTATGTAGTGAGATCTTGATTCAAAAACAATCATTAAATAAAAAGAATAATGTAGATAATGCACTACTTGTCAGTATTATTACTTTGAAATTAAGGAACATTAGGTACAAATTTGAATTTACATGAGAGTACAGTTTTTACACTGCTAATTAGTGGATATTTTATCTTTATAATAATGGTCTTCCTTCTCATCTCACAAAGTCATTTCAGAAGATTAATTAGCTCTTCCCTAATAAATAATTAAGCATTTTATCTCTCTGTTGCCTGAAAGCAGTAGTAAATTACACCTTGACTTTGCTGTTAATTTGGTGTCCTGAAAATAGTTTTGCCTGTGGAATTTTTGCAAATCAAGTTTATAATCTATTGGCTGTAATCTCCTTCCCTTCTAGTTCCTCTTAGTTATTGATAATTCAAACCAAGCCATGTGCGTGACAGATAACCTGTCAGAAGACTCTGCTTAGGAAAACCACAGACACATTAATATACACTGTTCAGAGTGTGATGTGGACCATTTCTCTTTATAATTAAGAAGACAAACGTGGCAAACAACATGCTGCCTCATCAAGTTTGGCCCATGCTGCTCTTCAGAAACTTACTTGAAAAAGAACACCATGAATTCCACCAGGAAAGAATGAACTATACAGCAAAACATCATAACCCCTCACTATTGCAATGTCAGCACACAGATAACACTGGAAAAATACATAATTAACTATACATGATAGAAAGTCAAGGATTGAAATTCAAACCAGAGTTTTAGAAGTTCATAGGATTGTATTATGATAATTAGTGAGTTGAGTACTTGAGTCTATAGTACAGAGTTCTGGACATAAGTTTTTGGAAAGGCCTACTACTTTTTGAGAAACTGTAGAAAGTGGTGTCCAAAACAGACATCATCTCACTGAACACAGGTTTGACTCTACTGAACTGCACTTCTAGACTAGGTTATCAAACAGAAAACATTCAGCAAAGGGATTAAAAAATAATTGAAGGCCCATAAGTAGTCTTACAAGTGAGTTTTTTAGAGAAAAAAAATGTATCTTCCTAAAAGGATGATGTCATAGTAAATAGAAATATGACGGAAACTACAAATAAGCAAAGAGAAAGCAAAGGACCTTGAACAGGTAAATGGAAAATTCACAAGTAAGATCCTTTCAAGAACACTGAGTGCAGACAACACAGGTCAATAACTCTTGCCATCCTTCAGTGAAGACATCTGACTACTGAAATTAACTGGAGATGGTACATTAGGAAGATTTAAATGGAGAACACTGTCTCATTCAGCACTTTCCCCTAATGATCTCTGAGTATTTGAGTATTTGGTATACGACAGAAAAAAAAAAAGACTATGTCTAATGCAACATTTAAAAAGGACTTAAAGAACTGGAGAAACCATTTTAGCATCTTACACAAAATTATCCATGGGACATTTTACACGTCCCCAGGAAAACATACCTTGGTGGAGATGAGAGGACTCGAACCTCAGGTCTCAAAATACAATTTTAAGTTTTTGCTTTCAAAAACTTATAACTGTCTGAATTATTTCCTTGACTTATTTCATCCTTGTCTCAGCATTTTACACAAAATACACTGATACTTATTTTATTCTCCCCCCCCCCAGGCTTTATTTTACCATAAAAAAAGCACTTTAAGTATGTGAGGTACTTTATATTGTGAAATGACTTTAATTATACATATTTGGAAGACTATTAAAACAAATTACATGGTTTTCACAAAGACTTTGATTGTTCAAGTGATCTTTTATGCAACTGAAAGTATCCGGCGTTTCATGCATCGCCATGGTTTGCCTTTTCTCTTTCCTGCAGCTACCAAGTTGAAGTTCAGACTCTGGATCTCCAAAGGCAGGCATTATGTTTTCCAGAAGGAAGATTTCAAAAGACAGAGTTCATTGCTTTTGTGACTTAAAACTTAAATAGCTCTATTACATATACTTAGCTGCTTACTGAAGTATGGATGTCTGAGGGAAAAATGAATGCCCTAGGAAGAAGCAGATTTCTCTTAGAAGATTGACAGTGTAGGTGTGGCCTAACGGTGGACCCACAACACTTACTCCCATGGCAGTTCTGGAATTTACTACATGAAAGGCAGCATGGGATATCTAGAAACAACTGACGAACAGATTGGTTCATATATTTCCTTAGTATGTGTCCTGTCACTTTTTGAGTTTCTTAGGTTAGAGACCATTGCTCCTTCGTCTTTACTTCCCTTTCAGACATCTGTGCTTACAGAATCTGACACTGGGAAATCAGGTTACCTTGCTTTGGCACTTTGACAGAGAACTCCATGGTTTAACTGCAACTAAGGAACAGCTTCTGTTTCCTTCCTGAAATTAGCAAAGCGGGTGACTGACGATAAGGAAACATCCACGTAAGAGCTATAATAAAGTCTCCTTGCCGGCCTCCAAGAGTAAAAATAGAAATGTTTACATATGTAATTGAAATTCTTCCACACAGAAGAATAGTCCGAAGAAGTACTTGAGGCTGCCATGCTATTTTGATTCAATATGAGATTATACAATGTTTAGGTTCAGTCGCAACTGACTAGCTGATGAGTTTATAATTATATTTCTCACATGGAACCCAACGTGATAACAAAGGAGATGCTGACATTGCTCAGTAGGGAAAATGATTATTTACCATTTTTAACCATTAGTGAATGGTACCAGAATGTTAGTGCATACTTTTTGAGTTTGCTCTATCTTCTCACAAAAATGATTTGCTGCTATGTGTGTGATTCCTTCTTGCACAAAGAATTCTTATGCCACAAACTAAGTTTGTAAGTTGTAAGATGTAAGATTTTCATCTGTAATGACTATCTCACATCATGCAGCCAAATTTAATATTATCTAACAATTCTACTCCATCCTATGTATTTATTTACTGGAATATATCTAAATGTATTATTGTGAATTATTCAATATTTTCCCTTACATTAAAAGCATAACTTTGCATTGGCTAAAAAAGTTATTTATATTTATTTGTTTGTTTGTGTGAGTGGCTGAGTGAATTATGCTATTTATATGTGGGTTCCTATGAAGGCCAGCAGAGTATCAAATCCTCTGAATCTGCATTGTATGTATTTCCTGCCACCTGACAAAGTGGAAATTGAACTTGGGTCCTCTGGAAGGTATCAAAAGCTCTTAACACCTGATCCTGCAGTCTTTACTTTTTTTCTTCCTTTCATTATTTGTCCTACTTTATGAAGCTTCCCCAAATTTAACTTTAAAATATTTATGGAACCATTTTATAATCTTTTCAAGGTCAGGTTTTTTTCCTACTTTTTTCTATTTCTTAGGTTCTATTTCTCTTCCTTGAGGATTCAATATATTGTCTCAATTATTTAGAAATGTCTGCCTTAATGGATGGATCGAGAAAAAATCATCCTGAGTGAGGTAACCCAGACTCAGAAAGACAAACATGGTATGTACTCACTCATAGGTGGATACTAGATGTAAAACAAAGATGACGAGACTGATACAACTCCAGGGAGGCTACCTAGTAAAGAGGACCCTAAGAAAGACCCGGGGATCGCCCAATGACAGAGAAATGGGTGAGATCTACATGAGCAAACTGGATGTGAGGTGGATAATGAAGGGCAAGGGTTGAGGGAAAGAGATCTTAGGGGAGCAGAAGATCCTGGCTGGTTAAAGAACAGAGAGGGAGAACAAGGAATAAGAGAGCATGATAAATGAAGAACCCATGGAAATAGGAAGAAGCAAAGTGCTAGAGAGGTCCCCAGAAATCCACAGAAACCTCCACTGTAGACTACTGGCAATGGTTGAGAGAAAGCCCCAGACTGACCTACTCTAATCAGATGGCCAGACACCCTAATTGTCATGCTAGAAATCTTATCCAATGATTGAGGGAAGCAGATGCAAAGATCCACGGCCCCAGGTGGAGCTCCAGGAGTCCAATTGGTGAGAAAGAGGAGGGATTGTAAGAATGTTAATTGTTGAGACCAAGATTGGAAAAAGCACAGGGACAAATAGCCAAACTAGTGGAAACTATGAACTAATAGCTGAGGAGCCACCAACTGGATCAGGCCCTCTGGATAAGTGAGACAGTTGATTAGCTTGAACTTTTTGGGAGGCACCCAGGCAGTGGGACCAGGACCTGTCCTTAGTGCATGAGCTGGCTGTTTGGAACCTTGGGCCTATGCAGGGACACTTTGCTCAGCCTGGAAGGAGGGGACTGGACCTGCCTGTACTGAATCTACCAGGTTGAGCTGAATCTCCAGGGGAGTCTTGGCCCTGGAGGAAATGGGAATGGGGGGTGGGTTGGGTGCAAGTGGTGGGGTGGGGGTGGGAGGGGGCAGGACAGGGGAGCCCATGGCTGATATGTAAAATTAAATTAAATTATAAAATAAAAATATGGGGAAAAAAAAGAGAAATGTCTGCCTTGTGTAAAATGCTTATTTATCCAGACAGCTTTAGTGTTTGTTTTGACTTCAGGATTTGTGAAGAGACATTTACCTAAAAGTCTCCCAGTTTTTTGTATGTTCCCAGGGCTGTAAAGTTCAGTCTAGACAGCAATAAATCTCTCCATGCATGTGTATGTGGGTATAATTACAGATAATTGAGATGGAATAATATGGATGCCATATATCACTTGAGTGTCATTAAAACTAACCACAGGCTATCTCACCCAGAAAGTTAGCATTTCATTTATATATATATATATACATATATATTTAACAAGTACTCTTCACCCTGGATTAACTCTCCAGCCCAATATTTTTCATTTTAAGTCATAATTTTTTTTAATTGAAGATCCCTGATTTCGAGATAAAATATGGACTTACCAGAAAAAGTTTGAATATGCTTGTTCTAAAAGAAGGATTCATTATTTATCTGAAACTCAAATTTAACTGATCATCATGTGTTTGCATTTAAGAAGTACCCAAAACCAATTTTAAAATAATCTCCTGAGGTTGTGCAGTGCAGTGCAGCAGCCCCTACCTTCAGTTTATTGTGTTCAAGGTTTGTAGTTGTGATATCTCTACTCATCTTTTGGCTCATGTGTTTGTGCTTTAAAGAATCCACTTTCTGTCTATTTTATTTGGGTTTGGAAGGAAGCTGTGTTCTTTTGTTCTGTCTACTATTTAATGAGATTATTTTCCAGTAAAAGTCCCAGAATTCCTTCCTAATAAGCAACAGGCATATTTAATCCACATTGATTTCACTGTTTACAAACATTTTTAACAAGCCAACATAAAAATGAATATGCTGTTATATTAGACCTTCTCACTGGCATTACCGTTCAGTGCAACTATTCTATGGGCTATGAGTGTGAATTTAGACATGTCCTCTCAACTACGACTTCTTGTATGCACTACTGCCATTTGTATAAGTAGGTGTGTGAAGTAGAACAGATGAAACTATAAGCCTTCTTAAAAATGAGTGTTAATTTTTCTGTTTACTTGTTTTGAACATACATATGTAAGAGTTACAAATGATGACATTTACTATTGGAACCATTTTTTAAAACTCATGATAAATATAATGAAAATATAGTTAATACTTTGACATACAGAAAAGAGCTTTAACATTTTTCTTGAACTGTTTAAAAGGAGGATATAGATGTCTTTCTTCTGTCTTCCAAGATGTTGGATTCATATACACTGTTTATCTGCTTCACAGCTTTTAGATGGTGTGCACTTGTGAGGGTGGTTAGAGATGCACACTAAACAGCTTAGGTTGGCCTCAAACTCAGCACTTTCAGTACCTTCTGCCTCCACCTCCTGAGTTCTAAAAATAATTCTTACAGTTTCATATAAATAAAAATAAAATGTGAAAGAAGACTTGATAATATAATAAAATCCATGATTTTCTTTATTACCCAATGTTCATATTTACCTATTTAAGCAAATTATAGATTCTGATATACAGTGTTTATTTAAAGTGACATAATAAATACAATGTTCTATTTTGTATGTGAAGACAATTTTGGTGAATTACAATAGTGGGCGCTGTTACTCATACATTTATAATACCAGCAAGTTTTATGAAATTGTTATCAGGATCATTTTTATTACCCAAAAATAATCTTGAATGTATTTTCATTTCTACGGCACTTTCTGGAACAGTATTTATTTTATATGATTCAGTAACAAGTTTTGAGGATGAGAATTTATTATAATTACAAATTACATAAACTTTTAAATATGTAATTCAGCATAGCATACTTGCACAAACATGAGTGTGCATGCGTGCCTGTGTGTGGGTCTGAAAAGGGGATTCTGGATGTGTCTGTACCGTTTCTGACAGTTAACTTTATTGCCCTCGGCCAACTGTGCCTCTGTCACCATCTGTCCCTTGGAAAACGTGTCTGTCAATTAGCACTTCTACAGTACTGTCAACCGACAAAAGTTAACAGGAAAATAATGAAAGCTACTGTCAGGAAAAAAATTGGACGAGGTATCAAGTTCTTTGAAAGAACATTAAATTTACAGAATCTGCATGTCAACAGTGATAAATGCCCTTTAACTGGGTGAGAAAGTGAAATTTGTCTTTTGAAGAAACATGTAAAGTAGACTATGTACTCAGCAGTGCCAATTTTTCTACAAAAAGTTTTTATACATTTATTCATACACAATTTAAAATGCATCCCTTAGCCCCAAAATGATAAAAAACTGGATTAAAAATAATAATTACCTAAATTTAGTGGTCTCTTGAAAAAATAAGTGACACTTTAGTTCTATAGTAATCTGACCTCTAATGATTTAAAATTCCATTGTTTTGAGTGAGTGTAATTCCTAAAATATTTTCTTTGTGCCATGAGCAGATGTTTCTCTAAAGT
Organism: Onychomys torridus; assembly: GCF_903995425.1. Lineage (NCBI taxonomy): Eukaryota > Metazoa > Chordata > Mammalia > Rodentia > Cricetidae > Onychomys > Onychomys torridus. The sequence goes on along the minus strand of NC_050456.1, from coordinate 29,784,657 downwards.
TCATTTTAGAGAAACATCCCCAATACTCTCCTCTTCATAACATTATCATATCTTTGGGGTGACAGGACTCTAAACCATACACACACCTGAGTATACCTCTGAACATGCAAGGTCAAAAGTCTTCTAATAGCCCACTGTTTTTCTCACTTTGCCAATTACCTTCCCAAAATTAAGGGAAAAGAAATAGTTGTGCTGCATGTGGACCCACTAATGCAAACACAGACAAACATACCTATGTGCACCTGACTCTGTATGTAGTCATATGTGTGTGTATGAATTGATGCACACTCACTCCTGCACAATAATTTACAGTGCAATAGGCCAGTAAGCTAAGGAATTATAAAAATGGGTTAACTGACTTTGCTAGCACAAGAGTCCATTTAGGGTTAAGGTTCCATGCATGCTTGTTAATATGTGGGCATTTGAAATTAGGCAGCAGCTCAGATTCAGTACATATTTACAGTTCAGTAGCAAGTATTTTTGTTGCTGTTGTTGCATTTTTGACCTGTAGTATATATATTTAGGGACAGTCAGCCCACAATTATTCTCTATTACTTGGTGAGTACAAAATTGGAATTTTGTATTTTTGTACTACACAGGGCATCTCCTTTTCGTGTGAAAACTTAGTATTGACCTTAAATTTGCCTCTATTTAAAATGCCATGTGCATCTAACATAGGCATACTCTCAATAAATGCTCTCATGTATGAGCAGAATACAATGTATATTCTTTAGTTCAAGCATGGACTACAACATTGCAAAGTGAGGTTATCCTTGTTTACTCAGGAGAGCTTGCTAGAGCAATAAATGACTCATTATCTGGAAGATGGGAAGGACCCAATTAGAAAGGTGGTATGAAATTGTTCTCAGTCATTAACTGATCAATGAAACTTCCTCAACCCCAGAGGCATTCAGGTCAGCTTCAACTCATTGACCAAGGTTGTTATGGATGATAAAATAGCCCTAAACTTCTAACTCCAGGGTCAGACAACATCTGTGTAATAGCTAATAAAATGAATGCATTAGATCAAGATAGATCAATTAAGAACCTTAGTTAAGTAAGAATTCCCAGCCTGATTTAGTATAAAATTCTAGGGATATATTGAGTTCAACAGTGCAAACTTGGCTCTTCATTCTGTTCTCATTCCTGTTAAGAGTGGCTGCAGTTAGATACTCTTTGGGTAATATTGGTTATATCTGGTATCAGTATCTGTTAGTTTGACTACAGTAGAGAAGTTTCTAGCACGGAGTTCTTACAGTGAATTAACTAGATGAAATACAGTCCAGGACTAAGCGTGCTAACATTGAAAAAACATTCTTCATGCATCTTTGATCTTCCTTTTGGAATGTCTTCTGAAATGACATTTTAAATGTCACATTTTAAGGATGTTTACAATGGAAAGAACCTTGACTTGTATTTCCAAGGTAGTCATTTGCTGGGAAGTGTGTTTGCTCAGACTTTAAAGGCAGTATCTTTCTCCTAAATAAAAAGCATACATACCCATTACTTGGCATAATAAATGTAGTGTCTCAAACTGAATCAAAGGACAGGTACATTTACAGAATGTTTTCAATTGTCTGGGTTCCAATGTTCATTTTCCTGTAGCATACTACAGTACATGTAGAGGCATTTATGAGAGACTATTTAGTTGCCCTTGTGGACCCCTGAAGATGTGGGTGACTGGTGCTAAATGTTGATATTCTTTGTGCTGGATATGTTGTGGCCGAAATAAACCTTTGTATGTAACCTAAGAGTCTCATGACTTTTACCAGAGACCACAAAATTGTTTTAGTCTAATTAATACCTTGGCTAAAGATAAGGTTGTTAATACCTCTTAATAGTGTTCTGTATGAGAGAAAAAAAGATTTCTGTCTCTTGAAAATATTTTGGTAGTGTTTTCAGAATGATTGATTTTTCCTTCTGCTTTTCATTTAGATAAACAGAAATTATCCAACCTGTCTACTACCTGAAATGCATCTTTTAATCCCATCATGGGGGAATTTCACTGGACAATTTCTGATACTCTCTATGGTAAGCCAAATTTATTGCAGTATTTTATTTTGTGAATACACTGTATGTTTTATTTTATTTCTGTATGTGAAGTTTGTATCATTGAGACACTGACTCTTCAGTCAGACAAAAGTACTTCTCGTCTGGAGAAAGAGAAATTAGTAGCACATGGAGTTGACAGCCCTTCCAAAATTGTGAATCAAAGACAAATTGCCATTTATAGAGAAATTCCAGAAAGAAATGTTATCATCTACTAAGTTTTTGAAATACCAAACAGAGGCTCATCTCTGAAGCTAAATGCCAGGTTCCCTGCTCCAGAGCACTACACTTTAGACAGACTATATAATGTTTTATATTTTTTCCAGGAGATTTTCTTGTTCATCCGTGACTCTGTTACATCAAAGGTCAAGTGCAGGGGACCAACAGCTTGGATCACCTGTCCACTTTCTACCACAACATCAATCTCTGTGCTGATTGTAGGTGTTCTCTGCTGCCTCTTAAAAACCAAAGTCACCAACATCGATTCACACCTGACAGAGTGCCGACTCCAGAACTTGCTCGTCTAGACTCTGCCTCCCAGTTGAAGTTTGTCATTCTCACTAGGAGGTCTTCTCCCTGTCTCTGCAGGTAAAAGCATCTCATAGATGCAGAAGATGATATTTAGTTTTCATACTTTAAAACTAAAAACAAAATCTCACTTTCTAATTACACTGGCTAGCAAACTGTAACTTTTACAGACCTCATTTGAAGTTTATATTTTGCCTATACTCTTTTTGGCTTTTGTAATATTTCAATTATATTTGTAGACATTTCAAATATCAAAATAGTACACCAAGTGGCAATTCTGACTTCAAAAATGGCTTTAGAATTACACATTTCTAATTTGTTACATTGTGGAACATTGTATATTCCTATCTGTACATAGTAAATCTGCTTAATTCAAGATTAATCAAACACAGGCCTTAATATTTTACATTGTCCTCAAAAGAGAATTTATGCATATTCTGAGGAAAACATGTTTTAGTGAGTATATATAGATATATTGTTTGTGGCTTTCATTCAAATAGACCAAATGGCTCTGAGACAGACTGGATTAAGCTGCTCACCTTCTCTCATGCTGATAATAATTCCTTCCTTCGCCTTCAACACCCGAGGCTTCTTTTTCACATCTAGTGCATCTGTTCTGGACCATTGTTATGATGGTCTTTCCACTCTGCAACTTCTTAGCTATGGCACTGATCACTTTAGAATTCTCTCATGATCCAGTGTACTTTCTAAATTATTCTTTAATAATTTATATATTGTAAATATTAAATGCTGGTAATTGTGATTTGATGACTAAATTAAAATAATTTATGAATCCATAAATAAGAGAGAACATGTAGCATTTGTCTTCCTGGGTCTGTGTTTCTTCACTCAATATAATGTTTTCTGTCTAGTTACATATATATTTTGTTGTTTCAGTTTTCTTTAAAGTAGAATTACTATTATTGAATTTCACTGGGTATATGTACCACATTCTAATTATCCATTGATTCACTAAACGAATGAGGTAACTCAGACCCAGAAAGCAAATGCCCACATTCTGTGTTATTTGCGGATCCTACCTCTATGCAAATGTACAATATGCAGTAACCACAGAAACCAGGATAGCAAAAATCAATCACAGAATGGGGGGACATAAGTAGCTCTAGCGGGAAGTACAGAACACACAGGTGCTCTGAGGGGAAAGTTGGAAAAAATAAAATGGTTTAGCTGGGAAATCAGGAGCAAAGGCAATAAAGAGGGAAAAGTATGGAAAAGGAATAAATAACAACAAAGATGATTGAAAAACCATAGGAAATTGCATTATGTTTACTTAAAAATGCAGTGTGTGTATGCATATGTGTGTATCAAGGTATATATATTTCAAATTAAATACATACTGGAAGTTATACCAGTTGGGCTATAATACTTAGAACAAGGAGCATAAACTTTCATCTAACAAAACCTCAGTGTCAGGCTTGGGAAACTGCCTTCAAGTTGTTGTTGTTCAGGAGAGTCAAGGAGATTGCAAGAATAATATAGTTTATTTCTGTGGCTTTTGGTTGAGTCCCAGAATCTGAAAGTAGGATGAGATTGCTGATGACGAAGCAAACTTCAGTCCCAGCAGTTAGAGGAATTCAGGAGTGGTTGGACAGGGTAGAAGAAGGGGCAAAAAATGATGTAATTATAGTACTCATGCACAAAATCTTAAAATATAAATGTAATTAAAATAATTTAGTTAAATGGTTAAAAGTATGAAGTCAACATTGTAGGATGGTTTAATAAGACTCTTCCTGAGGACTTTTCTTAAAAACAGTGATACAGTAGTAACTTTAAAGTAATAACTGTGAACCACATAAAAAGTGAAAATGTTTATATGATATAAATGAGTTATTGACTTAGCTTATATTGGGCATACACAATTGCAGTTTGATGACAATTATTAAATGCTAATGCTAACATTTTGTGGACTGTGTTCAAGTTCAGAATATGCAGTTTTATTAGAAGATAATTAAAATACTTTTGATTACACAGTGGTATTAAACTAACTCACAATAATTAATAAGAGTACAGTAAAGTCACCTCTGATATATGAACATGGCAAAACCTGTTCTCTGTTTTTGTTTTTGATTTATTTTTTAAACTTATTTTTAAAAATGCGTTTATGTATGATGTATACATGTGTGTTAATATGTGTCTATTGGAGGCCAGAGGCAGCCCCTGGAGTTGTAGCTACAGTTGTAAGCCAGTTGAAGTGGGTGCTAGAAATTGAACTCAGATCCTGTGCAAAAGCAGTATATGTTCTAAGCACTGCACCCTCTCTGCAGCCTCAGGGTCGTCTTCTTATGACTGTAGTCTCATTCCTAATGTAAAACTGTGAAGCTCTTGCATGCATTGACATTTACTTAGTAGTTTTCAGGGGGAAAAGTCCACAAGTTTTAAAGAGGATTAGTTTTTAATAACTATTGGTATATTAAAATTTAATTATATGGCTGATGATTTGTCCTATTCCGTCACACGTGTATATTATTAACAAGTTGGTATTATCTCCACACCCTAATAACTTCCTTTCTTAGTAGAGACTGGTATTAAGTTTGTCATCATTTTCCCTTAATTTTTAAACTTGAACATGGATATATACCATAAAGTCATCAATACCATTTTCTGTAATTTCGATATATTTCAAACAAATAGTTTACTTTTTTTACTCCAAAATTTACTTCTCATTAACCTTTCCTTGAGAACACTCCTATTAAAACACATAGACTTCATATTCATTTATATGGTATACTATATTTTATTCAAACATTGATTTTGATAAAAATTTATAATGTAATGTTTTAAAAAATATTTTACTATTTAAAATATTAAATGAACTGATCAACATCTGGAATGTTTTATTTTATTTGAAGTACTTCATCAAACCAGAGAAAAGAACTCTCATTTTTTACTTCTTATTTATGTCCCTATCTTTTATTTTATTTGGGGAATTATAATGTATACATTTCTCATCTCCCTTTTATTCCTCCAAACTCTCCCATATACCCATCCCTGCTTTCCTACTTTTTATGGCCTCTTTTTTTTCACTAATTGTTCTTGCATGCATGTGTGGTGATTATTTTATTTGTGCTCTAACAAATAAAGCTTGCCTGGGGATCAAAGGAAAAAGCCAGTCATTGTATTAAACATAGAGTCAGGTAGTGGTAGCACATGCATTTAATCCTAGCATTAGAGAGGCAGAGTTTTATCTAAATATCTGTGAGTTCAAGGCCACACTGAGAACAGAGCCAGGTGTGTTGGCACACGTCTTTACTCCCAGCAGTAGTTAACCATAGAGGTCTGGAGGTCTATACAGACAGACAAAATGTGACAGAGCTGGATGGAAAGAGGAAGTGATAGAGCTGGGTGGAAAGAGGAAGTAAGATGGCCGGGTACAGAAAGGTATATAGGTATGAGTGTATAGGAATTAGGTCTCTCTTGGGCTGAGAATTTCCTAGTGGTAAGAACTTGTGGCAGGCTTTTCTATTTCTCTGATCATTCTGCTTTCACCCCAATATCTGGCTCCAGGTTTTTTATTAATAAGACCATTTAGCAATTTGTGATATATATATTCTTAAAAGTAACCTGCTCAGTCTGTATAATGTTACTTTCGTGCATGTTTTCAGGGCTGACAATCAATAGTATACCATTATCTACTGTATTTCTGTACAAATTCACACTATCTAAAAATACATTGAATATCTTTTCTCTATATTGTTACAAAATTAGATACTTACTGACCATATTTAATAATTTGCTGAGTGAGATGAAAATACTTTTAATATTAAGATTTAGTGCAGCATCTGATGGAGTGTTAGTGAATAGAAATAATTTAAACAAATCTTTGCTGTGGAATAATCCTCTTGTACACTGTAAAGATATGTCACTCAAATTGATTTAATAAAATGCTGACTGGACAGTAGCCAGGCCAGAAGTATATGTGAGACAACCAATCTAAGCATGAGAAAGAGAAGGGGGGAGTTCAGAGTTGCCAGCCAGACACAGAGGGAGATAGAGATGAACATGCTATGCTAATAGAGGAACTACTTTGTGGCAAAGCATAGGTAGAAATATGGGTTAATTTAAATGTAAGAGTTAGCTAATAATAAGCTTGAACTATCGACTGAGCATTTATAATTCATATTCAGGCTCTGAGTTATTTGGGAACTGGTGGGTGGGAGAGAAACATCTACCTACAAATTTAACTTACAAAGGTGAATCATAGTATATATGACTGGCTGTATCTCTGTGATGTGATTAAAAAGTTGGATGTCTAGGCTCCTAGGTCCACTATTTGGACTACTTATGGAAGTGGCTGTGGTCCTATGCTTCATGCTTGAGTTTAGGGTGGGGAGTGGATCAAACAGGGAGAGGGCAGAGACAATCAGGACAGAGGCTGGTAGTTAGTCTTGAATACATTGAAGAGTCAAGTCCTTCACTATGAAGAGGTCTTTTCCATTCTATGCAAGCCCACTTTGTAATTCCAAAATGTTATCAAAATGAACAGTGCAAATTTTAGCTAATTTTGAAACAGTGAATTATGAAGGGAGTACACTTTCATTTTAATTTTTATAGTTTGTAGGTTCATATAGAGGTACCTTCACCATTAGAGGGATAAAATAAACTTCAAAAGACTTTTTTTCTTATTAGATAGAAACATTATTGTATTCATTTGACATGGAGGGATTTTTTTCCCAACAAAGCACATTAATGGAATGTCATTGAATATATTCTGATTTAACTGCATAATGCCACATTAGGGGGTCTTTGCGAATAAATGGCTTTGTTTATATCAGGCAGGAAAACGTTTTAAATCCAAGGCCTTCATTGGGGATTCATCCAAGTTCTCTTTTACTGTGGCTAATAAAAGCATTTTGCTTTATTCTTCCATTTAAATTATATGTTTTCCCCTTTGGTTTTCTCCAGGAATAACATTACTTTATAATATTGCCTCCTATTGACATCTTGTGTGGTGCTTTATAGACAATGAAAAGAAAATGTAGAGAGTTTTTTTTTTTTTTTAAATTTGGAAAAATAACGTGTAAGCTATCCTCATCTACCAGGAGAAGAGAACGTGTCCCAGGCTCAGGCACCAACAATGTCTGCCTACCTCCAGTTCCTTTGTTATTGATCCAAGGCACTCTACAGTGTTCCTAAGCAATCCATACCTATGAAAAGACTAGTAGGATGCTTTTTTATGAACACCATATTTATTTACTACTACATTTAAAAGAGTGAAAACATCCATCTAAAATGTGAGATCCCATTTTCTGATGTTTTGTCTTGCTGTTGTTTGTTTTTTGTTTATTTGTTTTGATTTTTATTATTGTTTTTATGACACTGGTTGGCATGGAACTTGCTATGTAGGGCAGCTTGGCCTTGAACTCACAGAGATCCACTGGCTTCTGATTCTCTGGAATACTGGGATTGAAAGTATGTGCACCATGCCTGGTTAGAGTTTATCCATTTTAAACAAATACATCTGATTAGCAACTCTGTATTGTAGGTAAAGGCAACCTAATCAAAAGAAACTTATTTGAAGATTATTTTTACTTTTTGCTATTAAGGCAACAACACATGCATACTACACAAATCACTGAATAAGTGTTTATATTAAGAATATCGAGGAAAGACTTTTTAAAGTACAGCACGTTTCAAAATAAAATAAATGCATTAAAAGAATTTGATAATTGATCCTATAACTTTGTCATTAAGGTTTCTACTTCCTAATATCAGCTACTGAAGCAACCAATTTGCTATGACAAATGTAAGGAGATAGCTGAGGTTATTTTGAGTTGTTTCCCTCCCTGCCTACGGAGCTTCCTAGCAGGATGGGCTATGTCAGTCTGGGAGGAAACTGTTATGCAGCAGAATGAAACAGAAAGTTTCAAATATTCATTTAAAGAGCACAGAGTAAAGTAAGCTCAGCAACATTGCTGTTGTTTTGTTTTGTTTTGCTTGTAGAAACAGGAATGAAACACATAGAGATGCCCTACTCCTGCAATGCTATGGTTAGACAAAAAACATCATTGGAGCAGAGTGTAGGTTCCTGCTCAGAGACAGACACTGTCATTGACTCCACCTGTGCCAAATATGAGGGACACCTAGACTTCCTTCTCAATTGGCCAAATATGGCTTAACTAGAAGACAAAATTATGGCTTAGGAGTTAGAAGCAGTCCGTTTTCTACAGATAGCATGCAAGTGCAGTTTACATCAGCAAAACTAGTTCTAAGAACATACACCTCCCCATCTTTGGAAGGAACCTTCAGGTTGGTATTCCCATTGAGCTCTTAAGGTCCTGTACTACACAATCCATGCATTCTCCAAGTATCCATCATGAGTTCTGCTGCCCTTCAAACATGCTTTAATTTCTCTGTTGACCTATCTAGAACACTTATTTTTGCTATCAGTTAACTGGAATTCTATCCTGAACCAAAAGCATAGGCTCCAGTCTAGTGAACTAAGTAGGAAAGAAAACAATCCACATGATTCATGATAAATAATTTGTGTTTAGGATGGTATGTTGCAAGTTTTTCACATTAACTCTTTCTGGTCTTCACTTTGTAATGCATAAACGTATGGTAAAAATGGCCTGTGTTGTACTTGAAGTGACAAGGAAAAGACACCTGAAGACCCTGTTCTCAGCATAAAGGTGATTGACTTTTCCTAAGGAATAAGAGACAAAGATGGGAGACAGAGGAGGAAGGAACAAGAGAAAGGGGGAAGGGATCTTTGCCCCAGGGACAAGGTACTGTACCATCTCAGGATAGAGAGGAGACTGACTTGGTCAGTAGGCAAATGGCAGTTTACAAAGATAAAGGTTCAGAAACTTCCTGTTAGGGTGAGGTGTGTAATTTTGATTGGAGGTTAGTTAGGGTGGTCAAAAGGGGGCCTTTGATTGCTGCACTTTAATACTTATAGCTCAACCTTGGTTGTCAGCCTCAAGAGGAGCAAGTGGCCATATAAGGGAACCGACCTTGGTGTCTAGCTTTAAGAATGTAATCTAAAGAGATTTTAGCAAGGAAAAGGGAAAAGGAGGAGGAAAAGGTCTGCCAGAGCCATGTTGGCCATTTGCTGGCCAGCTAGAGTACCTTCAATATTTATTTCAACAGATTTACTGATATGCATTATTTCAATCACAAAATCTGCCCATTTTAAAGTGAAGTGTCTGATTTAGTGCTCTTTAGAAAATGTCCAGAGTTTGCTCAAACTTCATCTAAAGCTCTAGACCACCTGTCAGCCCATCCATCATTCTTCTCTGATGCTGATTCCTCCATCAGCACAGGAAGCAATCAATATTATTATTTTTTTTTAACAATTTTTCTGTTCTGAATTTTTAGTTAAATGTCACACATTGACTTCGACATTTGGTTCATTTAAGTTAGCATGATGCTGAGGTTTACCCCAGGTGAAGTTTTATCAGTACTTCATTGCGTTTTTATTATTATGATTAATAGTCTCTTATGCAGATATGTCAGAGTTCAATCAGCTCTCATGGAGTTGGGCACATTTGGGTCAATATAATTCTTTGGATGACCAGAAGACCAGTCTCTTTTACCTGCTCTCTCAGGTTTTTCACATCTGCTAAATTATTCAAGCAAATCTCTTCATCAACATTGGTTTACTGGGCCATCAACCTTGAAACACAAATTAAACTTCAGATGGGAAGTTTAAACTAGAGTAGCCATACAAAAGTTGTCTGTTATAGAAAAGCTGATGAAAAATGAGAAGAAATGGTGTCTTACTGCCGTAAGAAGAGGGGTTTCTATGGCTGTGATGAAACACCATGACCAAAGAAGGAAAGTATTTATGTGCTCACACTTTCACAGCACTGTTCTTCATTTAATTCAAATAGGGTGCAAACCTGGATGAAGGAGCTAATGCCAAGGCCATGGAGGAGTGTCAGTTACCGGCTTGATCCCAATTGCTTGCTTAGGCTGCTTTCTCATAGCACCAGAGGCCCACCAACCCAACAATGACACCATCAACTATAGGCTGGGTTCTGCCCCATAAACCACTAATCAAAAAAAAAAAAAAAAAAAAAAAAAGAAAGAAAGAAAGAAAGAAAGAAAAAAAAAAGCCTGCCTGGCAGTGGTGGCACACACATGTAATCCCAGCACTCGGGAGGCAGAGCCAGGTGGATCTTTGTGAGTTCGAGGCCAGCCTGGGCTACCAAGTGAGATACAGGAAAGGTACAAAGCTACACAGAGAAACCCTGTCTTGAAAAAACAAACAAAAAAGCTCCACAGGATTGCATACAGTCCAATTTTATGGACATGTTTCCTCAATTGTGGCTCCCTCCTCTGAGATGATTCTAGCTTGTATCAGGCTGATATAAAACTAGCCAGAACAAGTAGGAAAAATGGGGGGAAATATCCTTAAACTTGAATCTTGATGTCATATGTAGCAATCATAACTGTTTTTGTTCAACAGTTCTTCCTTCATATGTATCCAAATAATGTAAAAAAATTGTTCATTTTTAGCCATGTGTCTAATTGCAAAGATATGCTTGTAATTAAAATAACCCCTTTATATAACTTTTTATATTTTTCAAGGATACACAAGCAGAATAAAAAGGTTAACTTTTGTAGAATATCAACTACTTTTCTAATTAATGATGTCCTTGATTCAAAAATTACCTTTTTTGATAACTTTTTTAGAATAGATGTAATAATCATCTGTCCGTTTTCATATGAGTTAAAAGTTGGCTTGTAAAAATGTTTTTTTTATTGATGTATTCAATGGCCTACATTTAATTTACTTATATGGATTAATGAATCATAGGATCTCTATACAGGATAAGAAGATATGTTTTTCTTAGTCTGGCTTGTTTTGCATATTATGTTAGTCTCTGGTTTCATTTCTTTCCAACAAATGACATAATTTCATTATTTTTATGGTTGAGTTATATATACATATGTTTCCCCTGTCCTCCCTCCTCCCAACCCCCAACCCTCCCTCCCTTTCCAACCCTCACTCCTACCTCCTCCAAGGCAAGGTCTCCACTGGGGAGTCAGCCCAGCCTGGCAGACTCAGCCAACGCAGGTCCATTCCCTCCTCCCTACAGCAAGGCTAAGCAAAGTATCTCAGCATAGACCCCAGGCTCCAAAAAGTCAGCCCATGCACCAAGGACAGGTCCTGGCTCCACTGCCTGGGGTCCTCCCAAACAGTTCAAGCTAATCAACTGTCTCACTTATCCAGAGGGCCTGATCCAGTTCCATGGGGATTCCTCTCCCAATGGTTCACAATTCATGTGCTTCCACTAGTTTGACTATCTGTCCCTGTGCTTCCTCCAACCACAGTCTCAACATCTGTTGCTCATACAGTCCCTCCTCTCTCTCCCTGTTTGGGCTCCCAGAGCTCCACCTGGGGCTGGGCAGTGGATCTCTGCATCTGCTTCCATCAGACACTGGATGAGATTCTATTATCACAACCAGGGTGTTTGGCCAACCGATCAACAGAGCAGGTCAGCTCAAGCACTCTCTCGAACATTGCCAGTAGTCTACAAAGGAGGTATGTTTGTGGATTTCTGAAGACCTCTCTAGCACTCTGCTTCTTTCTGTTCCCCTGGAGTTTTCATTCATCATGGTATCTCCCTCTCCATTCTCCAACACTGCTTCTGATCCAGCTGTGACCTCCCTCTCCCCTAAGCTCTCTTTCCCCTGACCCTTGCCCTCCATTACCCTCCCACTTCCAGTTTGCTCATATAGATCTCATCTAGGAAAGAGGGCCCTAAGAAAGACACAGGGATCATCCAACAACAGAGAAATAGAGATGGACATTTTTTTATAGCATGTGGATTACTTCAAAAAGTAGTAATTCTAGTATAACCTGTTATGTTTAAAGATTTAAAAGCATTTGTCATTTTTCTCTTTTTCCTTTTAGCAATATCTCTACAGCATACAATGGATAGTTCTAACTGAATGGTTACATAAATAACCTTGGTTAAACTAAAACATTCACAGCCCAAACCAAAAGTCAGAAATGTAGGAAATAAAAGTTGAGATAAGAAGTAGAGGGTAAGAATCATAGAAAGATAAGAGAAGGTGGGGTGAAAGTTGTCAGAATATACACATGTGAAATTATTAAAGAACAAATAACATAAAAATGAAAAAAATAAATAGAAAAGTATTTACAAATATAAAAAGTGAGAATTATTAGAAGGGGGAATAAGGTTGAATTCAATAACTTGGAGTTCTCAATTGTGTATGTATTTGAAGATGGAAATTATCTAGCTTTTCTGAAATCCATGTGCATGTATTCTGAAAATTTTTGGATGTAAAGTGATCCCATTGGAATCCCCAAAAACCCAGGTTATTGTTAAAACTATAGATTGCTCTCCACCAACTGACAGCAATACTTCATTGCTGAAGACAACACATATATAACACACTGGACATGAAGAAGTCAAGCTGAGAATAAATTTAGATGACCGTTCAACTCTAAATAAGACCTTTAAACCATACCCTCCAAAGCTCATGAAAAAGAGATTATGTACACACCTGTGCTTACTTACCTGGCCAAGGTCACCTAATATTGCCAAAGGGAATGAATCTGGCCAGACTGGAGGGGTCACAGCACAATGAGACTGTGACAATTTTATTAAGAGCAATCAGACTTTTTATACCTTTATCAAAGACAGAATATAATGGCAATTGCCAGGATCAATACCTTATATACTCTTTATATAGTATTTAAGATTATTCTCTCAGACCAATTGTTCTGTCAAGCATCCATATTTCCTTGACTTCTAAGGGAATATACAGAGAAACACAAATGACTTGAATTCGTCAATGCCCAAAGGAGTGCATTGGTCCCTCAGGAACTGGAAGACACGTTGTGCCCCAGAAGACATGGACTCTAACCTGAAAAAAACCTAGGGTGCATGCCTCTCAAGGCAGCGAGGCCGGGCCAGCTCTATGGTTCCCTGCAAGATTAGAGAATGTTCCATACAGTCTTCACTTCTACATTCTAGCATTTTTGGTACAGGAAGGTACTCTGCATGATACCAAAAGAGAAATGTAAATACCAAGTCAGCCACAAACCCTCTGATCTACAATGGTGTCCTACCTGCAAGGTTGGCTAGAACAATGGTGGCACAAAGTTGGTGGGAGTAATTAACCAGATTAGGATTAGATTTAAGGTTCACTCAGTGAAATGGAATCCATACCTGACAATGCTTAGGAGACCAAGAACCAGAAACTAGATAGTCTAAGGACCTAGTGTAAAAACCAAACACCAGTTGGGTAGGGAGGGGGATTACAGTGTAGTGATAAAATGATTCCTAATGACATACATTCCTAATGACATTCATAATGATCCTCATAGTTCAGTGCCTTACTCAGCCACCATCAGAAAAGCTTTCTCAAACAAATATGGAGACCCACAGCCATACCTTGTGCAGATAGTCAGACCCAGGGTACACTCAGTCCTCAATAAGATGTCTCCCTGAATTCAGAACCTAGGAAACTTTTTGGAAAAGGAAGTGAAAAGAATGTAAAAGCTAGAGGGCCTGGAAAAGACCAGGAAAACAGGGTCCTCTGAATTAATATAAAGAAAGTTCCTATGAACTCACAGAAGGTGAAACAACATGCACAAGGCCTTCATGGGTCAGTGTCAGGTACCCTGCCTTTATAACATGATTTCCATTTTTAGTGTTTTATAGGAATCCTGACTGTGTGAAAGAGTTAATTTCTCATTCTTGGGTCTTTGGTTAAGCTCTTGTGTGATTATGAATTTATTTTTCAGTTTTATCTTTTTGTATTTTATTTTGTTATATTTTAATCTTTTGTCTTAGAGGCTTGTGCTTTTCAAATGAGAGACAGAAAAGTAGTGGACCAGGATTGGAGGGGAGGAAGGAAGAAACTGAGAGGATTAGATGGAGCAGAAACTATAATCAGGATACATAATATAAGAAAAGAATCTATTTTCAATAAAAGGAAAGTAAAAAAGTCTGTGATGGAAAAGGCAAATCTAAAACTTTACTTCTTGTAGCATTGTATCACAGGAGGTGGTTAGAAGCACCTAATGGGCTCTTTCAATTATGGCTGAGTTCCATCCTGCCAGCTGTCCTTTGAACTATATAGACATTTTCACACACACTGAGTGAAAAGAATTTGTGTGTGTGTGTATGTGTTTGTATCCACATATGCATGCTAATATATAAGATGTACACATTAAATACTCATGTCTAGTGATTCTAATAATTACTTTCCATAACTTTTGCTACATGGTATCTATGTCAGCTCAAATGTATTTTTGTTTGTTTGTTTGTTTTTTAGGTCCCAGTTACTGAAATATATACCAAGAGAAGCAAGTCATCTAGTATCTTTAAAGTAGTGATAAAGAAAAGCCAGTAGGATTTCATTCAATATCATCTGTAGGCTTTTAAAATTCATGAGAATTGGGACAAGCTAAAATTCCTGTCATAGTCCTTAAAGATTGAGGAATTGCAGAATAGTTAGATCACTTAATCTCTTATAATGATCCATTAAATTTTTAGTTGGTACTCCACATATCTCCTCATTTTCAACATAATTTTAAACTATGTGGGCTGGGGAGATGGCTTAATTGGTAAAGTCCCTGATACACATGCATGAAGACCTGAGTTGGGATTCCTCCTATGTACCTGGGCATAGCAGTACTTGCTTATAATCTCAGTACTGTTGAGATCCAGAGAACTGCAGCAACTGGTTGACCCCTGAAGTTCATCTGCCAATCCGCTGACATGAATCAATAAACTGTTAGGTTCAAAAAAGACCCTGTCTCAAAATGTAAGTATTTAAATGGTGGGAAAATATACACTGTTTACACAATCTACATTGTATTCAAAAGGCAAAAAAGAAGCCAAAAACAAAAAGAACAAGACATTACAATATAGCTTATATTTCCAAAGTGTTTTTCATTATTTAAATTGTTTCTCTTTTCTTGCATAAACAAGGTAAGTTTTGATCACTGGATTATATTCACATAGACTTTTTGACAACATACTTATTCTGTATACACTTGATCATAAATTTAACAGGCATGGGCTTCTTCATAGCCACATACAATTGAGGTAGAAAATCTTTGTATTGTCCCCTTGCTCCTTTGTCTCTTATTTCAATTATTGATATTCTTCCCTCTTCAGTAGCTCTTAGGTCACTTCAAATTAGTTTGATTCACTGTCAAGGCTTACTGCAGGAACTCTAAGTCACCACCCTGTTCTACATATCTCTCCTGAAATAGAGACATACAGTCATGGAAAATATCGAGTGGCAAATCATTTCAATGCTTTTGCTGCCTGTGACAACTGCAGCCATTGCAGGGTCAGAAAATGGAAAGCGCTTAGGAGACTCGACAAGGGGTCCTCACCAAAGGTGTTGATGGTGATGAAGAGTAAAATACGAGAGGACAAATAAAACTCAGGCAAACATGGAGATAATATAAGCCATCCATGGAGCTTCTGAGGCTTTCTTCCAATTTCACAGAAGCAACTTAATCTATGGATCATAAACCACCAAACTCCCAAGATAAATGAGGCACACGATGGTCTCAGGGCCTCCAGATCACAAATGTACTTGGGGGATTTTAATACCTCATTTGTTAGATAGCCCCAACCAGCCCGAGGGGTCCTATAAATCTTGCACAAGCCAGTAATCCATATATGTGCAATAAAGATGTCTAGCTGGTACAGGGTTAATAAGAAGATTATAAGTGCTTACATCTTGCATTTTATCTCTGTCATGTACTGGGTGTAGTATAATGGCTTTGCATGTTTCTAGAGATAATCAGTGGACTACCATAAAATAGATGCGAGCTTTCTAACCCCAAACTCTCTGTCTCTCATCTTACAAAAACATGACACTCTCCAAGTCTGGTCATATACCAGAAGTCAAAACTGCAGTACTCCATGCCACTTCTGACATTCACAAAGAGCACTGAATATGACATTAGCTGAAGAATTACACCAACTAAATTATAATGTATGCAACATACCCAGGAGAAAGTGTAGACTTCTAAAAGTATTTTAAGTGTTGTAGAAATTGCATAATGTAACTACTTTATTTCTTATAAGGAAAGCCACCACACAGGTTAATGTGTTAATAGAGTGGACAATTTCATTGAACTGTGCTACTTTATGTGAAAAACTAATCCAGGTTTTTTTAATTCCTATTATACTTTCAAAGAAATATTGTAATTGAATGTGGAAGTCAATGAATATAACATAATTGAGGTGATACAGCTCCGAAGTGTAGAGTCACTTAGCAATATTTCTGTGAGCAAATAATATTCTTTCTTCAAAAGTTGTAATAATGATAAAAATCAACTTTTGTATTGTTCTCAAAATCTTATCAGTTAGTCCAGCAATTTCAGAAAAAAAATGACCCACACGCATTGATCTTTGAAAATAAAAGGAGCTTTGACATGTGAATTTTAGTAATATGCTTATTTATTGTATCAACTATTATGAAATAATAGATGCAGATGAGTACAAGAAAAAGATCCATATAATCCCAGCCCTGCATCAGGACACAACTTGCTCACCATTAAATCGCAAAAATATGGTCACCTGTACCAGACCTGTGCAAGGACAGCACCAGCTGACATGTCAATGTAAGTGGGGTAAGTCTCCACTCCTTTCCTTGCCCCCGACCTCTCCATATACTGCTCCTGCTCTTTTTCTTTTTCTGTCTTTCTTTTTTTACACAGCCTTCCAAACAACACAACTTTGTCATTTGTTTAGAAATTGAGATACTTAAATATTTAAATTAATAGCAACTATGTAAAGGCCGGACAGGCATAACTTGGAGCAGATGTTCAATAAATTGCCACTGTGTTTATGAGAGGTATTTACTTCAAGTATTGTAAGTCAAAAATGAAGAATAACATTGGGAAAATATATATAATAGAACATCATGCAAATTATGCCAGGGTAACATAAAGTAAAATTAATACTCACAAATATCAGGCTTTTAAATTCAAAGGCAATATATAAAATAAGTCTGGCTGCAACATTCCTATTGTTAAAAAATTCCTTTACTGACTCTTTGATACATGAAATATAGTCATGTGTTACTTTGTGGTTATTTTATTTTTGCAAAGATTTTATGTTTTAAATTTGTTATATTTCTTAAAATTTGTGATACAATGATTTACTCTTTGGATTGTTCTAATAATAACCACATATTAGTTATAATTTTTCTTTTTTAATTATAATTATATTTGTGTTTTAATTTTACACATCAGTCATGGGTTCCCCTGTCCTCCCCTCTCCTGCACCCCCTCCCCTCCCCCCCATCCCCTCCTCTCTATTCCCATCTCCTCCAGGGCCAAGACTCCCCTGGGGATTCATATAACCTGGTGGATTCAGTACAGGCAGGTCTAGTCCCCTCCTTCCAGGCTGAGCAGAGTGTCCCTCTGTAAGCCCAAGGTTCCAAACAGCTAGCTCATGCACTCAGGACAGGTCCTGGTCCCACAGCCTGGATGCCTCCCAAACAGTTCAAGCTATTCAATTGTCTCACTTATCCAGAGGGCCTGAACCAGCCGGGGCCTCCACAGCCATTGGTTCATAATTCATGTGCTTCCATTCCTTTGGCTATTTGTCCCTGAAATCAATATGGTGCTTCCTTAGAAAATTGGGAATCAATCTCCCACAAGACCCAGCTGTAGCACTCTTGGGCAAATACCCAAGGAATGCTCAATCATACCACAAGAGCATTTGCACAGCTATTTTCATATCAGCACTGTTTGTAATAACCAGAATCTGGAAACAACCTAGATGCCCTTCAACTGAAGAATGGATGAAGAAAATAAGGTACATATACACAATGGAGTACTACTCAGCAGAGAAAAACAATGACGTCATGAGGTTTGCAGGCAAATGGATTGATCTAGAAAAAATCATCCTGAGTGAGGTAACCCAGACTCAGAAGGACAAACATGGTATGTACTCACTCATAGGAGGATACTAGATGTAAAACAAAGATGACTAGACTGCTATACAACTCCAGGGAGACTACCTAGAAAACGGGACCTTAGGAAAGACACAGGGATCGCCCAATGACAGAGAAATGGATGAGATCTACATGAACAACTTGGATGACAGTGGCAATAATGAAGGGCAAGATTTGAGGGAAAGAAAGCTAAGGGGAACAGGAGATCCCAGATGGATCAAGAACAGAAAGGGAGAACGAGGAATAACAGACCATGATAAATGAAGACCACATGAGAACAGGAATAGGCAGAATGCTCGAGAGGTCCCCAGAAATCCACAATGATACATCCTCTGTAGACTGCTGACAGTGGTCGAGAGAAAGCCTGATCTGACCTAATCTGGTGATAAGATGGCCAAACACCCTCACATTTGTGCTGGAACTCTCATCCAATAACTGAGGGAAGTGGATGCAGAGATCACCAGCCAGGCCCCAGGTGGAGCTCCAGGTATCCAATTGTCAAGAAAGAGGAGGAACTTTAAGAGCGGGAATTGTTGAGACCAAGATTGCAAAAAGCACAGGGACAAATAGTCTTCTTTTTCTTTTTACATACACGTATCTATATACACACATATTATATATACTATAGGTATATGAATGAGTATATATTTCTGAATATAACCTTCTCAGTCAGTATAATGCTGTCCCTAATCTTGTTTTCAGGGCTAATCTTGTTTTCAGGGCTGACTATTTGGTATTGTATAACCAATTGACTGGTATGCTCTTCCCCATGGAAGACTAATTTTTCCACTCTCAGAACTTCTTAGTAGCCTATAGTTCTTTGTGTAGGGTTATGTAGGTCAGTGGGCTTTCCTCTGTCTGCTTTGGCATTCCTCTTGATGTCATCCTTGCTGTTCACCTCATATTTAGGCAGTCATGTTGGTGAGACTTTACTAAACCAGCCATAATCCCTAGGAACAAATTGAACATGTGTCCTTATACACACATAAGTGTAGTTCTCATCCCAAAGGAAACTTCTTTTTGCAACAAAAGAAAACTGCCCAGCTGCAAAGCAGTTTCTGGAACTAAGCAAGCTAGCCAGCAGAAAGAAAGCTTTCAGCTCAGTTCCAAGACTCGATGCCCATGAAGTGATGGATAAATAATGAAAATGTGTTAAATATACATAATGTAATTATGGTCAAATAAAAAAATTGAAATTATGTAAGTTGTGGGCAAATGGACTAAACTAAAAGATGTATTAAATGAGGTAACCAAGGAACAGAAAACAAATTTCATATATTCACATTTGTATACTCACTTCAAATCTCTAATTTCGTGTATTCAATTTTAAGTAGTTGTTCAAGTTTGCACTATGAGCAGTGAAAAAGGTCTCTCCTTCCCCAAATTCACTCCAGCATTTGTTATCACTTTGCCAGATGTTAGCAATTATTACTAAGGTAAGATGAAACCTAAAAGTGGTTTTAATTTGTATTCCCATGATGGCTACAGATAATCTAAAATATTTTTTAAATATTTCTAATCTATCTCTTTTTCAGATTTCAAGAACTCTCTGTGCAGTTCTTATCCTAATTTTTTTAAAATTGGATTATTCATTTTCTTGGTTTTGGGGTTTTTGAGATCTCTATTTATTCTAGCTAGTAATCATTGGTCATATATGTAGCTGGTAATTACTGCTTTTGCATTCTGTAGGATGTCTCCTCACTATAATGATGTCATCATTTGCTTTACAAAAGCTCTGTAGTCCTGAAATCCCATTTATTAATTGCTAGTCTTAGTACCTGTGCTATCTGGGTCCTATTCTAAAACTCTTTTCTTATGTCAATGAGTACATAAGTATTCCTTAATTTCTCTTGTGTAGTTTGTTTTATTTTGAGGCCCATGGTCAATTTGGAGTTGAGTTTTGTGCAGAGTGAAAGAACATGCTCTAGCTAACCAGAACCAATTGTTAAAGATGCTGTCTTTTATTCAATTGGTGTTGTTGCACTATTTTTCAAAAATCAAGTAGTCACACATGTGGACTGATTTGTGGGTACTTAATTCTATTCCATCTATTAATATGTCTGCTTTTATACTGGCTCCATTTTTTTTTTAACACAATAGCTCTGTAGCCTAACTTCAATTCTGGGCAGGTGATATTTAAGGAAGTTCTTTTATTTTTCAGGATTATTTATGCTATCCTGGCTTTTACTATTTACATATGAAATTTTAAATTATGTTCAAATTTCTGTAAAGAATTGCATTGGAATTGTGAGGGGATTCTGTTGGACCTATGGATTCTTTTTACGGGATGGTCATTTTCACGATATTAATCCTACCTTGGTCACCTTTCTGCCTTCTGGCGTCTTCTTCAACTTCATTGATGTCTTAAAACTTTCATCATACAAACTTTCACTTATTTTTGTTACTATAAATATTACAAAATACTGTAGAGGCCCATTTCACTGGGATTATTTACCTGATTGCTTTGTCAGTAGGCTCGTCAATTGTACATTGTCAGGCTACTAATTTTTATGTGTTGGTATTTAAAAATTTTGTTTGTATATTTCTCATGTGATGCAATAATGTGAATCTCATTTTCACAAAAACCAAAAATGATGATGGTGTTATGTCCTCCTGTGAATTATAGTTTGTTTTGACTATTTGCTTGCCCAGATCTCCCACTTTTGCAAAAACCCTTGTGTAAAAGGTTCAAGTATTTCATTACTTCCATAAATTTTTTCTTCTTTAAATGTAACTTAAATTTCAAAATTCTAGTTAACAATTCAGAAAGGTTTATTGTACTTTTTCCAATATCAACTCTATTTTGAGAGCACTTTTGACTTCAACTTAAACTCTTGAGTACAAATCAAAGAAACCTTTCCCTACTATGGGAAAGAGAATATTAACTAAGTCCAACCAATTGGGTTACTACTATCACTGGTGCTCAAGTTGCTAGGGTGTAACAGATTAAAAGCCAGGAAAACTCATATGGTATAGTCAAATTTCTGCTTGCAACTATGTTCTTCATATTAACTTTGATTTTTTTACTTTATTGATTCTTGTTATGAATAGATGAAAACTTGGACAGATACTTTTTGTGCAAATATTATAAAAAAAAAGGCCAGTTTCAATGACACCAACAAAGTGTTTTAAAACTTAAGAATCCATATTTTTGAATTAAATGATTCCTTAAGGTGTCCCATAGTATAGATTATTGGGATATATGATGTTCATATTTTCCCAATAAGAATTGAATAGGAAATATTATAAACATAATTCCAGTTGGAATCCTAATTTGCCTTTTCACTATAAAACAAGGAATGAGATTTGGCCATTTCCACAAAATCTATAGAACCTGATTTCTCACAAGTTTCATATCTTATTACTATATTTAAGCTTAATAATACTGTATATCTTGGGAAAGATATTTCTTTTGCATTTTCTAAAGTTGTATTTATTTCTATGTATATGCACCTGAATGCATGGGCCCTCAGAGGCCAAGTCACAGAGGTCAAGGAGTTCAGAAACTTAAGGATCAGAAGTTACATAAGGTTCTGAGCTGCCCCAAATCAATGCAAGGCATTAAATTTAGACCCTGTAGGAAAGCAGCTACTATTCCTATCTGCTGAATCAGCCACATCGTATCCTCGTCACACAAAACAAAACAATAAAGCGGTAGCAAGGTCGAAATTCTTCTGTAGTCCAAGTACTGCTCCTAACTGAAATCTGATGATAATGAAATAATTTGACAAATGAAATTATTACAAATAAAACTCACAATAAATTACATTTTAAGGCCAACCTTTCCTAAAATTAGAATTCGACATGACACATGAGCTTTGGAATGTAACTGGTAGAAAAAATTAGAATTAAAAGACAATGCTGGGCGGTGGTGGTGGTGCACACCTTTAATCCCAGCACTCAGAAGGCAGAGGCAGGCAGATCTCTGTGAGTTCAAGGCCAGCCTGGGCTACAGAATGAGTTCCAGGAAAGGTGCACAGCTACACAGCGAAACCCTGTCTCCAAAAACCAAAAAAAGAAAAAAAAAAAAGAATTAAAAGACAATAACCAATTTAAAATATGTCAAATACCAAATACCAAATAAAATATTTACAGAGTGCAAATGTCTGTAGTCAGGAGGGAACATGTAGTCAATATAGCTAATACTACATTGTTTCATTGTTTAAAATGCCTTTGTATTTTCAGGCCCTATTGTGACCTTGATTATAATATCTTTAGGTGTTAAATTCCTATTATGTCACTTATAAATATACACAGTGCAGAGAAAAGAAAAATCAGATCTGGATTGCAATGGTTTGTAAAGCTGATAATATCCAGTTATTCTTTAATGGCTTCCCACACTATTTCTCTGTCCTAGAGACTATTGTTTTTACCTCCATATTTAGGAGGCCTGGAATGGGCCATCCTCCCATCAGGGAACATAAATAAAATGTGATGCTTAGCCAACAGGATAAACCTTAAGCTGAAGTTCCAGAAAATGTCATACTTTTGTCCAAGATTCTGAAAGAACATTGGACTGAACTCTATAGCTGTGGAGAACAGACCACAGTTAAATTTCCTTGAGCTATCTTTAGTTCCTTTTAAAGTTATCCATTGCCCAACCATGTCTAACCCAAGATCCTAGGACTATCAAAATTTTTAAATTGTGTTTTTAGTAGACTTGTAGCTTCTATCAATCTCAAATCCAAGAAATAGTCATACAGTATCTGAAATTAGATAAGAGTTTTACTCATTTTGCTGTAAGCTGCCTGTCTGTATCCCCACTGAATACTTGGTAAATGTCTTGTTTTAGTTTGTTCTGCAGCTAATGAAATCATGCACAATCAGGTGTATAGTGGAGCACATCTCTAGGAACAACCTAAATCTTTCCTCTGAGCTGTGGTTACTCATATTTTGTTCAAGAATAAAGTATCTGTTATTCAATGAAGGTAAAAATTGTGTTTAAGGTTGAAGAAATACATATTGAATAATTGTCATTGTAGAAGCTTTTAGATATTACACCTTGTACACATATGTGCAATACACACATACACACACACAGATTGAATAGGTTAATATCCTTGAAATAGTTTGATTTCCATGTAGATGTAAATAATTAGAATATCACACCCCTAAAGCATGACACAATGTATTTAATCTGGAATGAATGTCATGACTTTGACAAAGCCTGAAATATTAAAAGGAATGCTTTATCTGTATAAACACAAATATGGTGTTCTTACAGAGATGCTAGATTTGTTCAGTCCAATGGAATTATAATACATCTGGAAAAGCTGTACAGACACTTCAGTTGCAAAAGAACAACTTATAAAATTTTGTTTAAAAGTGTGGTTCCCTTAAGCTTTAGTAGACTAAAAATGAAAACTGTAATTTACATAGCTAAGAAAATCTCTGCTGTTTAAATAAAACTAGGACATTTCCAAGTGCATAGCTGGTAAAAATGAGAAACTCATTACATTTAACAACATTATTTCCCATTGAAGAAAATGAGATACTCAGAGTAACCTAGTTGCTTGGATGCCTACTAGTCAATAATTTATATGCCAAGGATATTCTGAAAAAAGTTCTCAAAAGTATTCTACTGAGTCTTTATTGAAACTTAGTTTTTTTGTATATACTCTTCATTAATAATTCAAATAATAGTGAAGACAAATTTCCTGGGAAGAAATATATTTTTGCTATAAGTTAATTGATTTTTTTTGGAATAAAATTGATGCAATCTATAGAATAATTATATTTTCAATAATACCTTCAATTTATTCAATCTAACTCTTATAGAGACACCATACAACATGCTGCTATGTTTCCATGCAATTATGTAAAACAATTAATATCCAAATGGCACAGCACTAAAAGCACCACTAATATCTATATTTATATGAGTGATCAAGGTAGATAAATGAATATTAGGGGCTAGAAATGACTTAAAGGATAAAAGGGACCCAGGGAAAGTCTAGTGACCTGAGTCACATCTTTGGAATGCACAATAAAAGGTAATAACTCACTCCTGAAATTTGTCCTCTTAACTCCATTACTGTACTATGGCATATGTGCCCATACTAACATATATATATATACACTCAATAATAATAAGTAAATGTGATAGAATAAAATATATGCATAAAAGTTAAAAGTAGAAACAATCCCAATGGCCATCATCTCACCAAATATCTAATGGATAAATAATGGTGGTATATCCACTGTCCAAAAGATGGCATATTAGTTATTACTGATAGAAACATTGTTGCGATAAACTTTATCACATGTATAATGTTTCAGAATCAATTAAAGGTGGCACACACAGCCAGGATCAGCTAGATGAACCAGTGGAATAGAAGAGAGTTAGTATTTAGTTTTGTAACATGCTAAACCATGTGAGTTCTTTTCTGTTATATTACTAATGATTGTGGTGCCTGAGGCATTGTATGTAAAGGGATGTTTTAATCTCCTTTTTAAAAAAGTCTTTGTTTAAAGTTGTTTTAACTATTACACAATTTTAAATGAAAATACTACTTAAAAACCAAATTGAAATAATTAAAAGGGGATATGAAGTCCTCTTCTGACCACTTTAAGGTAAGTAAACATTAGTGGCATACACAGATCACAAATATATGTACCTACAGACTCTCATGCACATGGAGTGAGGGAAATTATTCAATGAAGTCAGCTCTCACATGACACCTATTTTCTATTTTAACTTATATGAAAATTCCTGTATAAGAAAAATCTAGAAACACAGAAAATAAAGGTAGTTACTAAAAAAAAAAAAAAAAGAAAAAAAAAGAAATGGCTTTTATTATAACATGACTAAAACCATTGTAAAATGCAATGCTTTATATCTAACATAATGCCTCTTTATCCATCTTTTATTATGTAAATCATTTGCTTTTCTTAAAATTTTTCTTTTTAAATATGACAGTGATTGTATTTTACTTATAAAATAATTCATCGAGGTTTTATGCTCTAGTTCTGAGGACAGTAATTAGTGTGATACATATACTTAACAGCCATTTTATTAATAGTGTAAAGGTTTTTTTTCTCTTGTTTTATTTATTTATGATGCTTACATTTGACTGTAACTCTATTGAAGTAAGAGATACTCAGATCACCGGAAAAATATTGCTTGGGGGCACACCAGAAGAGGGTTTCTGAAATACATGGACATTGGCATCAATGACTGAATGAGCAGAAGCCTCAAGCATCCAGTATGTATTCTGATTCAAACTGCTGAGAGCACAGATACAACACAGTGTCATGAAGGCAATCTCTGTCTCTCTCTCTGTCTCTCTGTCTTTCTCTGTCTCTCTGTCTCTGTCTCTCTCTGTCTCTCTGTCTCTCTGTCTCTGTCTCTGTCTGTCTGTCTCTCTGTCTCTCTGTCTCTCTGTCTCTGTCTCTCTCTCTCTCTCTCTCTCCCTGCTGACTTATCTATATCTCTTGGAAATCTGAACTCTAAGTTTTTGGACCCTTATGTCTACAAATGAGTTGTGATTCTGTCATCCCTGGTCTCCATTTGCACATTATATAATAAGAGATTTTCAGGCTCCATAATAACATAATCCAATTCCTTAAAAGACTGCCTTTCCTTTTGTTACCATCTATCTATCAATCATCTGTCTATCTATTCTTCATCCATCCTTTAATTTTTATTTCTCTGGTGTACCCTAATAAAATTTGTCATTTTCTCTGTGCTTTCAAAGGTTTACTGAGAAATATTTTAAACACCAAAGTTACATTTATTAAAGAAACATTTCTATGAGTTTTGAATACATATATTAATACGGTCTCTGTGTGTGTGCACGTGTGTGTGTGTGTGTGTGTGTGTGTGTGTGTGCCATGAGCCATGGCACATATGTGAAGATCAGAATACACCATGCAGGAATCTATTCTCTCTTTCTGCAATGCCACACTTGGCAGTAGGAAAGTGTCTTTAACCTCAGCCATATTGCCTTCTCTTTTATGTATCTGGAATGTAAATATATGAATCCAGGGAGTTATGAATAAAATACAAATTTCATAAAATTTTATCTTACTTATTTTTATTAAGATGGGGATTGAACTTTAGACCATAGAAATGATAGGCAAGCATTCTACTACTTAGAATTTCTAGGCAGAAATGTATACTAATTTAACATGTTTATTGAATTTTTCCTTTGAGTGGCGTGTTTCAAAATAATTTAAAACAATATTGTATTAGTTGTTTGTTCTGTTAACATGATAAACATAGTAACCAAGGTAACAGAGGAAGAAAGAATAAATTAGGGCTTACAGTTCCATAGAGAGAAGAACACTACTTCATGGTAAAAGTCCTGGAGAGATTAGTGATAATAGGAACATACCTAAACATAATAAGAACAATTTATAGTAAGCCTATATTCAATATCAAATTAAATGGAGAGAAACTCAAATAATTCCATTAAAACTGGAAGCAAGGTAAGGCTCTCCACACTCTCCATATCTGAAGGAGATCAAGGAGATACAAATTAGAAATGAAGAAATCAAATTTGCAGATTGTATGACAGTATACATAAGTGATCCCCAAATTTCTACCAGAGAAAGCCTACAATTGATAAAAACCTTCAGTGAAGTGGTTGGATAACTCAAAAAAAAAAAAAAAAAATCAGTAGCATACCTATACACAAATAACAAAGGGACTAAGAAAGAGACAAGAGAAGGGACACTTTTCATAATAGTCTCACATAATCTAAAAACATCTTGGAGTATCTCTAACTAAGCAAGTGAAAGACTCATATGATAAAAAAGTTTTTGAAGAAATAAACTGAAGAATATATCCAGGAGATGGAAAGATCCCCCATGCTTATGAATCAAGAGGATTAATGTTGTAAAAATGGCCATCCTACCAAAAACAGTCTGCAAATTCAGTGCAATCCCCATCCAAATTCTTAACTTTGTATGGAAAAGCCAAGAAAAAAAAACAAGATAATTAAAACAATCCTGAAAAACAAAAGAACTGCTATTGGTTCACCATTTATGATTACAAGCTGTACTACAGACCTATAGAGGAGAAAATGTCACATGGTATTGGCATGAAAACAGGCATATAGATCAGCAGAACTGAATTGACGACCCAGACATAAGAAGACACACCTATGGAAACTTGATTTTTTATAAAGAAGCTAGAAATACACATTGGAAAAAAGAAAGCATCCTCAACAAATAGTGCTTATCAAGTTGAATATCTGCATGTAGAAGAATGCAAATAGATCCATATTTATTACCCTGTACAAAACTCAAGTCCAAATGGATCAAAAAACACAACATAAAACCAGGTACACTGAACTTGATAGAAGAGAAAGTAGGCAACAGCCTTCAATGCATTTGCATAGGAGATACTCTTCTGAACGGAACACCAATAGTGCAAGCACTGAGATCAGCAATTAATAAGTGGGACCTCATAAAAATAAAACCCTCTGTAGGCAAAGGACACCATCAAACAGCCAATAGAATGGGAAATGATTTTTACTAGCTCCAGTTCTGATAGAGGACTAATAACCAAAATGTTTAAACTCAAGAAAGAATACAAATATAGATATTTATACTCATATAAATGTATATAGATAAAATCATGGTCTCTTTTTCTTTGTTCTTCCTCTCTGTTTTTGATCCACATGCCTCGCTCCCCTAAGCTCTCTTTCCCTCGACCCTTGTCCTTTATTACCCCCCCCACACACACACATACATCTTCAACAAATGGTGCTGGCATAACTGGATGGCAACATGTAGAAGACTGCAAATAGATCCATATCTGTCACTGTGCACAAAACTTAAGTCCAAGTGCATCAAAGACCTCAACATAAATCCAGTTACTCTGAACCTGATAGAAGAGAAAGTAGGAAGTATTGTTGAATGCATTGGCACAGGAGATCACTTCCTAAATATAACACCAGTAACATAGACACTGAGGTAAACAATCAACCAATGGGACCTCTTGAAACTGAGAAGCTTTTGTAGATGGTCAACAAAGCAACAGCCTACAGAATGGGAAAAGATCTTCACCAAACCCACATCTGACAGAGGACTAATATCCAGAATATATAAAGAACTCAAGAAATTAGACATCAAAATGCCCAATAGTCCAATTAAGAAATGGGCTATAGAGCTAAACAGAGAATCCTCAACAAAGGAAGCTCAAATGGCTGAAAGACATTTAAGGAATTGCTCAACATCCCTAAACATCAGGGAAATGCAAATCAAAACAACTCTGAGATATTACCTTACACCTGTCAGAATGGCTAAGATCAAAAACACTGAAAACAGCTTATGCTGGAGAGGTTGTGGAACAACGGGAACACTCCTTCACTGCTGGTGGGAATGCAAACTTGTACAGCCACTTTGGAAATCAATATGGCGCTTCCTTAGAATATTGGGAATCCATCTCCCATAAGACCCAGCTGTAGCACTCTTGGGCATATACCCAAGGAATGCTCAATCATACCACAAGGGCACATGCTCAGCTATGTTCATATCAGCATTGTTTGTAATAGCCAGAACCTGGAAACAACCTAAATGCCCTTCAACTGAAGAATGGGTAAAGAAAATATGGCACATATACACAATGGAATACTACTCAACAGAGAAAAACAATGACATCATGAGACTCAGAAAGACAAACATGGTATGTACTCACTCATAAGTGGATACTTGATATAAAACAAAGGATGACTAGACTGCTACTCACAATTCCAGGGAGACTACCTAGAAAAAAAGGACCCTTAGAAAGACACAGGGATTACCCAATGACAGAGAAATGGATGAGATCTACATGAGCAAACTAGAAGCCTGTTCTTTTCTAATGAAGGAAAGAAAGGGATTGGATATGGAGTAAAGAAGAGATGGAGAGCAAAAAGTAGAGGAAGGAAAAATAATAATTATGATACATTATATGAGAAAAGAATCTAATTTCCATAAAAGGAAAAATAGAAAAAATATAAATAAATGAAATATACTTTGTTATCCTTTCCATATTTGATTTTCTAACATGGAGATAGACTTGTTGAAACAATGCTATAATGTATGATTTTCTTGTATCCAAAGCAAACATTGGTTTCTAGTATTTTGTATTTTTCAAATAGGATTGTTCAGGTCCCAGTGATGAAGTACACTCATTCTGCCATATATAGAAGCCTTGGTAAGTGATGTTTTCCAATGAAGCATTGTATACCTTACTATGTGTATTACTCTTTAAAAAAAATAAGGGGGGGCTGAGAAAAAGAAGCCAATATAACATTTTGAAATCAGTCTATCTTAATTTTTAAATAGGAAAAAATCCCAATCAGCCCAATGATCACTTTTCCAATTTTATGAATATAGGCATTGTGTTTTGTGTTGACAAAACTAGTTTCTCTCTAATAGAACCTACAATATCTTTCAAAATGATTGCTACTGTTAAAGCCAAGTACTATAAAAACTACCAATAAAGTATTGTGCACATACTCTTGAAAATAAAGAATACATAATGATCAAGCAGAGACAAGGCAATAAACTGCCGGCATCATAGTGGAATGAAGTTGAGCCAAAACACTTCTTTAACAACAAAAGCACAGGGCAGAGAGCACAAAATGGAAAAGGATCAAAATCTTTGAGAGTTCAAAGCAGTTTGAAGGGCCAGTCTTCCACTAACAAAGCCTTACTTCCTAAATCTTCATAAAAAGCACACAAAACTGGAGAAGTATTCAGACATCTGATCATATGGAAGACATTCTCATACAAATCACTATTGGTTCGCATTGGAGATAAAGGCCAATGGAAAATAAACAATATTTGTTTTTAAATTTGAAACAAAAATACAGCTTTTATGAAAATTCAGTCAGAATGCTTGGTTTATCAGAATTCAGTTATTAACATACTGTCCAGATGAAGAACTAACAAAATTAGAATACATATTTTTTCTTTTTCTGATTATAATTGTACCATTTCTCCTTCCTTTTTTCTCCCTTCAATTCTTCCCACAAATCCCACTTCGCTCTTTTTTTTCAAATTCATGGCATCTTTATTTCATTAAATTATCATTGCATGCATATATATATGATATTTAATATGTATTGTTATATATTGATTTATATTTATATTTTAGAGATGACCATTTGTTATTGGATAACCTCTTAATGTTCTCTTTCCTGGAGAATATGACTAACACTCTCAATATTCCTAAGTTGATTGTAGTTTTTTAAATGTAGTTGAGGTCTCCTGGGTTTTCCCCAATCCACTTAGCCATGTCTTTTGATTCCTTCCTTGTTCAATTCATCTTTAGGCAATCATGTTAGTGAAACTTTATGGGTGATAAAATGTCAAAGCAAACTCCTGGCCATTGAGCTCTTATGAACCTTAGCTGTGGAATATTTGATAGATGTATCCACTGGGACTGGAGTCCAAAATTCTAAATTTTGATTGATTGTGGTTTTCTGCAATAGTCTCCATATGTTGCGAAAAGGAGTTTTCTTGATGAGGAGTGAGGACTACACTCATCTGTGGATATACAAACATATTTTTAGATTGTTGGTAGGAGTTATGCCAGTTTAGTGAAGTGGTGGTACACTCCCCTCTAAGATCCATCACTACACCTGCCTGTAAGTGGGCAGGTTTCCAGTACTAGGCATTGCTTCCTTCTTGGTGAGCAGGTCTTATTCCATCGAGAGAGTTGTTGGCTTGCTGCCAACGACTTTACCCTTCTTAGTGTTTTCATTTCATACTTGTTGTTTTTATTTTTCATAAATATTATTTCTGGGTAACACTGATGGTTGTTTTCTCCCTTTGAAAGCTTGTGTGGAGCCTTCAGGTATGATGAAAGCTAGTCCTCAGGGAGGAGGCATTTAGTTAGCTCCAGCTCATGAGCCTCTGGTTCCAATTTCTGAAGTATGTGGTATCTTCAGCAATAGGGTCTTACCTACCACCTCTTGGGGAAAAGCAAAAGCAATAGTAGTAGCCTGTGTACTTTGGGAGTCTCTTGAGAACTCCAGACCAAAAATTCAAAAACTTACTTTATTTGATATTGAGATTTTATTTAGGTGCTCTCCGGCTATTGGAAGGATCATTGTTAGGCCAGATGAGAACATATATATATATATGAAGAATTACAAATACTATAAATTCCTTTTGAAGCATTCATATTGTTATTTTACCATTATTCCTTTCTTCTCCATTTACCTCCCTCTTGTCTTCCTAAAGAACCCCTTTTTGTTTTTAACTTCGATCACATCACACTGGGAAGGTTCCTTTTCACTTTCTTACTTCTTCAGTTACTTCAGTAAATGTAATCATATCTGAAGACATATAGCTGGGAGCCTCCCATGATAGAGAGGATGTGAAGTTTCTTATTCTGAGTCTGGGTTCCCTCAGTCAATTTTTCAGTTTCTAACCTGAAGAAACCATGATTTCATTTTCCTTTATACCTAAATAATATTCCATAGTGTATATGTACCACTTTTTCATTATCCACACATTGATCAAAGGCCTTTTATGTTGTATCTATTTCCCAACTATTGTGAATAGAACAGAAATAAACATGGCTGAGAAACTGTCTGAGAAGTAGGCTATGGAGTCTTTGGGGCATATGAAAAGGAATGAAAAACCATTGACTTGTGAAAGTTGATTCTATATGCTGCCATATCGCTGAGTTTGTTTATAATATCTAGCAGTTTTCTGGTCGAATTTATCTCTAATTGAAATCTCTAATTTATGAATGACATATAATTTATAACCATGGATAGTTTAACTTCTTTCTGGATCTGTATTTCTTTAATTTCTTTCTCTTGCCTTATTGTGTCAGCTAATATTTTGAGTACAATATTGAAAAGTAATGGGAATAGTAGATATTCTTGTCTGGCTCCTGGTTTCAGTGATATTGCTTCAAGATTTTCTCCAAACAGGTTGACAATGGTTGTTGAGTTCTGATATAGAGTTTTTATTATATTCAGGTATTTTTCCTATATTTTCTGGCTCTTTTACCATGAATTCATGTTGATTTTTTCAAAATAATTTACTGCATCTGTTGAGATGATTGTGTTATTTTTGTCTATAAGCTCATTTATGTGATTTATTACATTTATTGATTTGAATAATCCTTGTATTTCACTGGGAAAGCCAACTTGGTAATGGTGGTAGTCATCAACACAGTTGCAATACACATGATCTACAACAGTGACCTGTCTTGAGACATACTGATGTAACAGAGGTACAAACATTATGGGAGTAACTAACCATTTTTTGATTGGATTTAAGGTCCACCTAGGAAATGAAACCCATACCTCATATAACTATTTTGACTAAGACCCTGAGACAAGAGAGAACATGCACCTATGGCAAAACCAAATATTATTTTTCTGCTTAAGAAACATAACAATAAAATAACTCATATAGGCATTCTGCTATACTCATAGATGAATGCTTTACTTAGCATCAGAGGAACTTCTTGTAGTAAATGGGATCTAACATAGAGATCCACAACTAGACAGTGTACAGAGAGTGAGAGGTCTTAGAACAGTCAGTCCTAAATGGAATTTCTTCATCCAAATTCTCCCTTCGAAGCTCAGGCATCTATGCTGAAGAAGAGTTGAAAAGATTGTTAACACCAGAAGTGATTGATGACTCCAAGGAAATAATGTCTTCTAAACACAACAGGGCTAATGCACATATGACTCAGCAATACTGTGGCGGCCTGCATAAGATTTGCACAAGTTCAAGAAAGACATTGTCCCAGCACTGAGAGGGGTAGCTGCATGGCCTCCCTCTCATAACCAAGAAGTTATCATTATTGATTACTACTGGCAATGAAAGAATTAATTTTCTCCAATGGAATATCACTAGGTAAATTAACCACATTTCAGTTTGGCCCATACCCAGGAGTAGTTGGTTAACACAAAATGAACTCAATGGTGTTATTGCAGATATTTGGTCTTATTTTGTTAGTTTGAGCATATTTTTTTTGTCTATTGGATTTTTGCTTGTATATTGGTTACCTTGTTTGTGTTTTTATGGGCCCTGTTTTGTATGTGTTTCTTGGTTTTGTTTATTTGTGGTTTTTCTTAAGAAAGAGAAATAAAGAATAAAAAGTTGGATGGATAGGTAGATTGGGAGACCTTGGAGGAACTGGGTGAGAAGAAAATATTGATAAAATATATCTTATAATTTTTCATTTATAAAATTGATATTTTAATATTTAAAAGAAATTTGAAAATTTACTTAGAAGTATATTATTTTTCTACTATTAGTTTTAAATAATTTAACTATTTATCAATATTAAACAATAATTTGAGTACATTGTTTCATTAATCTTAGCTATATAGTTACAAAATAAATAATAAAAGATAAAGTAAGTCCTGAATGCACTGCTTTCAACCAAATCTTTGAAAAAAATTACAGTTATACTTTTGAATACAAAAACATGTCTTTACATGCATTATGATTAAATCTTTTTGTTGTTGTTGTTGTTTTGTTTTGTTTTTCAAGACAGGGTTTCTCTGTGTAACTTTGCTCCTTTCCTGGATCTTGCTTGGTAGACCAGGCTGACCCTGAACTCACAAAGATCCTCCTGCTTCTGCTTCCCGAGTGCTGGGATTACAGGCATGCGCCACCACTGCCCATCTGCATTATGATTAAATCTTATAAAATTAAACTCATTATGCAGACATGGATCCATCTTAATTTTGCCTTAAATTCTAATTAACACCCTTTAAAAGTCTATCAAATATGTTCTCATTCAAGTCATTAATCTAAAACTGTGGGATAGGTCAGAGCAAAGAAGAAACCCTTTCAAATAATTAATGCTCTTCTTAGACACTGGAAGTCAGTCCTTAATTAACTTCTTCTAGGGCAAGTCATTGGATAGGTTATGAATTTACCTAATTGAATTGGCATCAAATTCCTGTCTCTTCAACTTAGCAGTAAATTATGACAAGAGACATTATATTTTACAGGATAGTTTCACAAATCTACTTTTGAAATCTTTAAAATTTAACTTTAAATAATACAGAAACAACCAGGAAACAAGAGAGTTGCAATTTGCAAATGACATAAAATTTGTGTACTTTTCAGATTTTTATTGATTTGTGCTTTCTTTTTAAAAGTTATATTTATTTCTAGTTTATAAGAATAAGTGATTTGCCTGCAAATATGTAAGTGCATTGGTGCGTATCCGGTGCTAACAGAGGTCTGAAAGAGGGTACCAGTCCCCTGAAACTTGAGTTATGGATGGTTGTAGCCTGCCATGTGGATGTTGGAAACTGAGCCAGGTTCTTCTGCAAGAGCAATAAATGCCCTTAACTGCTGAGTCTTCTCTCCAGCTCTAATTTATGCTTCTTCATGTCTTTGTGAGAATTTATTTTATTCTTGTCATTACTAGACTTTAGTTTATTTCTAATCCTCTTTTTTTATTTAAAATTTTATTTTTTATATGGATATTTGTGTTTTAATTTTACATATCAGCCATGGGTTCCCAATCCTCATATGTCCACAAATAACCTTTCAGAATATAAATTATATTTTCTACCTTTGAGGTACATGATAACAATATTTAATGAAACCTGTCATCAAAGAGTATACATTCATATTCAAAATTGGAAAATAACAGACAGATTATAACTTGTGAGTATATTGGAAGATTAGATTCATAATTTTTCCTACTGAGTTATATCTATTTTTATGAATAAAGATATTTCATTTCATAAATTTATCTTTGAGAATTTATAACCAACTTAACAGAGTTCTACTCCAGGGTACTTCATTTTTTTAAATGTTATTTAAATAATTAACATCTGGAAAATTCAAATTTTGTTGAATTACCACAAAATATTAAGTAGCTACTCTTAAACGTCTTTCTTAAAGCATGTATCACTATGCTGTCTAAACTGCCACTGTAGTGTGGAGTTCAATTTACTTTCTAACTTCAGCTTAACAGTAAGTCATATTTCAGGAATAGTCTACCATATCTGGTTTGTTTAGGTTGACTAAATTATTATATATATATGTGTGTGTGTGTGTGTGTGTGTGTGTGTGTGTGTATGTGAAATAAATCTTAAAAGGTCTTATTAATAAAAACAAACCTGGAGCCAGGTATTTGGGGTGAATTCTGAAAGAATAAGCCACAGAATGGATCTCAGCTGAACTGCTGCTAAAAGCTAAACGCTTAACCAGGCTTTAGCTCCTGGTCCTCACACTTTATATACCTTTCTGCTTCCTGCCATCAATTCCTGGGGTTAAAGCCATGTGTCACCATGCCTGGCTGTTTTCAGTGTGGCTTTGAACTCACAGAGATCCAGACAGATGTCTGCCTTCAGAATGCTAGGATTAAACGTGTGTGTGTGTCACCATTTTCTGGCCTCTATATCTAGTGGCTATTCTGTTCTCTGACCCCAGATAAGTTCATTAGGGTGCACAATATATTGGGGAACACAATATCACCACATGTGTGTTTGTTTCTTTGTGCACACATTACTGTCTTAGATGGCAAGGTAATCAATGATAAAGAAAAGCAGTCAAGAGATAGAGATAAAGGACACGCAGGATGAATGAGTAGTAGAGAATCATACATGTTAAAATTCACAAATGGATAGATGAACATAAATAGATAAGTATGATTCATTCATTTTGTTAATAATACATTTAGTTAAAATTCTTATATCATACTGCAAAACTCAATCTAATTTCCAAATCTAGATTACAAATATATAATAAATAGATATAGAACTCTTTTAAAGCTATGATGATCCAACACCTTTAGTATTTCATCTAAGAATTACATATACATGTAAGAAAGTAGAAGCTAAACTATAGAGGAACAAGAAGAACTAATAAATGCAATATGCTCAATAGGCAATATGTGTATAAACATGTCCTGTATAATATGGTACAATAAATATGCACACTGATTCATTTTAATAGTAAAGGCCAATAAAAAGTATTTCTTAATGTGATATAAGTTTGAAAAAATTAATATTCAAATAAATTTTAAGGAAAATTTTGTTTTACACATAGTAGTTGAAGTTTTCCTATGTCTACCTGGCTCCTGCAGCTGCTCAGACCCAAGTAAACTCAAAGAGACTAATATAACTTATAAACTGTATGTCCATGTCAGGCTTCTTTCTATTAGTTCTTGTATCTTAAATTAACCCATTTCTGTTAATCTATAAGTTGCCATGTGGCTTGTGGCTTACTGGTACTTTTATATCTTGCTTCCCTTGTGTCTGGCTAGTAACTCCTCTCCCAGCCTTCCTGTTCTCAGAATTCTCTTCTCTGCTTGTCCCATTTTGGTTTCTGAAGACCAAGTTTCTCTGTCTTGGACAGCCCTGGCTGTCCTGGAACTCTCTCTGTAGACCAGGCTGGCCTTATCAGAGATTCACCTGCCTCTGTCCCCTAAGGAGTACACCACCACCACCTGGCTCAAGAAGAGGTTTTTTAAGGGGATGTTCAAGGATGGAAGATCAAAAGAGTATGATGAATGAAAATGACTGGAATTCCTGCAACCATGATTGTAAAGATTTTGGGCAAGAGTTCAGGTTGCTTAAAGGCTCTTTGTGTGCACTTTGGGTTTCTGGAAGTCAAGCAATGATCCAAATGCCAGAAAAAAATCATGATTATTATTCTCTTATTCTAGAGAAGATGAAGTAAAGTATATGAAACACATTGGCCTCATATAGGAGCATATGCAATGCATGTGAAGAGAAAAAATAAGGCACATAGGTAGATAGGGCAGTATGCTGATATTGTGGTGAGCATTTATGTATTGTTTCTTGATTGTGTATATCCAGTGACTCTGAAAACAGTTTAAGCAAACAATGTAAATCAAGGAAATAAATAAGTAAAAGGTTTGAGGAGAAAACAACTGGAAGATTATGATCTATAAAAAAATAGTGTGCAATTGGGTTAAGGGCAGGTAGTTGAATTTCCATGTATGTAAAAGTATCAATTTTAAAGTGATAGTTAGAAATCCAGTGTAAGAAGTCATAGCAGGTTATTGTAATTTTTCATCTGCTATGTTTATTTGCACTAATGTGGAAGTTTTGTAAGCATTAAGTGGACTTTCCCAAGTCAGTAAAATGAAGAGCAGACAGCATATACAGTGAGGATATATACAAGTCACTGATGAGAGCAATCATCATGGACATCTCAGCAAGTAAAATAAAAGGATATGTGCACATGGAAGGTGAAAGGAATATTAAAATGGGGTGGTTTCTGGTAGTTTAGAATGAGTTCTATTTATTCGAAATACTCTTGATTAAGAGTGTGTAATACAAATATTAGAAGGTCTTATTAATAAAAACAAACCTATAGCCAGATATTGGAGTGAAACCTGAAAAATCAGAGAAACAGAACCAGCCACAGCTAACTTCACCTCAGCAATTCCTCAGTTGATCTTGTTCTTCAGACTGGAAGCCTCTGAGTCCTCATCTGAATGGATGTCAGCTGAACTGGTGCTCAAAAGCCTAAAAGACTAAGCAGTCTCTAGTTCCTGGTCCTCACACCTTATATACCTTTTTGCTTCCTGCCAACACTTTCTGGGAATAAAAGAATGTGTCACAATACCTGGCTCTTTCCAGTGTGGCTTTGAACTCACAGAGATCCTAATGTATCTCTGCCTCCAGAATGTAAGGATTAAAGGTGTGTGCGCAACCATTTTCTGGCCTCTATGTCTATCTAGCAACTGTTCTGTTTTCTGACCCCAGATAAGTTTATTGTGGTGAATATATTGCAGGACACAATATTTTTTTGTGGTGAATATATTGCAGGACACAATATCACCACAAGAGTGAGCTAGAAAGATTCTGAGCAGAAATGTAATGTTTAACATTGATGAGAGAACAAATTATTTTATTTATTGGTGTAGTATTGACTTCAGATATGAGTGACTGCTTTTGATCTGTGAGAAGGGGAAAAGCCAATTGATAGCTCAACTGCTGTGGGATAGTATGATATTTTGTTTAGAAAACTGTGAATACAAGGAAAACATGACAGTTTGGCTATATGCTTCTAACCAGCTACCAATTTTGATACCTAAGCAAAAAATACTGACGAGATCCTGAGACAGAAGAGTGGGACTGAGTGAACATAATCTTTGAGAACACACCAAAAAATTTATAACACAGATACAGAAAATAGCATTTTTAAAAAGGTGTAACATAAGATACCAAAGGGATTCCAACTGGGAGTTGAATGGATTATATAGGATTATATAGACCAAACCAACCCATCCCCCAAGATCTTAGCTCCTCCCTGAGACACAGACTCCCCCAGCTCTGATTGGACCAAGATTTCTGATTGGACCAAGAATACCAACTAAACCAAGAGCAGCTCCCTAAGATATCAGCACCACTTGCACCAATTGGATGAAGATATGGGTAGACACCAGTGCAAGCATACATTCAATAACTTAAAAAGCAATATGGCAACACCAAAATCTAGGGGTTCTACAACAGCAAGACCTAAACATTTGAACATAGAAGAAACAGAAGTAAATCACCTTAAAAGTGACTTTATGAAGATGTACAATGGCCTTTAAAGAGGAAATGAAAATTTTCCTTAAAGAAATCGAGGAAAAGACAAACAAAAAGTTAGAAAAAAATCAATAAACCCCTTAAAGGAAGTCAGGAAAAAGCAATCAAACAAGTGAAGAAAACAGTTTGAGACTTGAAAACTGAAATAAAGGCAATAAAGAAGACACAAACCAAGGGGATGCTGGAAATAGAAAATTTGAGTAAATGAACAGGAACTACAGATGCAAGCATAACCAACAGAATGCAAGAGATGGAGGAGAGAATCTCTGGCATTGGAGATACAAATGAGAAAATAGATTTGTTGGTCAAAGAAAAGATGAAAGCCAACATAATCATAAAACAAACTGTCCAGGAAATCTGGTACACCATGTAAAGACCAAATGTAAGAACAATGAGGATAGAAAAAGGAGAAGAATACCAATTCAAAGGCACAGAAAATATATTCAACAAAATCATAGAAGAAAAATTTCCCAACCTAAAGAAAGAAAAGCCTATGAAGATGCAATAAGCTTACAGGCCACCAAATAAACTAGACCCAAAAACATGTCCCCTCTCCACTTAATAATCAAACCACTAAACATACAGAATAAAGAAAGAAGCTGCAAAGGAAAAATGCCAAGTATCATAAAAGCAGAATAACACCCAAATTCTCAATGAAGACTCTGAAAAACAGAAGGTCCTTGATGGACAGTATGCAGAAACTAAGAGACCATGGATGCCAGCACAGATTTCTAGATTCAGCAAAACTTAAAATCACCATAGACAGAGTGAACAAGATATTCCATGACAAAATCAGATTTAAACAGTACTTATCCAAAAATCCAGCCCTACAGAAAGCAATAGAAGGAAAATTCAACCTATGAAAACACAGGCAAAAGATAATCTCACAAGAACAAATCCTAAAGAAGGGAAACACAACACTATCTTCCAAAATTAACAGGAATTAACAATCACTGGTCATTAATATCTCTGCATATCGATGGACTCAATTTGCCTATAAAATACCAAGGCTAAGAGAATGGATACAAAAACAGGATCTATCCTTCTGCTGCATGCAAGAAACACACCTCAACTTCAAAGACAGACACTACTTCAGAGTAAGGGGTTAGGAAAAGACTTTCCAATTAAATGCACTTGAGAAGCAAGCTGGTATAGCTATCACAGTATCTAGAAAAATAGATTTCAAACTAAAATTAATCAAAAGAGATTAAGAAGGACATTAAAAATTCATCACAGGAAAAACCAATTGAGGTGAAGTCTCAATTCTGAACATTTATGCTAAACACAAGGGCACCCACCTATGTAAAAGAAACATTACTAAAGCTTAAATCACACATCAAACACCACACACTAATAGTGGGAGACTTGGGAGACTTCAACACTCCACTCTCATCAACTGACTGGTCTGCCGGACAGAATCTTAACAGAGAAATAAATAAAATAACAGAAATTATGAAACAGATGGACTTAATAGATACCTAAAGAACATTTCACCCAAACACAAAAGAATATACCTTCTTCTGAGCACTCCACAGATCCTTCTCTAAAACTGACAACATACTCAGGCACAAAGCAAATCTCAATAGATACAAAAAAAATGGAATAACCTCCTGTATTTTATCAGATCACCATGGCTTAAGGTTAGAATTCAACAACAACACAAATTGCAAAATGCCTAATAACTCATGGAAACTAAATAATGCTCAATTGAATCACCAATGAGTCAAGGAAGACATAAGGAAAGAAATAAAAGACTTCCTAGAATTAAATTAAAATGAATGTACAACAAAACCAAAACTTATGGGACACTATGAAAGCAGTACTGGGAGGAAAGTTAGTAGCTCTAAATGCCTACATAAAGAAGCTGGAGAAATCTCACACTAGTGACCTAACATCACACCTGAATGCTCTAGAAGAAAAATAAGTAAACTCATCCAGGAGGAATAAATGCTAGGAAATAATTAAATTGATGGCTGAAATCAATAAAATAGAAACAAAGAGAGCAATACAATGAATCAAAGAGTTTGTTTCTTGAGAAAAACAAGATAAACAAATCCTTATCCAAACTAACCAAAAGACAAAGAAAAAATATCCAAATTAACAAAATCAGAAATGAAAAGGGAACATAACAACAGACAATGAGGGAATCCAGAGAATCATCAGGTCATATTTCAAAAACCTGTACTCCATAAAATTGGAAGTAATCAATCATAGCACAAGGACACATGCTCACCTATGTTCATAGCAGCATTATTCATAATAGCCAGAACCTGGAAACAACCTAGATACCGCTCAACCAAAGAATGGATAAAGAAAATGTGGTACATATACACAATGGAGTAAGAAACAATGACATCATGAGGTTTGCAGGCAAATGGATAGAGCTATAAAATATCCTGAATGAGGTAACCCAGACTTAGAAGAAGACAAATATGGTATGTACTCACTCCTAAAGGGATACTAGATCTAAAGTAAAGGATAAGCAGATTACAACCCACAGCTCCAGAGAAGCTACATAACAAACAGGACCCTAAGAAGGATGAATGGATCATCCTGGGAAGGGGAAATGGATGAGATATCCAAGAGTAAAGCAGGACAAAGGGGGTAATAGAGGGGATGGGATAGGAGATGAGAACATCAGGGAACAGGATGGTTGAGTTGGGAGAGAGACAGAGTTGGAGAGCAATGAAAGAGATATCTTGGTAGAGGGAGACATTATGTGGTTAGGGAGAAACCTGGTCCTAGAGAAATTTCCAGGAATCCACAAGGATTACCCCAGCTTAAATTACTAGAAATAGAGGAGAGGGTGCCTGAAATGGCCTACCTTGATAAGCAGGTTGGTGAATATCCTAAATGTTATCACAGAGCCTTCATCCAGTAAGCAGATGATGGAAGCAGATACAGAGTTCTACAGCTAACCACCTGTCTGAGCT
Source organism: Onychomys torridus (assembly GCF_903995425.1). Taxonomy (NCBI): domain Eukaryota; kingdom Metazoa; phylum Chordata; class Mammalia; order Rodentia; family Cricetidae; genus Onychomys; species Onychomys torridus. Next base: position 29,742,713 of record NC_050456.1, on the reverse strand, counting down.
CTGGAAGTCCAGTCAAAGAGAGGGAAGAGTGATTTTATGAGCAAGTTGGGGTCAAGATCATGATGGGAAATCTATAGAGAAAACCAAACTAAACTCATAGGAACTCACAAACTTTAGACTGACAGCTGTGGAACCTGCATGGGACTGGACTAGGACCTCTGCATATGGAGAGAATTGTGTAGTTTGGTCTGTTTGAGAAGCCCCTGGCAGTAGGATCAAGATCTATCCCTGTTTCATGACCTGGCTTTCTGGAGCCCATTTCCTATTGTGGGACCCCTTGTTCAGCCTTGATGTAGGACAAAGTGGTTTGGTCTGGCCTCAACTGAATGTACCATGCTTTGCTAATTCCCCATTGAAGCTCTTACCCTTTTGGAGGAGGGGGTGGTGGGTAAGTGTTGGAGGAGGCTGGGGGCGAGTGGGAGGAGTGATGGGGTAGGAATCTGTGATTGACATGTAGAATGAGTAGAAAATTTTCTTAAATAAATAAGGTAAGTACAAAAAAGATAAGGAAGACAAGAGTATTTGGGGAACTTCTCAGGTGTCATCAGGATGAATTGAAAATGTTTAAGATTTAGATCTATGAATCTTAGCTCATCCATGGGGTCTTACCAAATCATTACAGGAGGTTACTTGTTTCCTAGGACATGGTATTGAACCAGGGAAATGTAAATAGTACTGCAGAGATAGTAGATTAGTAATGAAAACACCACCATGTATGACCCGTAAGAAGGTGAGCTTACATAAGCCATGTAAAACATGTAGAGGTAAGTGGAATAACTAGACCTCTAAGTAGATAGTGTATTCTTCCTCCCCAGAATCTTTGCACCATGCGCAGTAGTTTTCAGGCTCAGGGCCACAACATCATTATAAATCGGCCAACTTCTTAAAATTATTCAGAAAGCATGACATTTCTTCTTTTTCGTCTTTTTCTAAACATGCTTTCCTTAACACTTTGGATTTTTTGTAACATTTTAGGCTTCCTTACTGCCATAAGTATCCTCTCCTGGGCTCTCTTCAGGAACTCTGATCCTGCCATATGGTGCCAAGATTCAAGTTTTCTCAATGACTCTTTCAAACCCAGGGCATCTCCCACAAGTGAGGCCAAACAGTTACAAATGGTCTGCTAGCATCCTATAATGCCAAGCCTCAGCTGGTCCCTATGACACCTTCATACCAGTCCTGCCTGAGATACATACACATCATCACATTCAGCAGCCATCTCAAGGTACAGTTTTTGTCTTCTCTGAGCCACAGCTTCTGTGAGCCTACCTGAGAACACAATACCCAGAATATTTCACCTCAAAGATGCTGGTTTCCTCTTTCTCACACCTGAATCTCCAGCCCCAATTGACTAGTACTGATTATCCCAGAAAAGCAAAGGTTTCATTTGAATAGTTCTGGTCTCTTGTTAATCATAGCCTATTCTTCAGCTTCAGCTGATCAGAATGAACCATAGAGTCTAAATCCAAAATAACACATAAACGGCCCATTTGAGTCTTTATTTCTCTATGAAACTTCAAAAGCCAGGCCTCCATAATCTACATATTTTATAATTATTATAGTCAAAGCATGTACATCAACTGAGTAAGCTCTGAATACTTCATGGTTTTTCTGACTCAAGGTTCCAGACCCTTCCGAAATCTTTCCCAAAGAAACATGGCCAGATCTGCCACAAAGACATCCCAAGATTTTGGTTGCAATATCTGGCTTAGTTTCATTTCTATTGGTGTGACAAAAACTTTGAGCAAAACCAGTCTGAGGAGGGAAGATTTTGTTTCACATTACATACAACTCATGATCACAGTCCAACATTGGAGGAAGTCAGAGTAGGAACTCAAGGCAGGATCTTGGAGTCATTAACTAAATAGAAGCCATAAGAGAAGATTGTTCCTGACTTGTTCACCTTCACAACTTACTCAGCTTACTTTCTTATACAACTCATGACTGCCTTCCCATGTTTGGCATCACTGATAGTGAGCTATGCACTCCCGAATTCACTATTAATCAAGAAAATTCCCTATAGATTAGCTCACAGGCCAGTCTGGTCAGGGCATTTCACAATTGAGATTCCCTTTTCTCAAATGACTCTAGCTTGTGTGACACTGACAAAATACTAACCATGACATATGCCCAGTTAACACATATTGCACTAAGTTTATAGCAGCATTCCAACATCTAAAGCTGGAAACTGTCCTTGGGTGAGTGGATGAAAAATTCCAGCTATATAGGAATGCAATAGAATGCATTCACAAAGAAAAACAGCAGCATGCTATCTATAACAAGGACAGATGGACTTTAAAATATGCTAAATATGTTCTCTCTTCATTATGTAATCTATAAATTATTGTTATGTTAATTGTAAATGTTTTGTTGAATTTATACCTCAATGGTGCTGTTAAGATTTACTTTGTGAAGATAAAACTGACAAAAACCATACAAAAAAGTGCTTTGATATTTATATTTCAAAAACATTTAAAATAGAAGTCAGTTGTAATATGTTCCTCTATATGTTTTCTGACAAATACTGTATTTTGATAGATATTGTGTCAAGAAAGAATTGCTGTGGTACTTAGCTGTACCAGAGGATGGGAATGTCTCAACTCTACAGAGATAAGCACTCTAAATGTCTAATAAAAAACACTCCATGTATTTTTAAATTACTTTAATGTGAATATGCTGTAGTTGAAAGAAAAATGTATTTAGAAATTCATTCATTGAAAAATTGCCTTATGGTGTGAACATTTACCAGACTGTTAAAAATCATACATAAAATAAAATGTCTACCAATGTGTTTTCTGTTAGTTTACTTGAAGAGTTATTTCTGTAATCTTAGAAATCGGGAAAATGGCTTTCAAAAGTTCATATTTCTGGCTTGCACTATGCTTGCCCTCAGTTGTGATAATACATATCTTTCTGTTAATATGGATTCTGAATTTATCATTTACATGAAACTATTCATCATTACTGCTTATTGATTCATGTTTTACATTGACTTTAAGTAGATGTCTTGACAAGCCTTGGTAATGTTAGATGATAAGAACAGCAACAAATGATAAGAAATCAATTATAAACCCATTTGTCTCTTTAACAGAAGTGGGATGATGAACACAGCATGTTTATTTCTTTCCTGTTCTAAGCAGAGGGAAGACACTTATTTTCCAGTTTTGCTGCATTTATTTTCCAACATATTAGTGCAATAAAGAGATATAAACATTCAGTCTTGTCTTACATCTATCCATATGGAGTCCTGCCAATCACTTACCTTCATGGAGCTATCTTGTAATGGGATGTAAAGTATAGTGGCAATTAAATAATTTTACATAGAACTCCTACCATAGCATACAATCTTATGAACTGTGTAGTGATTAATAAAGACATACATTATGTTAAACCACAAAACTGGTGGGACAGTTTTTCTATTGTCTTGTAAAAAAAAATTAAAACAGACCTGTTCCAACCTGAAATAAAATGTTACATTGAAAATGCCCACACACCACCACATTTCTACCTAATATATAAATATTCCTTTGAGAATCTTTAAAACATGTATGATGATATTAATAAATACTTCATAACTATACATATTAATAGATATTAATAATCAGCTAACTAATAGTTATGTTTAATGTAGACACAATATAACAAATGCTTGTCCCTTGGCTTATTATACAGTAAGTTACAGATATCTTGACAGGACAACTGCTGTGTGACAAAACTAGTCCTGGGAAAAGGCCACACACATCTACTCACCCAGATAGGTATCCAATGGCAGATTAAGGATAGATATCACAGTAGTGTAACTTGGTGAGCTAACAAATTTACTGAGGTTAGTTATAGGAATATAGGCAAGGGTTACTTATAGGAATAGAAATGACTCAAGGACAACTGTATCACCAAAGACCACAAAAGCTGGGAGGCTGGAGTACACTGCATACCCCACAGGCAACTGAAGAGGCTGAAAAATGTCCTTTGGTTGGTCTAAACCTCTTCCAGGTAGCTCTGCTAGTTTCTGTTTCTTCCAGGCAGCTAGTAAAATCCCAAAAGTCTTCTCTGTAGCTTGGCTTCTTCCAGTCTTCTCTGAAGCTGAGATGAGTTAGTCTGAGAGATACTCTCAGCTTTCATTGCTTACTCAAGCAGGGAGGGCCCCAGTAGATCTTGTCAGTTTCAAGGATTTCCTGAAGCTTTTTGAGTTGTCTACCTTCCTGGTAAAAGACCTCCCCTACTGGATGGACTGTTTCAGTCTCAGAGGAAACTGTCTCATACCAAGGACCAGACAAAGTAAGTTTTAAAAGCCACCTTGCGATGGAGGAGTTACTCTTTGGTTTGGTTTATTGCTTATGGAATTTGTGCAGGTCAGTAATTTAGCTCTCCAGTACTGTAAAAGTTAAAATATCACTATAAAAATTATGTCAATCTCAACTTTGAATTCAGATTTGAAATTCTAATTGCATACATTTCATATTTTTATATATAACTTTTATTTATTCTTTGAGAATTTCATACAGTGTTGCTGATCTTATTCATTCCTCTTAGCTTCTCCTATAGGCATCTTTTTAGCTCTTTGTTCTAATTCCCAGTACATAAGATGAAACTCATTCCTGGCACTGTTGAGAGGAGAGACAGAGATAGCATCAAAATACACACACACACACACACACACACACACACACACACACACACACATACTACTTAGATAGATTGATAGATAGATAGATAGATGATAGATAGACAGATAGATAGATAGATAGATAGATAGATAGATAGATAGATAGATAGATATACAGATATTCTAGAACTGTAGAAACAGTGAAATTTGACTTGGGAATAGCTAGAAAATATGGAAGGGATTATTTCAATGCACTAAGATATTTATGTCTCATTTTAATAAGCTAATAGGAATTCATATATGATAACATTGTTCTCAGTCAACAATGAAATTGCAGTCATCATTTTATGTCCATGCAATTTGAGGCACAGGGAAATAAAAGAACAAACTATACCTAATATATCCCTCACTAGTACAAGAATGTGAAAAAATAAAGGCTTTGTCATTTTTGGAGAAAATTTTCAATTGTTTTTCAAAAATGACGTTAGTATCTAAAATAAGTTAGTAGTAATATTTAATATTGGAAAATAAAATAAAATGCTGGTAAGTTCAAAATCCATGGATGGACTAAGTGTGTTCCATCTCATCATATAAGAAGGATAATTGGACATCTGATCCCGCAGTTCATAAAAGTTAAATTGTCAGAAGCATGCACAGCCTCTGGAACAAAAATACCTTGTACATAACTGCTTTTGCTACTTACATAACTGATACACAACATAGTGTGCCATTGTGCAAGATCAGTAGGTATGGGCATGAAAACACAGAGCATCCCAGAGAATTATGAAAATTTTGTAAACCTAGTGGATGAAATGGGTGGCATTTCAAATTAGTGAGGGAGGAGCAGAGTAAAAGAATATGGTTCACAGGAAATTGAGTGTGTGAATGTTTAAGAAAAAAAAATGAGCCCTTCCCAGAAACTCATATAAATTTAATCCACTATGATTAAATACTAATGCCACCTGATTTTGGCTAATGGTAATTTCTAATCAAGGCATAAAATAAAGCCACACACCATAAAGAAATGATTGCTATTCTCAACTATATTACTCAGAAACTATCAATAGAGATATATTTATTATTCTCAAACAATACAAGATCACTATTTTGAAGTAATTATTATAATGATTTGGATTAATGAATTATCAATCACTATTTTGAAAATACTCATAAAACTAGAAACTGTGATGAGAATAACTCTGTAAGAGAGTTTTTATACACATTCAGTTGAAAAACAACAAAATATTAGCAAATATGTGAATTTTTCTTTGTGAGTAAGTACAGTTTACATGTAAAAGTATGTAGAAATAGACTTTTCTTTGCTAATAATTTTTAAAATAGAAATATCCAAAGGACTAGACCTACATTTTCATATATAATACAGGAGATTTATTCAGTATGGCTCATATAATCATTATTTGTAATAAAAATAAATGTTGCCATAATCTAAATCTCCATCAAGAAGTACGTAAGAAATCATGTTGTTGCCTGCACACAAAATGGAAGCTCACATAATGGAAATTAAATAGCTTAATGAATGTAAAAATTATAACATTGGGTAATTAGGCACATAACCAAATGATTTGACAATATGATTTCATGTGCACGTGTATCAGAATCATGAAAGTTAACATATTCCTGATCCATTTAAGTATGTGATGCCTTTAATATTCTTTGGCTATGTTGTTAGAAGAGAGTAAAAGACATATTTAATGACTATTTTCAGCCATCTTGAGAAGAAATAATATCATAAACCTTGTGTTTTTCTAATACTATAATTAAAATTTTAGCTAAAGTGGTAGAGAGATGGCTCAGTGATGAAGAGCAGTTGTTGCTCTTTCAATGGACCGGGGCTCTTTTCCCAGGACTCACATGACAATTGATAACCATCTCTAATTTCAGTTCAATGAGACTGGATGCCCTCTTTTGGCCTTTCTGGGCACCAGGCATGTGTTTGATTTATATACATAACTATAGACAAAACACTCATATGTATAATATTTTTATCTTTATAAATATTTAATTGAGAAAATTTTTACAGCTGTGTCATCCTAGCTTCATGAGCATAGAAAAAAATATATGTAAAATGTATGTGGAATTAAAAAGTATCCACCCTCTACCACCAAAATTTAAATGTAAAGTAATAATAAGTGTTTAGTAAAATCATATGTGTGGTGGTATTGTGTTCCCCAAAATATTGTGCACCCTAATAAATTTATCTGTGGTCAGAGAACAGACAGCCACTAGATACAGAGCAAATATGGCTAGAAAATGGGTCAGAGGAAGCCATAGCAGAAGCTGGGCAGTGGTGGTACACGCCTTTAATCCCAGCACTTGGGAGACAGAGCCAGGCAGATCTCTGTGTGTTCAAGGATACAGCCAGCATGGAGACACATGCCTTTAGTACCAGAAAGCGAGCCTTTAATCCCAGAGAGTGGGAGCAGAAAGAGAAAGATTATATAAGGCGTGAAGACCAGAAACTAGAAGCATTTGGCTGGTTAAGCAGTCAGGCTTTGGAGCAGCACAGTTCAGCTGAGATTAATGTGGAGGAGGACTCAGAAGCTTCCAGCCTGAGGAAACAGGATCACCCAAGGAACTAGCAAGGTGAGGTAGCTGTGGCTTGTTGTGCTTCTCTGATTTTCCAGCATTCACCCCAATAACTGGCCTCAGATTTGATTTTATTAATAAGAACTTGTAAGATTCCTGCTACACATATGAATGTCAATAGTGTAAATATACTAAGCAGAAAAATATTATATTCTACCCATATTATAAATCCATATAAAATAATTCTAAATCACAGACAAACATATGTATTTGTAACAAAGGATCTGTAAACTAAATCTCCTGATAAAATGATTTTGTTTTGTGAATATAACAGATACAGCATAACTCCAAAATTAGTGCTTGCTTCAGCAAAAATTTGTGAGTACAAAGGATTAATCAAGTTTACAAATATTAATTTATTTTCCAAAGAGGATCTGCCAGAGTGTTTGAGTTTAAAATTTCTATTATTTCCTGAAACAAGTCTTTTATTTCAGTTTCTCAGACTTTTAAATGTCAAGATTCTCAAATTTACAAAAGTCCCAGTGATCCATTAAAAGGTAAAATATACAGTAAGACAGAAAGTCAGCCTTTGAGAGGACATATGTGAGAATATAGTCAGAAATTGTTTAACCATATTACAGCAGACATGCCATTCCTTGTAGCTGGAAGTTTCTCCAGGCCTGACCAGCTGCACAGTAGGGACAAATATCTCCCACCTGCATACCACAGCAGCTTGGTCCCAATAAACACACAGAGGCTTATATTATTTACAAACTGTATGGCCTATGGGTCAGGCTTCTTGTTAGCTAGCTCTTATAACTTAACCCATTTCTGTTAATCTATATGTTGCCACATGGCTGTGGTGTTACCAATCTGCTGGCATCTTGTTGCTCCTTGGGCAGTGGGCTGGTATCTATTCCACTCTCCTTTATTCTGCCTCTCTAGTTCGAATGTACCACCTAACCTTATTCTGCCTTGCTATTGGCCAAAGAGCTTTATTTATCAATGAATCAGAGCAACATGTATTCACAGCATATAGAAAGACACCCCACAGCAATTCCTGGTCTCAAAGCCTGTGATAATTTCCCTTCCAGATTCCTGGGCATGGCCTGGGAGGGGTCAAACAGGCATGGCAGAAAATAGTTGTTCTGCCATTCCTCTCCTGGTTTGCTGCCCACTTTACTCTGTCTATTTGTTTGTTTATTTATTGAGCCAGTGTCTCATTATTTAGCCAGGCTGGTCTTGCATCCACAATCCTTCTTTTTCAGCATTCACAGTATAGAAAATGCAGGTTGAAGCCATTATGTCTGCCCTTCCATTCTTTTGCTCTCTCTGAGTCAGGTAGTCTACATTTCAGTTACTAGAAAATGCTAGTGGTATTTTCCTATGAGGGTTTTGCAGTTGCTATCTCTATTGTGAATATTTTCCCCAACATACACTATATATATCTCATGCCAGTCCTTCTCTTAGCCCACTTTAAGGGGTCTTCCCTTTATGTCACACAGTACAAATGACAAATTCAGAATCAAGTTCATGCCTAACTCTCCAAATACTGTTGATTTTCTGTCTACCCTTATAAAATAGGGCTACAGGAGGGCAGTGGCTTCTCCCTCTTGGCTTCTGCTACACTACAAGTGAACAGGTGCCTAACATGGAAGGAATGGCAAGTTCTTAATGCCTGTTGTTGAGTGAGTAGATGCTTTGCTAATGGGCTACTTAGGGCTTACTGTACTTAACTTGTCTAGATTTTGTGATGCTTTGTTTATTATATTGAGACTTGTTTTTACTCTGTAGCCATAATAGCTCACAACTGAAAATAAGCCTCCAGCCTCTGCTTCCAGAAACCTGGGATTGTAAGTATGAGCCAGTGTACACAAGACTGTCTAGATTTTAGAACTGAAATAATCATAGCTTTCTGGGATAGCTTTCAACTCTGAAATAAAGCTGAAGTACTAGGCCCATCCAGAGAAACTAACTATGCATTTTTCCTTGTTATTAATTAATGTGTTTTCCGTGGTAGCATGCATATGCTACAGACACTAACAGGAAAGAACTACTCATAGCACATGGAAGGTGAAAAAAAATGAGATCAGCAATAAACAGGATTATTGTACTGCAAATAATGTTTGAAAGGATAATGACTTCCAGACACCTACATCAAAAAATTACTTATTATATCTATAAAAATATTAAAATAAGTTCTATGTATCCATTATAATGTTATGAACTTGATATTAAATTATGTTTATATTCATTATTGATTTAAAATTATTCTAATGACAAGAAATTTGACATCATAATTTTAAAATGTTTTAAGCAGAAAGCTGTTTAGATAACTATTTAGGGTATAACAATTGTTATCCCAAAAGATTTTACTTCTAATATTGCTGATGAAACAGTAACTGGATTTCATGGTTTCAAAACTTTTCCTCATGGTATTTACTAACTTGGAAATGACAGAGTTGCCTTTTCATACCAACCAGTGCACCTTTTCATTGCTGCATATTAGTATTGCAATTGTTTGAATGGGAGTAATGGGTTTATATAATTTAGAGGGTTTTTTTTTTGTTTTTTTTTTTTGTTTTTTGTTTTTTTTTTGGTTGTTGGTTTAGTTTGGTTTCTCTGTGTAGTTTTAGTACCTGTCCTGGATCTTGCTCTGTAGAACAGGCTGGCCTCAAACTCACAGATACACTCTTGGCTCCACATCTCAGGTGCTTGGGACTAAAGGCATGCATCGCCACCACCTGGCTATAATTTAGGTTTAAAAATGAACCAATATTTGTACCATATTTTCTTTATCCATTCTTCAGTTGAATGGCATCTAGGTTGTTTCCAGGTTATGGCTATCACAAACAATGATGATATGAACATACCTGAGCAAATGCCCTTGTGGTATGATTGAGGATTCCTTGGATATATGCCCAAGAGTGGTTTAGCTGGGTTTTGGAGGAGATGGATTCCCAATTTTCTAAGGAAGTGACATATTGATTTCCAAAGTGGCTGTACAAGCTTGCATTCCCACCAGGAGTGGAGAAGAGTTCCCCTTGTTCCATGTCCTCTCCAGCATAATCTATCTTCTGTGTTTTTGATCTTAGTCATTCTGACAGGTGTAAGGTGGTATCTCAGAGTCGTTTTGATTTGCATTTCCTGGATAATTAGGGGTGTTGAGCAATTCCTTAAATGTCTTTCAGCCATTTGAGCTTCCTCTGTTGAGAATTCTCTGTTTAGTTCTATAGCCCATTTCTTAATTGGACTGTTGGGCATTTTGATGTCTAATTTCTTGAGTTCTTTATATATTCTGGATATCAGCCCTCTGTCAGATGTGGGGTTGGTGAAGACCTCTTCCCATTCTGTAGGCTGTTGCTTTGTCTTGTTGACCATGTCTTTTGCTCTACAAAAACTTCTCAGTTTCAACAGGTCCCATTGATTGATTGTTTCTCTCAGTGTCTGTGCAACTGGTGTTATACTTAGAAAGTGATCTCTGGTGCCAATGCATTCAAGAGTACTTCCTACTTTCTCCTCTATCAGGTTCAGAGTGACTGGATTCATGTTGAGGTCTTTGATCCACTTGGACTTAAGTTTTGTGCATGGTGACAGATATGGATCTATTTGCAGCCTTCTACACATTGACATCCAGTTATGTCAGCACCATTTGTTGAAGATGATTTCTTTTTTCCAGTGTATAGTTTTGGCTTCTTTGTCAAAAATTGTATGTTCATAGTTGTGCGAGCTAATGTCAGGGTCTTCAATTCGATTCCATTGGTCCACATGTCAGTTTTTATGCCAGTACCAAGCTGTTTTTATTACTGTAGCTCTATACTAGAGCTTGAGGTTGGGGACTGTGATGCCTCCAGAGGTTGTTTTATTGTACAGGATTCTTTTGCCTATCCTGGGTTTTTTGTTTTTCCATATGAAGTTGAGTATTATTCTTTCCAGATCTGTGAAGAATTCTGTTGGTAATTTGATAGCAATTGCGTTGAATCTGTAAGATTGCTTTTGATAAGATCACCATTTTTACTAAGTTAATCCTTCCTATTAATGAGCATGGGAGATCTTTCCATTTTCTGACATCTTCAATTTCTTTTTTTCAGGGACTTCAAGTTCTTGTCATATAGGTCCTTCACATGCTTAGTTAGAGTAGCCCCAAAGAAAATATGGTACATATACACAATGGAGTACTACTCAGCAGAGAAAAACAATGACATGATGAGGTTTGCAGGCAAATGGATGGATCTAGAATAAATCATCCTAAGTGAGGTAACCCAGACTCAGAAGGACAAGCATGGTATGTACTCACACATAGGGAGATACTAGATGTAAAACAAAGATGACTAGACTGCTATACAACTCCAGGGAGGCTCCCAAAAAACAGGACCCTAAGAAAGACACAGGGATCACCCAGTGACAGAGAAATGGATGAGATCTACATGAACAACCTGGATGATAGTGGGAGTAATGAAGGGCAATGTTGGAGGGAAAGAGAGCTTAGGGGAGCAGGAGATCCCAGCTGGATCAAGACCAGAAAGGGAGAACAAGGAATAACAGACCATGATAAATAAAGACCTGTGAGAACAGGAAGAAGCAAAGTGCTACAGAGGTCCACAGAAATCCACAAAGATACCTCCACTGTAGACTACTGGCAATGGTTGACAGAAAGCCTGAATTGACCTAGTCTGGTGATAAGATGGCCAAACAACCTAACAGTTATGCTGTAACTCTCATACAATAACTGATGGAAGTGGATGCAGAGATCCTCTGCCAGGCCTCAGGTGGAGCTCCAGGAGACCAATTGTTGAGAAAGAGGTGGAACTATAAGAGTGTGAATTGTTGAGACCAAGATTGGAAAAAGCACTGGGACAAATAGCCAAACTAATGAAAACATATAAACTATGAACCAAAAGTTGTGGAGCCCCCAACTGGATCAGGCCCTCTGGATAAGTGAGACAACTGAATAGTTTGAACTGTTTGGGAGGCCCCCAGGCAGTGGGACTCAGACCTGTCCTTAGTGCATGAACTGGCTTTTTGGAACCTTGGGCTTACACAGGGACACTTTGCTCAGCCTGGAAGGAGGGGACTGGACCTGCCTAGACTGAATCTACCAGGTTGAGCTTAATCCCCAGGTGAGGCTTGGCTCTGGAGGAGATGGGAATGGAGGGGAGGGGCTGGAGGGAAGTTGGGGGTGGGCTCGGGATGGGGGAGGACAGGGGAACCCATGGCTGATATGTAAAATTAAAACACAAATATAATAATAAAAAATAATTAAAAAAACACTTAAAATGAACCAATATTATCATGATTTAATGGAAGAAGTCAAATAGTATCTAGCAATAAGCTGTAAAGAAAGAATAATAAATCTATACAGCAAAGGAAGGAGACTTAAAAGCAGCATATTTGTAGAAACTCACCTCTTTAATGAATATTATCTATCCTCCCTCTAAGAACAGGTATGAGCTAAGGTATGTAAGTTAAATGATTTTGTTATGGTTGTTGTTGTTTGTGTTTTTCCTAAGACAGGATTTTCCTATGTAGCTTTGGTGCCTGTCTTGGATCTCGCTCTGTAGACCAGGATGGCCTCAACCTCATAGAAATCCACCTGGCTCTGCATACCAAGTGCTGGAATTAAAGGTGTGCACCACCACTCCCTGGTGTAAGGTAAATGTTATACCCTAGTTCACTTCTGATTTTCTGTTCAGTTGTCTATCTTTACATGCATCACAATCATGTGTAGTTATTGTTGGTTTGTATTTTTGTTTGTTTGTTTTTGTAAATTCTTAGAAGGCCAACTACCCAGCTTCCAAATGAATAAACAGAAATTTATTCTTACTTATGAATGCCCAGTCTTGGCTTGGCTTGTTTCTAGCCATCTTTTCTAACTTAAATTATCTAATTTTTCTTTAACTACCTTTTGTCTCTGGGCTTTTTACCTTTCTTTTTTCTACCACACCTGGGTAGGTAGCTGGCCCATGGCATCCTCCTATTCCTTTCTTTGCTAGCTCCTCTCTCCCAATTCTTCTTCTCTAGTCTAGAGTTCTCCTATTTATTCTCTCTGCCTGGTGTCCACACCCATTTCTCTCTCCTGCCTAGCTATTGACTATTCAGTTTTTTATTACACCAATCAGATATTTTAGGCTGCCAAAGAAACATAGCTTTGCAGAGTTAAACAAATGCAACATAAAAGAATACATCTTTGCATCATTAAACAAGTGTTCTGCAGCATAAATGAATCACATCTTAAACTAATATTTCACAACATGAGTTATTTTCAGATATTAAAAATAAAAGTATCAGTCTTTTACCTATTTGCAGTTGAAGGAAGTGAATATTCTCAACTCATAAGAACTTCTTGAATAAAAATATGTATATATAAAATATACCTTTTTATTTCTTTTTATATATACAATTTTTATTTAAAAGATTTTCTTTCCTTTTACATGCCAATACCTGTTCCCCCTCCCTCCTCTTCTGCTCCCTCCACCTACCTCCATCCCACCCCCATCCCCTCCTCATAGAGAGTAATGCCTCCCTTGGGTAGTCAACACAGGCTGTTTTATACCACATTGGGGTTAGACGTAGCCCCTCCTTCCTGTATCAAGACTGAGTAAGGCATTGTACCACAGGGAATGGGGTCTAAAAAGCCAGTTTGTGTATATGGGGTAAGTCCCGATCCCGTTGCCAGGAGACCCACGAACACATCAAGCCATAAATCTTTTACTCACATTCAGAGGGCCTACTTCTGTCCCATACAGGCTCCCCAGCTGTCAGTCCAGAGTCAATGAGCTCCCACTACTTTGGTTCAACTATCTCTGTGGTTTTTCCCATCATGATTCTGACCCACACTTGCTCTTATAATCCTTCCTCCCTCTCTTCAACTTAACTCCAGGATCTTGGCCTGTGCTTGGCTATGGGTCTCTGCATCTGCTACCATCAGTCACTGGATGTAGGTCCTATGATGACAATTAGGGTAGACATCAATCTGAGTGCAAGGGAAGGCTAGTTCGAGACCCCTCTCCACCATTGCTATGAATCTTAGCTGGGGACAATCTTGTAAGCCCAGCACTGGAGAGATGGCTTAGTGGTTAAGAGCACTGGCTGCTCTTCTAGAGGACGTGGGTTCAATTCCCAGCCCCCACACGGCAGCTCACAACTATCTATAATTTCAGTTCTGGGGGAATCTGGCACCCTCATGTACATCCTTTTTATTTCTAAGTGTATGCCTCTAAAGCCAAAACCATGATGAAAATACTCTAAAGGTTTCCTATTATTTCTCATTTCTTTTCTATTTAATAATATAATAATTGTATTTATTTAATGAGACATTTATTTATTTAATGAATATGTCTTACATATAAATATATATGATGACTACTGAATTTATTTCTTAATATATAAATCAAACCATAGAGAATATTTCAATGTATTCAAAGAGCTTATTTTGTGATATGTGATTAAGTAAGTAATTGAACCTTTTCTTTGGAATGTGTGTGTGTCTGTGGGTGTGTATATGTTGTGCTGGAGGTCAAGCTAAGGTCTTCATGCACACTCAGTAAGAGCTCTACTTCAAAACAAGGTACTAAAGATAACATAATAACATGGAGTTTATTGAGGTACCAGAAGAATTAAACAAGTATAGGCATACAGTGTGATCTATGTGTGTAAAATTGAGATAAATTGTTAAATATTTGCTCCAAACACTCTCATTTTGAAAATCAAACTACTAAAAATTTTCCATTATCTAGTCAGTTTTTGTCTTACTTATTCACTTCATAGATATAATGAAGAACACAATAGTAATTTTACTTTCATTAGAGTCTTTGTGTTTTGTGATTTTTTTTTAAGTATTTGAAGAAATGCAACTTCAGTAGTTTCTATAACCAAAGTAATAGTTCTTTATTACTACTGTCTCAGTCAGATGTATCTGATGCAATACCATCATATTGGGGACTCTGTTATCAACATGTGAAAATAACATGTGATGCATTCGGTTCATGGCAGCTATGAGTGAAATTATTCCCAAGTTTGCAGCACAAAGCAAAAATATGAATCACTTTTACAGTTTCTACAGGATAGTAATTAGGAAACAACTGGCTGGACAGAAGTGACCTGGGGTTTCCTAGGAGATTGCAGTATAAATATCTGGTGAGAATACAGTTCACTGAAGATTGAGGTGGAGACTAGCTTCCAAGGGGCTTCCCTGATTAAGCTTCAGATCTTTCTCACAGAGGCAGAGGATGTTCAAGATTTGGCTCTTGGCTTCTATTTTTTGAAGGATTCATTAGAGAGAGCAAGTCAGATACTGCAATGCTCATACATTCTTATCTTAGACATTACACCCCATCCTCCAATAGTATCGTTACATAGGTATTCCTAATGAATTTGTGTAAAAAATACATAAAAGGGCATGCCAGAAAGTGAAGCACATTGAGAATCATCTTGGAGGCTGGCTGCCACACCCTGGGTCTTTCCATTTAATATTTACTTTTAAATATATTATTATAATACCCCTTCACCTTTCCTTTCTCTACGCTACCTCCAGTAATTTATATCCAACCACTTCCATAGCATTATAAAATTGATAGCCTCTTTCTCTTTGATTATGTAAATCAAATACATATATGCATAAATATATATTTATATAACATATATTATGTGTTATAAAATTTTATTATAAATCATTAATATATAATATACACCTATTATATATTTATATGTGCATTTATATGTTATTTATATTCTTTACTTATAATATAAATATATAAAGTATATTTATATACAACTTGCTGAGTTCATTTTTGTTGTTTTAGTGTATATGGTTTCAGGGATGACCACTTTGCTTTGGACAAGATTTAATAAGAGAGTCATCCATGAGAAAGGCTAATTATCCTTCTCCAGGCAGCTGTTAGTTGACTAGTTTTTTTTTTGTTTGTTTCTTTTTTGAGACAGGGTTTCTCTGTGTAGCTTTGGAGGCTGTCCTGGAACTGATTCTGTAGTCCAGGCTGGCCTGGAACTCACAGAGATCTGCCTGCCTCTGCCTCCCCAGTGCTGGGATTAAAGGTGTGTGCCACCACAGCCTGGCAGTTGACTAGTTTTTTGTCTCGGATTTGGATGCTGTAAATTTTTCTTCTTCCCATATTAATATGTACATTGATATTAGCATTGTTACAGTCTTGCCTTTGTAGCCATTTCTAGGAGAGTCTGGTTGTTTAGGGCCTTTTAATTGATCATCTCTTTCACTTGTGATGACCTGTGATCAGACTTTGCATATTTCCCAAATTGTGTAACAGATGCCAACGTGTCCGTAATTAGATAAGTTCATCCAACACCGTAAGGCAAAGCCCTCAGAAGGAAACACCTGTTTTACTTGCTTTGTTATTTTTTTTTTTATGTAATATAATTAGGAAAAGTCTGTGTTTATTTTGGAGATTTCAAGCTTTTCTTTTGTCCATAATGTTCACATGTTTTTGAACAATGCTATGGAGGCTAAAAATCGTACTTACTATTTAGAGTAGATTGTTTCCTGCCCATTTGGCATTTGAGGTCCCCAACATCCAGGGAGATGGAATAGCCAAGGTCACAAGCATGGAACAAAACTGGCATGGAAATTCCTTATCCTTCCTTGTTCTTTTACACTTTTTTAGGAGCTGAAGATGTTTCAATCATCCCTTGCAATGATAAGAAGCATTTGTAAAATTAGCGTGAGAGATTATAGGCTGATTACAATGGAATACTTCACAATACTAGCAGCAGCACACATTTCTCTGTATGATTTTCTTCTTTTCGTTGTGCTAGAACTGCAGCCCATGAATTCATACCTAAGGCAAGGATTAGACTTTCCCAAAGAAAAAGCAGCAAGGGAGAAAACACCTACAATTTGACAGGGGTTTCAATTCTAAAGTTTTGAGGAAACAAAATTGTATAAAAATATAAACATTCTTCCTGATTTGTTTGGGTAGCTCTACTGAACAAATGACATGTAGAGGCGATAAGGTCATTCAAGTTAAAAGTGTATGTAGATAGTTCCTTCAGCTTCAAGCAGCTACTTAGGACATCTATGTTTACAAACATGTTTCATTCCCTTTCTAATAATGAATGAGTCTTCTTTTCCCAAGTTGGCTTCCTTCTCTCAGAACAAGTATGCTTGAGGGTTGGAGCAATTTAGGATCCAGGAATTATTACAGAATAAAAGGTAATCTCTTGGTGAGCAATATAATTCAGATAAAATATGTGCTTGACCACTTCTGAGACAGATACTGTAAGGTGTGAACCATTTTTTTAATTTTTTTAATTCTCTTGGTCTGTTTTTCTCTTAACAGCTTTTTTTATGTTTTATCACAAGATTATTTTTAAAAAAGAGATGAATTGAAAAAAATATCTAAAACTAAATAAAATATAATAAATATCATACTTTTAAAATTTGGAAGTATTTAAATTCTTTTGTGTTTAATGTTTAATTTTTAATTTATTTCACCACCAAAATATCCAGAGTTGAGTAGTACTTCTCTAAAATACTAGTGATGGAGGAATAAAAAACCTACTTTATATTTTTCAAGTGTTTTGTTTAGCAGAGGAAGGGTATTTTCACTCAAAATTTACTATAAAAGTTAGTGTTTTAATATTTATTTTTATTTTTAGTTATGTGCATATGTGTATGACCAGGTGTGGGTTTGTATATTTTAGCACAATGCCCACTAGAGGCAGAGAGGGTGTCAGACCTCATGGAAAAGGAGTTGAATATGGTTATAACCCATCTGATGTGGGTGCTGGGACCCAAACTAGGGTTCTCTACAATAGCAGCAACTGCTCTGCTCTCTCTCCAGCTCTGAATATTTCTTATTTCATACCAAACATTACCTCCTTTGATGGAGTACAAAGGCACCTTTGTTTTCCAGTCCATGGTGCCAGGTTTCAAGACCATCATTTGCTCTCAGTTGGTCATGTGCTCACACAGTGAAATTGCTGCCTTGTGAACCACTGACTGCTTCACCTCCCGTGTTTGCCACCCCAATGTCTAGGCTGATCCTAGGAACAAGGACTTCCAATATTGTCTGCCTGTTTCACTCCAAACTCTTCATTCAGGCTTGACCTCAGATGCTTGGCAAATTAGTTCATTCCCTGGCTAATGTAATCTAACAAGCAGGAATGAAATTATGAGATTCTCTGTTGGTTTAGAGAGTCTGTGGAGTCATAATCTCAAATGTGCTCTGTGGGGTTAGGACATTGTTTCCTGCTCCTGTGTTGAATTTCTCACCAGAATAGCCTTACCAGAGAACATTCTTTAGGCATTTGCTTAGGAATATGTTGCTTCAATGTCGGTTCTTCCATGATGCAAGGGGTACAGTCCAGTTATTTATGGGGGCACAACTTATTGCTGCATTGGCCTTCTGGATAACTTGCTTTGGGGAGCCAGTTATATGGACTATCAATATAAGCTATAGCTGGCTATAGAGGAAAATTTTGCATATTACACATTATGAGAAGTTGCTGACTGCCTTGAAGAAACTATTTGCTACACTACAGTTCTTTTAAGTGATCAAGACATTCCAAAATCCCTATCTACGAGATAAACCACCTCTTTGAAAAAATTCTATTTTGTTTTTTGGTTTCTATAACTTAAATGTTATAGTTTGACAGCAAACATATAAATTTTTTGTTTGTCTTCTACAAGAAACAACAACTGTTTATATATATATAAAAAATTTATTTTCTGCTGGAATCTGAAGGATGTAAACACATTTTCTTCAGTGTGGAGACTGAAATATAAGTTACAGACCATAGCCCCAATATAATGTACTAAGAGAAACACATAGTTTCAGTGAACATAAAAGTGAGCCTTCTAAAAAGAATCTCATATTTAGACACAAACAGCATGGACTCACACAAAGTAAAGTCTCCATTTTCAAGTTAATATTAACTGAAACATGAAATTACATGTTACCAATGGAATTCTACAGTAATACATTGATACATGCAAAATCTGAGTAATGTTCAAATCATGTTAAACATGCCCATCTCAAACATTGATCATTTTTTCATGGTGACAACTTCCTCAATCAATTCTAGCTTTTAAAAAATAGTTACCAGAACTTTATGATTTGTCACAGTGACCTTACTGAGCATTAGCATTCCACATCTGCAGGCTCTAATGAACTACATCTAGAGTCCATTTACAAATGTTTTGGTGCTATTCTCCACCTCCTACATTCCCTGAGCTCTTTTTTCCCTACATTCCCTGGTAACCATTTTACTCTCAAATATGAAATATTACATTTTTAGATTCCCAATGGGTGAGATCATGTAGTACTTGTGTTCCTGTGACTGACTTATTGAATTTCATGTATTAAACTAGCATTCTATACTTTTCAAAGACAATGATTTTGTTGTTTTTATGGCTGAATAGTACTCCACTACATATATGTACCTTTCCTTATCTATTAAACAATTCAAGGTGGTTTACTCAGGTAACACACTAGGATGAGGGAATTTTCAAAGATTTCAAAGATTGTGAGAGAATGGATGTACCATCAACACTCTGAATTCATTTTCTTTAGATATATACATCCTAGAGGAATTGCTTCTTTTAACTTTCTTAGGAATTTTATACGATATTGCATGTGCCTAACTATATGCACAGCTTTCCTTTCTCCACATCCATATCAATACCTCCTTTTTGATAACAAATAGTCCATTATACCAGACTGCAATGACATCTTTTTTTTTAATAAATACTTTTTTCTTTATTATTATGTGTTTTAAATTTTATACATCAGCCATGGGTTCCCCTGTCCTCCCCCCTCCTGCCTCCACCCCCACCTTCCCCCCAGCCCCTCCCCTCCATTCCCATGTCCTCCAGGATGAAGGCACCCCTGGGGATTCATTTAAACTTGGTAGATTCAGTACAGGCAGGTCCTGTCACCTCCTTCCAGACTGAGCAAAGTGTCCCTGTGTAAGTCCAAGGTTTCAAACAGCCAGCTCATGCACTAAGGACAGATCCTGGTCCTACAGACTGGATGCCTCCCAAACAGATCAAGCTATTCAATGGTCTCACTTATCCAGAGGGCCTGATCCAGTTTGGGGCTCCACAGCCTTTGGTTCATAATTCATGTGCTTCCATTCGTTGGCCAGGAATAGGCAGAGTGCTCGAGAGGTCCCTAGAAATCCACAATGATATATCCTCTGTAGTCTGGTGGCAATGGTCGAGAGAAAGCCTGATCTGACCTAGTCTGGTGATCAGATGGCCAAACACCCTAACAGTCGTCTTGGAACTCTCATCCAATAACTGATGGAAGCTGACGCAGAGACCCTCAGCCTGGCCCCAGGTGGAGCTCCAGGTGTCCAACTGTTGAGAAAGAGAAGGGTCTGCAAGAGCATGAATTGTTGAATCCAAGATTGCAAAAAGCACAGGGACAAATAGCCAAACGAATACAATGACATCTTATTGTAGATCTGTTTGTCTTCTTTCTGAAAATTAGTGACGTTGAATACTTTTTAAAGTCTATGTCGCTCATCTTCATACCTTTTTCTGAGTGTCTCCTTAGGTCTATGGCAAATGTGTGTGTGTGTGTGTGTGTGTGTGTGTGTGTGTGTGTGTGTGTGTGTGTGTGTGTTTACTGTTAAATTCAGGGAAGCCCTTACATACATAGACTGGCTATCATCCTTCTGCCAGATGTATCATTTATAAACATTGATTTTCCTGTTCTGTGTGATTCTTCTTGTTATTGCTTGTTTCCTTTGTGTGTGATTTTCTTTCAATCCCACTGGCTGTTTGCTTTAGTTTTTTTCTGGTTTGGAGGTGGGGGGGGTCTTTAAAATATCCTTACCCATTCTATTGTTCTAAAGCATTTCTCTGGTGTGATCTTTCAGTAGTTTTACATTTGAAGGAACCACAGTCTTCATGTAATCCACCTTGATTTGTGTATATGTGGTATGAGAGGGGCACCCAGTTTTATGGTTCTGAATATGACTATCACATCTTTGCTGAACTTTTAAATTGTTTATTCCTCTGTGTATATTCTTAGTCAAATCTTGCCATGTAGACAAGTATGGATTGCTAGGCTTCTGTTCTTCTCCAATATTGTATTTGTCATCACACAATGACATGATATTCTAGTTGTTTTTCCTTATAGAATCATAGCATAATTTGTAGTTTGGTGGTCATTTAAACTTGCTTTATTCCCCTTCAAATTCTATGAATATTATTTTGATAGGGGAAAACCACTTAAAGAAACCCCACAAAAGCTTCAGATTGATGAAAAATAGTAGAGCAAATATCCAAAAGGGTTCATTAAACCCACCACAGCCTCCTTTAGTCATAGCGTGTTACCTGAATAAACCATATTTCTTAGAACTCATAAATCAGTGTTGAACATTGTCATCTATATCATCTACTGTACATAGATTTCTTTATATAATATTCTCTTTAATTGGAAGTTCTGTGAATCAAGTCACATTTAGCTATCATGTTTGGTATATTACGTTTTCTCTAACTTTCTAAGGTTTTTCATGAGCTTGAGACTTCTGCCAAGCGCTCTGTAGACACTGTGTAGATTTTTTTCACCTTTTTTGAATTTTCTATGAATATATTAGGTTGTATTAGGGAGAAGAAAAAGAAGAAAGAGTGAGCAACACATTCTTTTAAAGTCATACATTTGGCAGGTTAATGCTGTAATGTTTCCATGAGCCTATAGATCTGAATCCAGAGCTTTTTCTCACTTGAGAATGTGATATGTTTTTGAGGGACAGATGTCATGGACTAGTTTGATACAACCTTTAGAATCTCACACACACACATATATATATGCTAATCAAAACTTATTAATTAAATACTCAATTTCCTTCATAAACTTTGGAAGCAGAAGCTATGAAAATTGTAATCAGTTTGATGATTATAAGATAAATGCTCTCTCCATCTGTTCTGTGAATCTGTATATAATTATATTGTGTTTTAACTGTATGAATCTCTTAAACCATATTGTCTATGAATTGGTTTAACCTTATAACTATATTAGTTACTTATCTCATTGCTTGTTGAAATAGCTTACAAGAAGCAATGTAAAGGCAGAAGAGTTTATTCTGGCATACAATGTGAGGGGTTAATTCCTTCTGGATTTGTTTGTTTGTTTGTTTGTTTGGTTGGTTGTTTGGTTGTTTTTTTTTTTTTCAAGACAGGGTTTTTCTGTGTAGTTTTGGTGCCTGTCCTGGAACTCGCTCTGTAGCCTAAGCTGGGCTTGAACTCACAGAGATCTGCCTGGCTCTGCCTCCCAAGTGCTGGCATTAAAGGTGTGTGCCACCACTGCCCAGTGCAGGAAGGGCATGACGGTAGGAGAAGGAGGCCAACTACAACACTGAATCTACACTCAAGAAACATTGAGTGAGTTAGGAGTTCATCAAGATTATAAATCCTAAATGTACCTTCCTAGTAGTACAGTTTCTCCAGTGAGCCTCCATCTCTTAAAGCTTCCAGTCTTCTCAAACAATGCCACCATATTGATCATATGGAAAACAAATGAATCCTTGTCAACCAGACCCAAAAATATATCATTATTAAACCAATATCTTTCCTCTCATATCTTCATGTAGCATGAATATTAACAGGTCTTATTAATAAAAACAAATCTGGAAGCCAGGTATTGTGGTGAATGCTGGAAGATCAGAGAAGCAGAACAAGCCATATCTTCCTCGTCTCACAAATTCCTCAGCTGATCCTGTTTCCTCAGATTGGAAACCTCTGAGTCCTCATCCAGAATGAATCTCAGCTGAGCTGTTGTTCAAAAGCCTAAAAGCTTAACCAGCTCTCGTTCCTGGACCTCACGCCTTGTATAACTTTCTGCCATCACTTCCTGGGATTAAAGGCATGAGTCACAATACCTGGCTGTTTCCAGTGTGGCCTTGAACTCACAGAGATCCAGAGGGATCTCTGCCTTTGGAATGCTAAGATTAAAGGTGTGTGTGCCACCATTTTCTGGCCTCTGTATCTAGTGGCTGCTCTGTTCTCTGACCCCAGATAAGTTTATTAGGGTGCACAATATTTTGGAGAACATAATATCACCACATCTCCAAGATTCTATGTTCATATGACAATGCAAAATATAACTTTAAAAAAATCCCACATTATTTATTTTTTTCATATTCTTTAAAATTTCAAGCACCACTGTATGTATGTATGTGTGCATGTATGCACATATTTATGTATGTATCTATTTATTTATTTGTTTGTTTTGTGGGCTACTGTTAAATCCAAAGTAAGTAACATGTTTATTTCTCTATGAGCAAAGAACCAAAGTACATTTCAATAGAGTAAAATTAATAATCAAATATAATATATAAATGATTCAATGTTTAGAATTCACAGGCAATCTTTTGAACTCCCATGAGCTTAGGTGGCTTCACTTCTACAGCTTTGCCATCCACATGACACATAGTTTATCTCATAGGCTTAGTCTGGCTCACATTCCACACTTGCTCCTACCCTGATAATCAGCCTTAGGCTCCAGAATCTCCAGCATTCTAGGGTCTTCACTGTAACTGAGAGTGCCCTTTAACCAATGGCCTCCAGGCCACTCTTCTGGGATTCCAAGTCTACCTCATGCTGCCAAGCTTTAGACTCATCCCATGACTACTTCAGTTGTAGGATCTCTGCTACCTACAATTGAGGCTACAATTTCACCATAACATTTCCTAATCATTTGCAGTGCCAAGTGTCAGCTTCGCTCCAAGATGCCTCCATAGTTTGAAAACCAGTACCATGTGGGAGATTTTTATGCATGTCTCTTTGGTTTCTAGCCTGTGATGCAACCTTAGTAGCCCCCAATCCCCACCTCACAATTGGAACCACAGTGCTAGTTTATCTGCTGATGCTGAAGAATTTCTTCCAAAAAGATTTTGTGTAAATGATACTAGTGTTATTAGTCATAGCTGATTTTCATCCCCAGCTATTCAGCATCAATTGTCCTAATAAAGCAAAAGCCTTTACTTCTATGGTACTGTCTCCTGTTGATCATAGGTACTCGGTCATAACATATATGCAGAGACCTAGGTCACACACATCAAGGCTCTCTGATCTGTGTAAGTCCCTATAAGTCCTGACCAGTTGATTCTGTGGGTCATGTTTTCATGGTGACCCTGACTTCTCTGGTTCTTCCAATCCTTCCCCCCGACTCCTCCACAGAACTCTCTGAGCTCCACCTAATGTTTGGCTGTGGGACTCTGCATCTGTTCCCATCAGTTGCTGAATGAAGTCTCTCTGGTCTCATTGGTGATGACTCTGCTAGGCTTCAATCCCAGAACCCAGTGCAGGCAAGGTAAACTGTAGGTCAAAGGTTTTGTGGCTGGGTTAGTGTCCCAATCCTTCCACTTGAGGCTTGCCTTGTAACAGAGGGTAGCTGGTTCGTGCTCCATATCCCCTATTACTGGGAGTCTTTGCTAGAGTTACAATTTTTTGTTATTTATTATATTTGTGTTTTAATTTTACACATCAGCCACGGGTTCCCCTGTCCTATCCCCTCTCATCCCCACTCCCACCTTCCCCTCATCCCCTCCCCTTCATTCCCATCTCCTCCAGGGCCAAGACTCCCCTGGGGATTCATTTAAACCTGGTGGATTCAGTACAGGCAGGTCCAGTCCCCTCCTTCCAGGCTGAGCAATGTGTCCCCATGTAAGCCCAAGGTTCCAAACAGTCAACTCATGCACTAAGGACAGGTCCTGGTCCCACAGCCTGGATGCCTCCCAAATAGTTGAAGCTATTCAATTGTCTCACTTATCCAAAGGGCCTGATCCTGCTGGGGGCTCCACAGCCTTTGATTCATAATTCATGTGCTTCCATTCGTTTGGCTATTTGTCCCTGTGCTTTTCCAATCTTGGTCTCAACAATTCACGCTCTTACAGTCCCTCCTCTTTCTCGACAATTGGACTTCTGGAGCTCCACCTCAGGCCAGGCCGAGGATCTCTGCTAGAGTTACTGTTATAGATTGCATTGAATTTCATTTGTGCTAGGTTTCCACCTCATCCCTAAAATGCCTGCCAATTCCAGCCATTTCTCACAGTATTTGGTTCTCCCCCAATTTGATTCCTCCTATTACCAAACACACTCATCCTCAGTCCACCCATGAAATCTATATTTTCCATTCCCAGGGAGATTCTTGTGCCTACCCCATGCCTTAAAACTTCCTTGTTATCCTCTCTGGATCTGTGAGCCATGGCATGATTATCTGTTGCTTTGCAACTAATATCCACTTATAAGTGAGAACATACCATGTTTCTCTTTCTAGGTCTGGATTACCTCATTCAGGACATTTTTTTTTTCAAGTTCCAACCATTTGC
This sequence comes from Onychomys torridus, assembly GCF_903995425.1. Lineage (NCBI taxonomy): Eukaryota > Metazoa > Chordata > Mammalia > Rodentia > Cricetidae > Onychomys > Onychomys torridus. Next base: position 29,717,248 of record NC_050456.1, on the reverse strand, counting down.
TTACAAATTTCATGATGTCATTGTTTTTAACAGCTCTATAATAATCCATTGTGTAAATTTTGAAAATTTTATGTATGCATTCTCTGGTTGAGGGACATCTAGGTTGTTTCCAGTTTCTGGTTATTACAAATAAAGCTGCTATATAGATAGTTGAGCAAGTGTCCTTGTGAGAGGATGAAGAATCCTTTGGCTTTATATCCAGAAGTAGTATAACTGGATCTTAAGGTATATTGCTTCCCAATTTTCTGAGAAACCACATTGACTTACAAGGTGGCTATACAAGTTTGCCCTCCCACCAGCAGTGGAGGAGTGTTCCTCTTACTCAAATGCTCATCAGCATAAGCTGTCACTTGTGTTTTTCATCTTAGCCATTGTAACGGGTATAAGATGGAATCTCAAAGTCATTTTGATTTGTATTTCCCTGATGGCTAAGGATACTGGACATTTCTTTAAGTGTTTCTTAGCCATTTGAGTTTCCTCTGTTGAGAATTCTCTGTTTAAATCTATAAACTATTTTTTAATTGGATCATTTAGTTTGTTGATGTCTAGTTTCTAGAGTTCTTTATATATTTTTTATATCAACCCTCTGTCAGATGCAGAGTTGGTGACAATCATTTCCCATTCTGTGACCTGCCCTATTGTACTATTGATGGTGTCCTTTGCCTTGCAGGAGCTTTTCCTTTTCATGAGATCCTATTTATTAATTGTTGACCTTAGTGCTTATCATATTGGTCCAGTAAGTTGCCTCCAATACCAATGAGTTCAAAACTACTTCCCACTTTTTTTTTTCTATCAGGCTCTGCCTATCTGGTTTTATGTTAAAGTCTTTGATCCACCTGGAGCTGAGTTTTGTGCATGGTGATATTGATTTTTTTTTTATTCTTCTACATGCTGACACCCAATTATTAGTTATTTGTTGAAGATGCTTTCTTTTTCCATTGTATATTGCTGTGGATATCGCTCTGTGTAAATAAAGTTCTGATTGGCCAGTGGCCAGGCAGGAAGTATAGGTGGGACAAGAGAGAAGAGAATTCTGGGAAGTAAAAGGCTGGAGAGACACCGCCAGCCGCCGCCTTGAGAAGCAACATGTAAAGACACTGGTAAGCCACAAGCCATGTGGCAAAGTATAGACTAACAAAAATGGGTTAATTTAAGATAGAAAAGGTAGATAACAAGCAGCCTGCCACGGCCATACAGCTTGTAAGCAATATAAGTCTCTGTGTGCTTTCTTGGTTGGGTCTGAGCAACTGTGGGACTGGCGGGTGAGAGAGATTTGTCCTGACTATGGGCCAGGCAGGAAAACTCCAACTACAAATGGCGTCCAACGTGTTGGCAAGAATTTCCACCTAAAACCTGAGAAAAAAGATTCTAAAATGGAGCTAAAAACAGCTTCCTAGTTGTTTTTCTCAAGGTAGCGGCAGCCTGCCGGTTTGAGCTACTATGGCGGGTTCCTGGCGTGTGCGTCTGACCTGCAGTGTGGCGGGAATGAGGAGTCTACAAGCTGCACTTTACTCTGCTGCGTGGTAGATTTAGCCTTTGCTAGTTTAAAAAAAGAAAAAAAGTTTCTGGGCTATGCACTGCTTTGATAGAACTGCTTCTGATAGTTGATGGTACACATGGCTCCAGACCCAGAGCTGGCGGTAAACTGTACTGCCACCATGTTGGGAAGCTGAGGTGGGCGGAGCCAGCAGCCACAGCGGCGTTTCAGTTTTACAAAGATGGATATTACACAGAGAATCTGGTTTGTGTTGTCTTTGGGATTTTTAACCACAGAAAAAGATTTGATCATAAAAGCTGTTGAGTTAAACAAATATGTAAATTTTAAAGGTACCTTGACTTCCAAATTTGGATATAAGGATATGTTGCTTTGGAAAGGAGTCTCTGCTTTTGTTTCCACAGAAAGCCAGAGGCTGTGGATTTGTTCCAGATTAAGATACATCAGGTTTGATCAGCCAAGACCACCTGAAAGGTCTCCGAAGACACCATGGCCCAGATGATCCAACATCCAGAATGGTTTCAAGGCAACTGGCTCAGAGGTTCACCCTAATGGACTACTCCATAATCCTAAAATTTTCTTTGTGTCCCCATAAGATACAGCGCCACCCTCCAGCAGGAAGTAGTAAGAGAAACTACGCCCACATTCCCAAAATTATCCACCTGGCTTTGGAGATGGAATTGGCTCACTCCTTCTCTAAACCCAAACATGTTGCTAAAAGAAAAGGTTAAGAGATTCTTGTGTCCCAAATCAAAAGAGCCCTCTGGTGTGGGACAGAGAAAAAACATTTTTCTTTAAAGCAGGTTGACTATAAATGAGATCTCTTTCTAAAGAAGAAAGGGGAATATGATATAGATATAATAGGATGAAAGCTTAGATTAGGGAACTTACTTCTAAAGAGCAACAACTTGTTTAAAATGTTTAACATTGGTTTAGATTTTAGTCTATTGATACAAACTTAGTTAATTTTGTTATACTGTGTGTATATTTCTAATCGTGTTTAAGGTATTATGTTTGTATAGCTCATTTTAAATTGAAATGGATAATTAAAAATAGATTAATAATTAGTCATCTATGATAATCATACTCATAGCCATGTTAGTTTAGTCTTCTAGATATACATAGACATATTTCCGATAGATAGGTAATCTTCAAATACATCAAAGACCTACAGAATATGGCATTTAAAATACTTTTAAAATTTAGACTTTCTGAACAGTGAGACATGTCTGCTCCTGGCAGCACCAATTTACTTCAGAGAGGAGGATGGGCATTGAAGACACTTCATATCTTATCTTCACCTTGGCAAAAATAGCCATTTGGGCAAGAAACTGTTCTTGCCTGGACTGCTCGATCAACTGGACATGCAGGACCCATAGAAAGGTGACCACTGAACTTTGCTTGACAAAATGGTCCTTCAGGTTCCTGCTTCGCAGAGGAAACTGCCAGACAATCTACAGGACACTGAGAGAAGTGACCAAGAGACTCTAGCCCTGTGGGCTGAAGACAAATGCCCCAACTTTACAAAGGAACATTAGGTGACTGTCCAGGCTGCCAACTGTCTCTGTCTACTCTTGCAAGACTCCCGAAAAATGCTTGCATCCTTCTCCCTGTTCTCAGGTAATATTATATCCTTCTGAGGTATTTGATGTGGTTAAAGACTAGATAGTTATAATTTCCTCAGTTATGATAAAAGATATGTTAGATATAAAACCTTAGACTCATAAATATAAGATAGATAGGATATCTTCTTTAATATTATAACTGTAATTCTTGCTTGATAATTGTTTTGTTATATGTAATTGTACTATGTAAAAGTTAAAACTTTCCTTAAAAAAAAAAGAAAAGGGGAAGTGCTGTGGATATCGCTCTGTGTAAATAAAGTTCTGATTGGCCAGTGGCCAGGCAGGAAGTATAGGCGGGACAAGAGAGAAGAGAATTCTGGGAAGTAAAAGGCTGGAGAGACACCGCCAGCTGCCGCCATGAGAAGCAACATGTAAAGACACTGGTAAGCCACAAGCCATGTGGCAAAGTATAGACTATACAGTTTCTAAACAATGTAAGTCTCTGTGTGCTTTCTTGGTTGGGTCTGAGTGACTGTGGGACTGGCAGATAAGAGAGATTTGTCCTGACTGTGGGCCAGGCAGGAAAACTCTAACTACAGTATATTCCTGACATTTTCATCAAAAAATCAATTGTCCACAAGTGTATAGATTTACATGTGTGTCTTCAATTCAGTTGCATTGATTGAAGTGTATGTTTTATGACAATATTATGTAGTTTTTATTTCTACAGCTCTATAGTACAGCTTGAAATCAGGGACAGTGATCCCTCCGGAAGTTCTTCAATTATATAGGATTGTTTTAGTTATCTTGGGTTTTTAGTTTTTCCATAAGAAGTTGAGTATTGTTCTTTCAAGCTCTGGAAAGCATTGTGTTGGATTTCTAAAGAGGACTGTGTTGAATCTACAGATTGAATTTTTAATATGTTCATCCTATCAATCCATGAGCATGGGAGATATTGCGGTAATATATTGTACACCCTATTAAAATTTGCCTGAAGATCAGAGAACAACAGAAAAAGCCATTGGGTTAAACATAGAGGCCAGGAACTGGAGGCATACATCTTTAATCCTAACACTTGAAAGGCAAAAACCCATCTGGATCTCCCTGAGTTCGAAGTCACCCTGGACTACATGAGATTGACTCAGTCTATGAGAGAAAACAGAGTCAGGCAGTGTGGCACACATCTTTAATCCCATTATAGGGAAACACACGCACCTTTAATCTGAGGAAGTGATGGCTGGGCAGAGAAAGGTATAGAAGGTGTGAGGAAACAGAAACTAAAGGCTTTTCAGCAGAAGCTTCCCTTTCAGAGAAAGGTTTTTCAGGCTGTGAAGTTGGGAAGGTAAGAGGTGGTGACTGTAGCTTGTTCCTTTTTCTCTCTGATATTTCAACATTTATCCTAATATCTGGTCCTGGGTTTTTATTATAATACCAATTTAAGATTTGAGCAACAGATCTTTCCATCTTCTGATACCTTCTTCAATTTCTTTTTTTGAAGACTTGAAGTTTTTTTGTTGTTGTTGTTTTGTTTTTGTTTTGTTTGTTTGTTTGTTTGTTTACTATACAGGTCTCTCACTTGCATTGTTTGAGCTACATCTAGATATTTTATATTTTTTAAGGTTATTATGAAGGGTGTTCTTTGCTTGATTTCTTTCTCAGCCCATTTGTCATTTATATATATGAGGGCTACTGTTTTTTTTTAGTTAATCTTGTATTTATTCACATCACCGAAGGTGTTTGTCATCTGTAGGAATTGCCTAGTAGAATGTTTGGGGCCATTTATATACGCTGTCATATCATCTGCAAATAGTGATACTTTGACTTCTTCCTTTCTAATTTATATCTCTTGATATACTTTAGTTGAATTATTGTTCTAGCTAGAGATTCAAGTACTATATTGGATAGATATGGAAAGAGTGAACAGCTTTGTCTTGCTCTGGATTTTAGTGGAATTGCTTTGCTTTGGGTTTTTTTGTTTGTTTGTTTGTTTTCCTATTTATGTTGATATTGGCTCTAGGCTTACAGTAAATTCCCTTTGTTATGTTTAGGTATGTCCCTTATATTCCTGATCTCCCCAAGATTTTTATCATGAAAGGGTGTTGGATTTTGTCAAAGGCTTTTCAGCATTCAGTGAGATGATCATGTGGATTTTTTTTTCCTTTCAATTTGTTTATATGGTGGATTACATTGTCAGATTTTTATATGGTGAACCATTCCTGAATCTATGGGATGAAGTCTATTTCATCATGGTGGATCATCATTTTGGTGTGTTCTTGAATTCAGTTTGTGAATATTAGAAAATGTTTCTAGGGAAGAAGTTAAGTATATATTACAATGAGAAAAATTGAAAATACTGAATCTGAAAGACTTTGTCAAATTAAAATTAACTATCTGTCCTTATATCTAAGATAAATTTTAAAACACCATGTCCCCATAACATTGTTTTATATCATGGGGGATTTGAGGATATTTTGAAAATAATAGACAAAAATTTAGATGTTGGCAATATGGAAAATAAGAAAATTGATAAATCATTGCATTTGCATTTTTGTGTTTGTTTTGTGTTATTAAATGATATGAATTTATTTCTTAATCTCCTTTAGAAATTAAGTTTTCAATTATTTTTAGTGAGGTTTCTTATTCCTTTTGGTGATTTTGTTCCTTTTTTGTCAGATTTTCAAGCAGGGCTCATTCATTTCCAGAAAAACCATTCCAGAACTCATTGTACAACATAAGCATAGAGTGATTCTGTTGCCTCTATGTTAGCTACTGATGCTAGGATGGCATGCATGAATCCCCATGCTTGGTTGACGATTTCTTTAAAAAGTGAATTTCCACCCTGGTTGTCACAGGAATGAGTAAACAAATTATATGTTTGTATACTATAAGACTGCTTATTTTCATACATCATTTTTTAAAAGTACATTTTCAGGTTCTAAAGCAATTTCCAAAGGCTGTCACATTCATTTCAACTAAGAGGCCAAGTGAATTACATTGGGACAATAATCAATGTGATTATTAAGATGTATTCTAGAAATAAAGTCCATTCTTATTTGAACTGTACATACTGGAGTTATGAAATTACACATACAAATGTGCAAAGTTTTCAATGAAGCCTGAGTTCTAGAAAAAAAATTACAGTTTATACCAATGTCACTGCTCAACAGCTTTTGCTTAAGTATGGCTAACATTTTGTGGTTTATTTCTATGAAAATGATTGGTCTTCATCCAACTATTATCCTTTAACGATATTGGTCTAGTTTAAAAGATAATTATATGTTAACTTTACAATTAATTTCAACTAATCCTGGAATTAATCCTTGGCATGTAGAAATGTCTGATTCTTAAATTATGTTTTAATCACTATCTTGACTTTGTATTATGACAGGCTTCTCAGATTTAGAAATATTGAATTCCTATGAAAAGACAAAGCACCCAAACCTTAGCATCCAGAGCAGAAACCAATACTTGTGTTGTCACAATATTTGATTTTAAGTTATGTGACAAAACTGGGATGACAAAGGTGCCATGTCAATGGCATAAAAATCAGATCTTAAGAATGATATGATAGAGTAGAGGTTTTGCTGCTTAGGTGTTTTTGTTTTTGTTTTTGTTTTTGTTTTTGTTTTGTCAGCTTGACACAAGCTTGGGTAATCTATGAAGAAAGAACTTCAACTGAGAAAATGCCTCTATTATATTGCTCCACAGTCAACCTTGTGAGGCATTTTCTTGACTAGTTATTGATGTGTGAGGGTATAGCTCATTGAATGCAGGGGTGCCACTGTTCTTGTGATATTTTGGCAAAGAACATGGCTGCTTTCTGCACTTGTTCTAATAATTTCCATCAGCTAAATTAAATAAAAAGAATGGACTATATCTTTGGTGGAGATTTCAAGACAGTCTAACGTTGTCTTCCCTGTGGTTATTAACCACCACTTATGCAGGTCACAATGAAAAAGAGCAAGATAGACAAAAAGTACAGTTTGAAGAGAATGAAAAGAACTAGGTGATTTAATATTGTAGCCAAGGTTGTGCTAAATAAGATAAGGCGATTAAGAAGAGGCCTATCCAAAACTGAAGAAAGGAAAGGGTGTTCTTAGGGCAAGCCTTCACTCAGCTACGCTGAAAGCTTGTGAAAGGAAAAGCCTACAGAAGTCTTTGCTTGTAAAAACCAACAATAAATGAAAGCTATTGGAAATATGAGTCAACAGGACAAGCTGTAATGGAAGTGAGCTGCTGAACTTGGCAGCGTTGGACATTTTGGTTGTGGCATTAGACTCATGAAAGGAGCTGTGGACTTCTCTTCCACCATTAAAGAGAGCTCCTGTGGCTGGGCATGTGGCAGGGGAGTTCCTTAATAGAAGTTTCAAGAGGCATTTCAAAAAAACTATGAAATTGAAGCCTGGATTGTATGACCACAAGATGTTAAAGGTGTCAGAGCTGTGGGCTGTCTGCCAAGGAGAGCTTCAGACAGGGAATGCAGCCAGCCCAGGGGAAAGAAGTGTGTTTCATGCAATAAAACTAAAAGTGAACAGCCACCTAAGCCAATTGATAGCAGACATGAAACTATAGGAACTGGAATTTTCTCTGATGGGTTTCTGTCACCTTTCACTCAGTATTTCCTGCTATGGCCAAATTGCTTTCTTCAGGCATGGTAATATATATTCTGTGCCATTGTATGTTAGAAGCACACAATTTGTCTTATTTTTTTTTTATAATTACAGTGGGTCACAATTAAGAGATTGCCTTGACTATTGGAAGAGGATTTAAACTTGGGACTTTTAAACTGTGTTGAGACTCTGCCTCATGATCTAACATGAAGAACAATAAGGAAGATAGATGCCTGATGTCAACCTCTGGATCAGAATACTGTATGCATGGGTAAATGATTCTGCATGAACAAGTATATGGCTTAACACACACACACACACACACACACACACACACACACACACACACACACGCCTAATTATAATCCTCTCAAGATCATTAAGTATAAAAATCTCTCAACCCATTCTGAAAATTTTAAAACTACTGTGAATAACCCCCACTAGGTTTCTATGTTTGAATACATGGTCATACACAACTGGAACTGTTTGAGAAGGATTAGCAAGGATGGCCTTGTTGAAGTACCTGCAGCCATGTTGGAGGAGGTGTGTCAATGGGGGTGGGCTTTGAGGTTACAAAAGTGTCTCTCTTTTTGCATGCAATTTGCCAATCAGATGTGAGCTCTCAGCTACTTTTTCAGTACCATGTCTGGCATTCTCAGACCTCTTCCTGCTACCATATTTCCTTCCAGGCTGACAATGGACTAGCCCTTTGAAATTGTAAGCAAGCTTCCAGTTAAATATGTTTTTCTATAAGTTGCCTTGGTCATGGTGTCTCTTCACAGTAATAGAATATCAACTAAAACACTTGTTATGTGTATTTTATTTGATTGTAAAACAAAACAAAGTTTTAAAATTGTGAAAAGTACCAATACAGAGCATGTTTATTTTTTTCATAAAATGGATGAAAAAATAAAACATACCTTGAGGTAAGTTCAGTATTATTCTAAATACATGTGTCAAATCCAAATATAATATATACAACTCATTTATATTTTTATACTTTATTTTGCTATAGCAGAATGACAGGGAAAATAAAAGAGGAATGTGTAAGAATAGGCAATTTCTTCTGGTGACACTTGAGCAGAGGTTTGGGAAGTTACCATTGGAGAAGGAAGCAGCATTGCCATTTTGCAAAAACCACCTTGCAGCAGTTCAACCCTGAACTTCATCTATAATGAACCATTGTAGCAAAAGTGGTCCTGGTCCTTTTCTTGGTCCCTGAGAGCTAGAATAGAAACTATGACATGCTTATGCTTAGGATCCTTGTTTTTACTGTTATTTTATCTTTTATGTCTGTCCTACAAGTGCTGTTTAAAATTACAAAATCAGTTAAAGAACGCTGTTGAAAAAGAAAGGAGTCCAGAGGGTTCCCTTTCTCTTCTGTTCTGGGTTTGGTTTCCTTCAAAGAAGTTCATGCAACTTGCTGTGAGATCTGAATAATCTAGCCAAAAATCATAACTGTCATTTTTTTCAAACAAAAGTCTTCTTGCTTATAAAATATTAATCAGTCAAAAAATTTTTGTTGCTAATCAAGTAACAGGGCTCACAGAGACTGAACTGATAATCAGGGAACCTGTCTGCATGTGAACTAGGTCATCTGCATATATGTTATGGTTGTGTACCTTGGTCTTCTTGTGGGATTCCTAACAGTGGGGTTGATGGTATCACTAAAGGTTTTACATGATTTTGAGACCCTTTTCCTCTTACTGGGTTGCCTCATCCAACCTTAATATTAGGGTATGTGCCTAGTCTTATTGCAGCTTAATATGCCATGTTTGGTTGATATCCCAGGGAAGTCTATCTTTTTCTGAATAGAAATGTTGGAGAAATGGGTCTCAGAACGTGGGGAAATGTGGGGAGCGACTGGAAAGAGAGGAGGGAAGGAAATGTAAGAGAGAAGAATAAAAATACTTACTGCATTTATCTTCTGATTTCAAAACAAAGGAAAACACTGCCATGGAGTTATTTTAGAAAATAGAAACCATTAGAAGTAATTTAGAGTATAAGAAGCCAGCTGTTGACCTGGGAGATGCAACTAGAATTAAAGACACTGAGGCAGAGAGGAAAACATCTGCACTGATATTTATCAATGTGACCTTTCTTAGTGTTTACATCTAACTTATTCAGGCACAGGTCAGCAAATAAATAAACAATTAGCTGGTTTATTACAAAACCAGTATTTGTCAGAACCTGAAGCATATTAATCATCAATGTGTTGCTCACTTTTAATAAAGATATCAATATTTAAAATATTAACGCAAAAAATCATGTCTTGGAGAGAATAATCATCACAGAGCTCAGGCTAGAAGGATGCAAGAGAAAAGGAAACACTTCTGAGAGACCACAGAAACACCTAAATGTGATTTTATGTCATTGGTCAAACCACAATGAACTCTAAAATGTTCTCTGTAAATCAATATACACAGTATTTGATGTTAACCAAGTATTTTTCTATTACACAGCTGTGAGCTGTACATTTTCTAAACCCCATGTGCCACTGATAAGAACAGTCAATCAGCACCATCAAACTATTTCACCAATATTTCCTTTTGTAACAACTTTATGGAGTTTGTTAAGATCCATCTTATGTCCCCAATGTAGGAACTACAATGTTTGTGTCCTAGGCTTCTTTGGAGCCTGGGCATTAGAGGATGGCAAGATGCCAGGGACAATACCAATTACATGCCCTTAAGCAACCAGAAGGAAGAGAAATGGTCAGGAGGCAGGCAGACACAAACAACTTCAGGCTCTAGCATCTGTATTTGTGAACTTTTACTCATGATGAGTGAATGGCTTGAGAGTTTGTGGCAGAAGCAGATGTTGAAGCTTGTGTTCATGGCAACAATGTAAAAACACCTGAAGTGCACTGGCCACTGTCCTCAATAGAGTAGTGAATCGAAAGACAATGGTGGCCTCTGCCAATAATTCAAAGCAGATTTGGGCATGATTTCTAGAAACCTTGCCTCAAGCACATTTCCTCAGCTTTCTAGAAATCCCAACACAACAACCCCTTTTCTTTATAGCCTTCCTTTTGTACATTTTCCTTTTTCTCCATTAGCCTCAAAGTTACTTGAAATTAAAGACAAGAATAAATTGAAGAACATTGCTTTCTAGAAGTGAACACAGTCTTGGTATCCCCCAACATGCCTAAGTAAGAATACAAATTTGAGTATGAATTTATGATGTGATTTCTCACATTATGTGTACATATTTCTACACATGTATGTTATTTATTATCAGTGCCATAGATTTTCTGTTGCATGGTAAACTGAGAGACATTTTTATAAACCTGCATGCTTAACAGTTCACACAGAATAAATTATGAATTGAAAATCAAGTAATTATAGGAAAATTTATTGCAGGCATGAAGGCACATTTTCTTCCTTAAGAATTGAGCACCTGTTAAAAATAAATACAAAATTTAGTTAGGCAAAATTTTCTCTCCCTTTTCATGTCTTATTGTGAAAACATATTTTTTGAAACAAAGTTTTCTTAGCTCTATATCTGTATTCAGGTGACTTACTAGTGGTATGATAATAGATTGATAAACCAATAAACAAAAATTAAGACAGAAATCATAATTATTTTATTTATACATGAATTTGGTGTGTGTAAGGATAAACATGTGATTCAAAAGAGAAACCAAAAGTTCTAGTGATCTGCCATAATCATAGAGTATCTTGTTTTTCTTATATGTTACAATCATTTTAAATCACAATTTACTCATAAAAGTAATAGAATAGATAGATAGATAGATAGATAGATAGATAGATAGATAGATAGATAGATGATAGATAGATAGACAGATTTTTTAACTAAATATTATAAATTGCTGTATCCCACATGGTTTAGTCTGAGAAAACTGACTGTAAGAGAATGAAGAAAGCAAATGTACAGAATCTGGTGGGGCTTGCTCTCTCAGATGGAGCAACTTCACCAACACAGCAACCCAGAACCTCAGTGTTTTCATTATGTGCCTCATGACAAGAAGGGATTAGCTAGTCATGAAGGAGGCTCCAGGAAAGCAGTCTTGGTTACAGTCACACTGAAGGAGGAAGCTGCCACTGCATTTTTGCACAGGAGGTCAACGTCAGCATATGGATCAGAGAAAGGCTTTGCCATTCATTGCCTCTGTGCCTCACCCAGAGTAAGACCTTTCAGTTCCTATGGAAATGATGCATTGGATGCACTTGACCTGGCTTTGCCCACATGTACAACACTCATTCACTCAAGTCTTCATCCACCCTTATACATTCATTCAGGGCACCTTTGACTCCGTACAATAAATTATATTTTTTAATTATCAATATTAGACTATATGTATGGTTGTATAATTATACTCCTCCCCAAATATCTTGATTTCTTCCTTAATATTTATCAATTTCTTATTAGATATGGTTATTTATATTCTCAGAAAATGACTAACAGGATAATAAGATAATTCTAGGCATTAATTTATTTATTAGTGTCAAGGGTATCAAGGTTCTAATATAATCTCTGTATTTTCTTTTCCTATCCCAGTCTCCACTGATGTTCTGTATTTTGGTTAAATTTATCATTATTAGCATCATCCAACTCAAATGTCCGGAAAGTGTCCTGCATTCCTACCTTTACTTTGCATTCTGTTTTCAGTTTTCTTAGTGAATACTGAATAAGTATATTACCAAAAATTTGCATTAAAAGGCAATTTGTATCTATAAAACTTGAACACTGTGATGGAAGGACTCTGCTTATTCCTCTTATAATCACTGTAGTATCTACAAAGTACAATATGCCATAGGTTACTAAACATATAGCATATGCTCACATGTCTTTATATTGCTATGTTAGTTTATTTATTATTTATAAGTTCTTGGGTTGGGTATCTGTGGTGTTAATAGCTCTTCCAATAAATGCACTAAAAAAAAAAAAAAAGTCCATCTTTGTATCACCCTGAAACTGAACGGGAAGCCTTTTTGAAACATAGAAGTTATTTATCTACCAAAACTACCATCAAAAGTGGAGGGAGTGGGAATCCAACCTGAACCTACAATTCCTACAATTGTCCTGCCTAGGGGATATGCTGGAATAAGGATGGCCTTGAGGTTAAAGGAGTGGCCAACCAATGACTAGTCTAGCCTCAATCCCATGCCAAGAAAGGAAGCCCACTCCTGGCATTGCCTGGAACACCAGGACCCTCAGGCTGGATGACCCAGAGACCTAAGATAGAACCAAACATGACTGGAGGGGAAAAAAAGTCAATGTCTAACAGTGTTCTACTATACACATCGATTGTTGCCTAGTCCAATTGTCATCAGAGAGGCTTTATCCAGAAACTGATGGCAACAGATATAAACCCACAGCCAAACCTTAGGAGGAGCTTGGGGAATCCTGCAGAAGAAGGGGAGAAAGTATTGTAGGAATCAGAGGGATCAAGGGCACTATATGGAAACTCACAGAATCAACTAACCTAGATTCACAGGGGCTCTCAGAGACTGAACCCATAACCAAGGAGCCAGCATGGGACTGACCTAGGCACTCTGCATATGTTGCAGTTGAATATCTTGCTCCTCTTGTGGGACCCTGACAGTAGGAACAGGGACTCTGTTTGACTCTTTTATTGGCGTTTAGGACCCTACAACTCATAGTGGGTCATCTTGCCCAGCTTTAATAAATGAGGAGGTGCTTAGTCTTACCGCGACTTGACATTCTGTGTTTTGTTGATATCCATGGGAGACCTGCCATTTCCTTAGCAGAAATGGAGGAGGAGTGGGTTGGGGGAGCAGGAATAAAATGGGGCTTTGGAGGAGGAGGGACTGGAAGAAGAGGAGGGAAGGAAAACTGCAACTGGGATGCAAATAAGTAAGTTAAAAAATAATTTTATCTTTTTTATACTTCTTACTTCCATATAGCTTTATTTCAACCAATCTTACTCCTTAAACATTACTTACTCATTTACTATTTCAACCTGAATTAGATAAAAAGTCATGGAAGGGCCTCGGGAGAGATCAGTGGGTCTTTGCTTTGGAGGTAGGGGAGGCCTGGTGATTAGTGAGCTGCACCAGTGTGACAGGTTCACTTTACAGTCTTTAGAGGAGGGAGCAGCCTCAGCTCTTCTCAGCCTGTTTTCTTGGAGTGGAAATGTGTGTACACTAGCATGCTGGAGAGAGAGCCATAGGGGTTCCCATATTCTGGGCCCCCTGCTTCTGTGATAGGCCTCCCTCTATGCAGAGCTTTGTGCTGATGGTGAATATAATCACATCTGGCATCCTGACAGTGTTTACCTGGATTCTCATTTCAGTGAGCTTTAGAAGAACAGTGCTGGTGGCTGCCCTTCCAGAGGACTCTCCATATCCTTTAATTGCCAGCTGGAGCAGGGAGCACACTCTGTTTGAGGCAATCATCTACTTGGTGCAACTTCTATCACACTTAGCAAGGGGATGTGAAGGAGTCTATAAAGTCCGTGATTCAAATATCAGAGATGCTTGGTAAGCTTATTGAGTGTCAGTACAGGTTCTTGCTGCAGGCTGCAGGAATATATCATAAGAACTCAGCTGGTTATGGCACAGTCACTACCTGGAGGGATCAGGGAATTCCTCCGGAGGAAGCCAAATCCCAAGGAGTTTTTTGGTGTTATTTGGCTTCTTATATATGAGCTGTATTCTGTTATGAAAATCGTTGTGTTCCTTCATAGTTTTCCTAATTGACTTTTCCCTAAGAAGGGCTAACAGCATAGACTGGTCACTCTCTGGACATACACATTCCAGGACTTTGGAGAATAGTCTCAGGAAAGGCTTTCTTTGGAATCAGATATCTCCCTTAGCCACTTTCAAGGACTAACAGTGATCACAGTTCACAATGCTAGTCACCTGTCTTAAGGTAAATTCCACAAGGAGACACCACCTCGGTCAGGTGGACATTAAGTAATAGCTTTACAAAATTTAGCTTGGACCCTCCCTTCTTAGACTAGGACTTCCAGGGCACAGGATGGAGAAGAGAAAAGAGAATGTAAGAACTAGATGAGTAAGAACTTGAGAGGAACAAACTGAGATGGGGAAGAACTAGATTGAAGGGCTAGAAGAGTGTATTAGAGGAATGAGATAGAAGATCAGGAAGAGACAGATAGGGAAAAACAAGATGAGGAAGATAAGATGAGTGAGAAAGAGATGGGAGAGGAGCTGATATGGGAAAGAACTAAATGGATGAGAACCTAGATAGGACAGAGCTAAGATGAAGGAATTAAGATAGAACCTAGAGGGGACAGGAGATAATGTAAAGAGAAATTGGGCAAGAAAGGAGCTAAAAATGAAAGCAGAGTATAAGCTTGTAGAGAGAGAAATGACAGAATAATAAAGTGTATGGACTAAGGAGTTTCATGTATATAGACTCATTTCTTCTCCTCAAAGATTAAATTATTAGCTGGTTGTAGATTCTTCCCAGACCCTGGGAGGGGACTATCAAGGGGCTGGACCCCCCTAGTCCCCAATAGGTTCTTTAGTAAATACCTCTGTATTTGTCTTATGCCTTAGAACAGTTTCTAGAATGTTTATTTTTTAATTAATTTATTTATTCATGAATTTCATATGTATGAGTGTTTTGCTTACATACAGGTCTCTGCATCTAATGCACTCAGAGACCAGAGGAGAGTGTCAGGCCTCCTGGGACTGGAGTACAGGTAGTAGCAAGTTACCATGTGGGTGCTGGGAATCAACTTCAGGTCTTCTTGAAGAGTAAGTAACCAGACTCTTAATTTCTGAGACATCCCTGAACTTATTATAACAGTTTATGTCAAGAATGATGGTTTCACTGAGAAAGGTATAGTACAGATCTTTGTGCCACAGTTATAGAAAGTTTTGAAATTCTCTGTTTATTCTTGTTTCCTGTTCTGAACTAAGTGGATAATGTGTAGTGAGTGGACTTCAGGATTGTGAATCCTTTGCTTTGTTGTACTGCTCCTGGAGAGTCTGTTAGCGGCACTTGGACCTGTACCATTCTGCTCTTCATTTGTTATGGAGCCAGTTTGTTCCTTCTAAAGGACTCAAGTTCTCTGCTGAAGTTTCTCCTTTGGTCTTGCTTGCTGCCTACCTTCCCCCAAACAGAAACATTGCTCTAAATACCTGAAATTCCATTTGAACCACTGCCAACTCCATTCTTAAATTGAGATCTGGTCATTGCTTTGTTTATAGAAGGTTCTTTTCTTATTTTCTTTGGACATATCTTGTGTTTTTTAATGTCAAACATTTAGTTTTGCATAGTAGATGTGGAAGAAATGCTTCTTATACCCAATTATGGCAAACTTTTGCCTCACTGCACCTTACATTAATGATTTGATACATCTGGATCGTAAGTGTCAATGTTGTTAGAATTACCCTCTATCTATCACACCACAATTATGGAGCAGTTTACAAAAGGTTTGATTATCCTTATTGGTTCTTCCTTTATGTGTTTCTTTGCAGTGGGAAAACCACCTCATGCATAGAGGCTACTCAGTAGGAGGACTAGAAGGAAGGGGAAAAAGGGAGAGGAAGAAGAAAAGAAAGAATGAAATGGAGAGGGAGAGAGAGGGTTGATAAAACTGACAAAAATGACTTTTTCTATTTAAAGGGCAGTGGTTACTATTTTCACTTCTGTGACAAGTACCTGAGGAGATGCAGCATGAGAGGGGAAATCTAAGGCAAGCTTTAAGAGTGCAGTCCAGCCCCACAGAGGAAGTCCAGCAGCAGGAGGGGCTTCCAGCTGTGCTGAGAACCAGCAGAGTTACCCAGATCAGGAAGCAGAGCAAAGGGCTTGCAGGCTGTCCATTGCCTTTCTCTTTCCCCCTTGATTTAGCCTAGGGTGACGCCCTGCACTCCTGGCTTGTCTTCTTCCTTCAGTCCATCCTCTCTGGAAACACCTTCACACAGGAGCACAGGAATGTGTGTGTCTCTTAGGGGATTCCAATTATCGTCAGGTTGACCATGAGAATAAACCAGCACAATTGCCTTAAATAAATTGGTCTGTTTCAAAACTGTAGGGGGAAACAAACCAACCAACCAACAACAAACAAAAACAAACAACCTTCCTCACACTCTTTTCCTCATCTTCATTTTTACTTCAAATGTACAATGGGAAACAACTTGGTTTACAAACTGTCAATTTCCGCCTGAGTTATAATTTAAATAGTTGCCTTAATTTTCAATAAAATTATTATTTTATTAGTCAATAAATTATTGTTTAGTTTTTAAACCTTTGAAAATTTATAAAAAATATTAAGATAGACCATACGCTAGCACTCCATTTTTTAAAATTATTGACATTATACCACATCCACCCTTCATGCTTTGCCTGTGAATACAGAAATATGTTTTTGTTTTGGTTTGGTTTTTGGTTTTTCGAGACAAGGTTTCTCTGTGTAGCTTTGTGCTTTTCCTGGAACTCACTCTGTAGCCCAGGCTGGCCTGGAACTCACAGAGATCCGCCTGCTTCTGCCTCCCGAGTGCTGGGATTAAAGGCATGCACCATCACCGCCCAGCTCAGAAATATGTTTTAGACATTTTTATTGTATATGTATCATGCAGGTATTTAAGTACAGCACATTTTCTGGGGTATGTACACTGCAGACATGGCATTTTAATACTGTCTCAGTTCTACTCTTCAAAAGACAATACCCTCTTTTCCATCACAACACTTCAGTATTCAAGGCTAGGACATTGTCACAAAAATCCAACCATCTATTTCAGAGATGAACAAATTGTTTTGATGAGCTTTATAAATTACTTTCATAATATCAAAATACTTTTTTAGGTTCCTTAGTCATTCATGAGCTTTCACAAATGATTCCCTCTCTCTCTTAAGATATCATCAGTACACTCCCTTTGTTTTGGAAACTGTATCACTTACATTTCTATGACAATATTTCTCCTGTTTGGTTTATTATGTGTATTTTAAATTTTAATAAGAATGCATGTATACCTATATTTTCTGGGGAAGAAAAGCCTCATATTACCCGGACCTGCTGTCCTTAGTGCATGAGCTGGCTGTTTGGAACCTGGGGCTTACACAGGGACACTTTGCTCAGCCTGGAAGGAGAGGACTGGACCTGCCTGGACAGAATCTACCAGGTTGAGCTGAATACCCAGGGGAGTCTTTGCCCTGGAGGAGATGGGAATGGGAGGTGAGTAGGGTTTGGGTAGGCAGGGGAACCCATGGCTGATATGTAAAATTCAATTATAAAATAATATTTTAAAAAAGAATTCTGTGTACATCTGCACATGTGCTGCTAACATACATCTGGGTGCATGTGCCTGTGGCAGCCAGAAGTCAATGATAGGTGTCTTGATTGCTTTTCTGAGAAAGGCTTTCTCACTAAACCTAGAGCTAAAACAGTCATCTAGTCTGGCTGACCACTGAGCTTCAGGATCTGCTTGCCTCCACATCACCATCATTGGGATTTCAAATGCATACCTCAGCACATTGTTTTCCTATGTGGGTGCTGGGTATCCTAACTTGAGCGTGCATACTTACATAGCAAGTGTTTTATCAATGGACCCACACCTTCCTCAAGTTACATAGAAGTAAGAGTTTCACACATACACACACACACACACACACACACACACACACACACACACACCATAAAACATATGTTTCCCTGTGGTTTTTACAAATATAGTTATTTATTGTTCCTTTCTCTATATTGTCCTCCCTCCCATTCCCAGTTAAATCTCCCCCATTTTTGTCAATTTCCCCCTTGATAGCAGCTGTGTTCTACTTTCTCCTCCTCTGGAACTCCTAATCTCAGCCCATGTCACTCCCTTGAATTTCTTGGTTTCTGTATGACTCCAGATTATATACTCACATCTAAAGAGAGCTAGCATCAACAAATGCAAGTGAGAGCATAACATGTTTTATCATACTCAAACTTTGCAGATGGTAATATCTCCATGTGAAAATTAAATGTAATTTGAAATTGTATTTTTTTCAATACTTTGAAAAATCCTACATTAAACTGTTGTACATATTTTAAAGCATCCATTAATTTCCAGAAGCTGCCGTTGTTTTTAAATTCAGAAAAAGTACTATAAGGCTGGGGATATGGTACATTCAGTTAATTTTTTCTCTTTATTGAAAATAGTTTCTTTTCTCATACAATATATCCTGATTACATTTTTCCTTTCCTTTAGTCCTCCCATTTCTTCCCCACCATCCCTCCAATCTGAATCCCTTTCTGTCTATCATTGGGCCCTCTGTATAGGTGAGACAGTTATATAGCTTGATCTGCTTAAGGGGCCCCCTGGCAGTGGGATAAGAATACATCCCTGGTGCATGAGCTGGCTTTTTGGAGCCCACTGCCTGTGCTGGGACAACTTACACAGCCTTAGACCAGGGGGAGGGCCTTGGACCTGCCTCAGCTGAGTATATTAGGCTCTGTTGACTCGCCATGGGAGGCTTTGACTTGGAAGAGGTGGGAATGGGTTTTGGCATGGGGCGGGGGAAGGCTAGAGGGTAGGAGGAGAGAGGAGAGGGAATCTGTGGTTGGTATATAAAATGAATAGAAATTTTCTTAATAAAAACAAAAAAAAATAGAAAAGAAAGTAACAGGATTCTGAGAAATAACAAGATAAAACATAAGAAGCCAAAGCAATGACCATCACATTGAAGTTGGACAAGGCAAGATAATGGAAGAAAAAGAGCCCAAAAGGGGGAAGAAGAGTCAGAAATGCACTCATTCAGCATACTCAGGAGTTTAATAAAAAAAAAAAAAAATAAACTGAAATCCATAATATATGTGCAAAGGACCTGGAGGAGACCCCTCTAAGCCCTATGCTTTCTGCTCTAGTCACTGAGAGCTCATGTGAGTTTTGTTCAGTTGATTTAGAAGGCCTTGTTCTTCCAGTGTTCTCCATCCATCCTGGCTTCTACTCTCTTTCTGCCTTCTCTTTTGCAGGGTTCTCTGAGCTCTGAAAAGAGACATTTGATGAGACCTCTCATCTAGAGGTGAGTGTTCCAATGTCTTTCACTTTCTGTGTCAAATATGTCTGTGGGTCTCTGTATTTGTTCTCATTTGCTGAAGAAGAAAGCTTCTCTGATGATGGCTAAACATACCACTGGTCTATAAGTATAGCAGAATATTATTAGGAATATCATTTTGTCACTCCATGGTGTTTTTACGACCAGTAGTATTTGGTGTTACCTTAGGCCTCTGGGCTAACTACTCTATGGTTCCTAGGCAGTGTCTGCTATGGGTTCCATCTCATAGAGTGGGCCTTATGTCAAATCAGACATTAGTTGGTTACTGTCACAAACTTTGTGCCACCATTGCTCTAGTACAGTGGTTCCCAACCTTCCTAATGCTGCAGCCCTTTAATATAGTTCCTAATGTGGCAGTGATCCCCAACCACAAATCATTCCATTGCTACTTCATAACTGTAATTTTGCTACTGTTATGAATTATAATGTGAACTTCTGATATGCAGGATATCTGATATGTGTCCACCAAAGTGGTCATGACCCATAGGTTAAGAACTAGAAGCCGGGCATTGGTGGCACATGCCTTTAATCCCAGCACTTGGGAGGCAGAGGCAGGTGAATCTTTGTGAGTTCAAGGCCAGCCTGGGGTACAGAGAGAGGTCCAGGAAAGGCGCAAAGATACAGAGAAACCCAGTCTTGAAAAACAAAAACAACAGAAAAAAAAAAAAAAAAAAAAAAAAACTAGAGACCTGCATATTTTTCAGGCAGGAGGGCATTACAGATCGAATGTTTTGCTGGATTAGTGGCTACATCTCTTTATTAATAGCCTGCAGATTTCCTTTCTGTGCCAAAGACACTACAACGTATGGGTCATGGTGCTATGTAGACACCAACTTGACCCTTCCACGTTCAGCTGTTGTCCTCAGCAATGGTGCCTTGCTATCATTGTGGAGGGCAACCTATTATATTGGTGACAGCCTGGGTGTTTTGCATATTTCCGTGGAACCATTTGACAAACAACTCAATTGGGTATAGTACAGTCCAGGTACTGGAAGCTCTGTTTGGTGACAAGAGATAGCAAGTTGGGACTCTGTCTCCCTCATTATTTGGTGGATTTATTAGTATCACCTTCATATATTTGACCTGTCTCTCCTCTCATTCTCTCCCTCAAACCCCCTCTTCCCTCCCATTACCCAACTAATCCTTCTGTTCCTGTCCTCCTTACCCTTAATATCTATTCTATTTTCACCCCTTAGGGACATCCATGCATCATCATAGGCCCTTTCTCTATTCCTAACCTCTCTGGGTCTATGGACTGTAGCTTGGTTGTAATTTGCTTAATTGCTAATTTCCACATATAAGAAAATATGTACTATATTTATCTTTCTGAGTTCAAGTTAACTCTTTCAGGATGATTTCTGTTTTCTATTTCCATCCATTTCCTTTAAATTTTATGATGCCATTTTTAAGGAGCTGAATAATAACAAATTAACAAACCACATTTTTTTTATCCATTCTTCTGATGTGGGGCATCTAAGTTGTTTCCAATTTCTGGCTATTATAAATATAGCAGCAATAAATGGTTAAGCAAGGGACCTTGTGGTAGGATGAAATGTCCTTTGGGTATATGCTCAAGAATCATATAGATTGATCTTGAGGTAGATTGATTCCCAGCTTCCTGAGGAACCACCACACTGATATCCATAGTGGCGGTACAAGTTTGTGATCCCACAAGCAAGGGTGAGTGTTCCCCTCTGGAAGCAGGAACAGGTAAGTTTGATTCCCACTATCCACATAAAAGTGAAGTATAGCAACAGTACATGCCCATAACCGAAGTACTTGAAACAGAGGCAAATTGATACTGAGAGTTTGGTAGACATTTGTTATATCCTAATTGTTATGCTCAGTGCCAATGAGAGACATGTTTCAATAAGTCAGAAAACAAATTAAGAAGACCACAGGCATTAATATCTCTCTTCCATAGATACATGCTCATCCCTCCCAACATTGCAAATGTGAGTGTACAGACATATAAATGATAACATCACTGTGAAGACTAGGTAGGATCCACAAATCAATTACAGGAACTAAAATAGGCAAAAGGTTTCTGTTTTAATTTTGTATTTTGTTAAATTGGGAAAAGGATGAGGAAATATGGTCTACACTAACCAGTGGAAAGCTAACTTAAATCACTTTGTTATAAGTACGTAAGAAAATGAGTTATTTCATTAGACAATTTATGTTCTAACCTCCTGGAGCAACATTGGAGAAGTGAGGGAACTTCCATAAAAGAGCACAGCAGCATAGCATATGGACATCAATCCTTTATGTATCATACTCACTTTCAGTCACAAGAGAAAGAAAAAGGAAAACTTGAACTCTTGGATTTATGTTAGTAAAGTTTTCTAGGTTTCCTTTTCTTGGTATAATGAATTGCCTATGGCTCCTGGAAGAACTGGCCTCTGGCATTTGCCATTCCATTGCTCATTGAACAGCACTCTCTGAGTCTGAGCAATTACACCCAACATGAGCCTGTAGTTTATTCCAGCCCTCCAAGGCTATGATCTTAGCTTGGAGGCCTCACCGGTCTTCCAGCAGTAGATATATTCAGGCTAAAGTTAGGTGACACAATTGTTCAAATCAAGACAATGTTGGTAAAATACAGAGTTTCTACCTATAAGGAAAGAAAAAGAACCTTGTGTTAGATGTTGCAATTTTACTTTCTCCTTACTTTTTAATTGTTTGTTACTTTACTAAATTAACTTTTACAATTCCCATAAAAGGTTTTATCTTTCTTTTCAAAATTACATCCTTACCATTCTCAGAGTTCTTTATTTATCTCTGGTATGGAACAAGGTCACTCCCTTGTGAATTTTTTTTTTTTTTTTTGGTGTTTGTTTGTTTGTTTTGAAACAGGGTTTCTCTGTGTATATTTGCGCCTTTCCTGGAACTCACTCTGTAGCCCAGGCTAGCCTCGAACTCACAGAGATCCGCCTGTCTCTGCCTCCCAAGTGCTGGGATTAAAGGCGTGCGCCACCACCACCTGGCCCTTGTGAATCTTAATATCTGTTAATTCCTGTGACAGCTTTTGTTTATTGCAGACTCACACTGTGCTGACTAGGTTAGGTTTTTGTTTGTTCGTTCGTTTATCAGTTTGATTCATTTTGAGTCATGGTAGAGGAGAGAACCTTAATTGAGAAAATGACTCCACATGTTCAGGTTGTAGGCAAGCCTGGAGGTCATTTTACTCATTGGTGATTGATGTGGGAGGGACTAGCACTGGGCTGGTGGCTCTGAGTGTCATGAGAAAGCAGGCTGAGCAAACTATCAGGAGTAGGCCACCAAGCATCCTCCTCTGTGGTCTCTGCATCAGCTCCTGCCTCCAGGATCCTGCCTTGCTTGAGTTTCAAACCTTCCTTTAATAATAAACTGTGATATGGAACTATAAACTAAATAAAACTTTATTGCAAAGTTGCTTTTTGCCTTGGTGTTTTATCATAGCAACAGACTCACTCACTAAGCCTCACCTAGTTCCTGTTTTCTTGTACTCCAGAAAGAAGATTCCCCTTAACTCCTTCCTCTTCAGGCTACAGACATTTTCACACATAAACTCCATCTTTTGATCTTTCAATAGTAGGCCACAATCTTTAAATATTTACCACAAACTCCTGGAATGCCTCTATCTAAACAATTTCAACCTGCAGTCATCACTGAGCTCACAAGGGGAGTGGTGAATATCAGTGCCTTTCTCCCTATAGCAGTCAGATGCTCCTGTTGTCCAGCGCGCTCTTCAAGAGTGGGCTTGAGAGAGAATTTGCTAATCTCCAAGCATGGCCTAATAACCAACATACCTCTGATTATTTTTTTAACCTGGGAAAATACTATTTCCTAGACTTAAGGCTTTAATGCAAGTGTCTAAACATTTCATATTAGATTACTCAATAGCTCATACAGCAATAGATATATTCTATATACTTACTATTTATTTCAGGACAAATGAAGAAATAGCATCTACATAAGATTTGACAAAGAGGATTATTTTATTTTTCAGATATATGATTCATGTACCACACTCTTCCTACTTTAAATAAAAGCCAGAAATTTAAAATGTTTACTATTTTATCTTTGTGATTATAATACTGTAAAATCGTTTTCCCATTCTCATTCCCACCCTCTAAAATCCTCCCATATCTTCCTCTGTGTTCTCTTTCAATGGCATGGCCTCTTTAAATGTATTGTTACTACATGCTTATATGTATGTAGCCTCCTCAGTCTGTAATATTACTTTTATATGTGTCTCCATGGCTGACTATTTGATATCAGTTAACAACTTAGCATGTTCTGCCCCAGAGAAAACTATTTCTCCCACTCTCACATTCCTTAATTACCTGTAGTTCTTTATGATGGTTTGAGTTCTTGTGAACTTTCTCCTGTCTACTTTGACATGTCATTGTTGTCTTGTACAACTCATTTTTGCGCAGTCCTACTGGTGAGATTTTATGGGTGCAAGCTTCTGGAATTCCTCAGAGACACAGTTTCACAGAAAACTCCTTGATCCTCTGCATCCTACAATATTTCCACCCACTCTTCCACAACGTTCTGTGAGCCTTAGATGTAGGAGTTGTCTTGTAGGTATATTCATTGGGACTGGGCACTGATTAAAATTCTGCTTTTAGTTGGTTGTGGTTTTCTGTAGTTGTCTTTATCTGTTGCAAAGAGAAGTTCCTTTGAGAGAAATAAGGACTACAATTATCTATAAAGTCAAATATTTATGGTGTGGTTAGGAGTTATACCATTTAAGTAAAGTAGCAATTGTAGGATTTCCTCCAAGATCCATGCTTTCACCAGCCCTGGAGAGTTGGGCATGTCTTTCCACTTCTGGAGCAGGTCTTCAGTCCAATTAGAAAGCAGTTGATTGCCACCAAGGTGTGTGTACTGCTACTACAACCTTAGGATTATGGCACTATACTTGTCGTTTATGTCTTTCACAGGTAGAGAGCCTTTTGTAGATATATCCATTGGGATTGGGCTCCACGACTCTGTGTATTGATTGGTTGTGGTTTTCTGCAAAGAGAAGCTTCCTTGATGAAGGGTGAAGACTACATCTATCTATGGGTATAAGGTCAAATATTTATAGATGGTCGTTAGGGATTATGCTGGTTTTGTAAGTTAGTAGTATAAATTCTGCTCTGATAACCATGATTTTACTAGCACTCATTTGTTAGCTGTTTCCAGTACCAGGCATGGTATGTATTTTATTGAGTAGCTATTAACCCCAATTAGAGTGCCATTGGGCCATTGGTTAACAGCAAAGTATATATGCACTACTGCGTCCATATAGTTATCCTGCCATACAGGTCATTGATGTACTTCCTAGGCATCATAGCTGGGAAGAATTATTGGCTTCCTTCTTTCTTTAGAACCTTGAATGGAGACTTTTGGTACTATAAAAGCTAGCACTCAGGAAGGAGGAAGTCAGGTCAGTTTTAAATAAGATTTGCATGGGCTCTGTGTCTGAATGAATGGTGTGTTTCACAATAGGGCCTTACCTTATACCTTTGGCCAAGAACTCAAAAAAGGGATTCTCATGCCCAGTTTATTTTTAAGGCTGGCTTTGCTTCTTTGAGAGAGCATTATCATCCCAGATGAGACAATTTCACCCAAACTATGTGCATGTACATGAATATCCAGAGTTGCTTGCATTATAGAGGTTTATTTTTGGTGAATAGTTAATTGTGTAGTTCCTTACGACTTTTTCAGTCATCCTCAAAGTTATTTTACCCTCTTCTCCCTCTTCTGTATTTATCTCCCTCTCTCTTCCTAAATTAGGGCCTCTCATTTTCTCCATTTTCCTAATCAAATAACTTGTACTCTGTTATTTTCTTCACTATTGCTCTCCAAAACCCTTACTCTGCTAATGCTCCCTTTTTTACTTTCTAGCTTTCAGCAGTTTTTTCCAGAATATATAATCACATCTTCAGATTTGGAAATGAGAGCCTCCCATAAGAGAGAACCTGTGATATTTGTTTTGCTGTGTCTGGATTATGATCTTTCCTAGTACCATATGTTTACCTACAGAGTTAATGATTTCATTTTTCTTTACAGCTATATAGTATTCCACAGTGTATATGTACTGCATTACTATTATCCATTTGTTAGTAAGGACATTTAGACTATTTCAATTTTTTCCCATTATTATTATTATTATTATTATTATTATTATTATTATTATGTGTTTTAATTTTATACATCAGCCATGGGTTCCCCTGTCCTCCCGCCCCCACCCCCACCTTCCCCCCAGCCCCTTCCCTCCATTCTCATGTCCTCCAGGACCAAGACACCCCTGGAGACTCATTTAAACCTGGTGGATTCAGTACAGGCTAGTCTGGTGATCAGATGACTAAACACCCTAGCAATCATCTTGGAACTCTCATGCAGTAAGTGAAGGAAGTGGATGCAGAGATCCTCAGCCAGGCCCCAGGTGGAGCTCCAGGTGTCCAACTGTGGAGCAGGAGGAGGGACTGCAAGAGCGTGAATTGTTGAATCCAAGATTGCAAAAAGCACAGGGACAAATAGCCAATCGAATGGACGCACATGAATTATGAACCAACAGCTGTGGAATCCCCAGCTGGATCAGGCCCTCTGGATAAGTGAGACAATTGAATAGCTTGATCTGTTCGGGAGGATCCCAGGCTGTGGGACCGGGACCTGTCCTGCTGTTTGGAACCTTGGGCTTACACAGGGACACATGCTCAGCCTGGAAGGGGGGGACTATTTCAAGTTTTTAGTAATTGTGAACAGAACAACAATGAACATGACTGAACAAGTGTTTGTGAAGTAGTCTTTTGAACATATGCCCAGGAGTAATATAGCTAGGTCACATAGTACATTTATTTTTAGAGTTTTGATAATTCTCTGCACTGATTTTCATAGAGGTTACAACACTTTCCATAAGCACCCAACAATAACTGAGGGTTCCTTTCCCCTATATTCTTCTAGCATTTATTGAAAGTTGGTTTGCTGATCTTTGCCATTCATAATGGGGTAAGATGAAATCTCAAAGTTGTTTTAATTTTCATTTTCCTAATTGCTGTGGAGGATGAACATTTTGGGGCAATATTTCTTAGCCATTTTTTTTCTTCTTTTGAGAACTCTGTTAAAATCCAAGGATGATTTTTTTTAAATGGGTCTCTTCTCTCTCTCCCTTCTCCTCTCCCTCTCTCCCTCCCTCCTTCCTATCTCTTCTTTTCAGTCCTTTATATATATATATATATATACTCGGAACTAATCCTCTGTCAGATTCATAGCTGGCAGAGTCTCTCCTATTCTGTGAGATTCCTGTTATTGAAGTTGATTGTTTCTTTAGCTGTAAAGAAGCTTTTTAGTTTTAAAAAGTCCTACTTGTAAATTTTTCTCTTAATACTGAGTACCAAGGCCCTGCCTCAGACAGTTTCCATTCCTGAGATGAGGAAGGGGAGTTTTGTACAAAGAAGACTCTGACCACAAGATGAGTTTCACACAAGTGGAGTACCTGAATAGTTTGAGCCATCTTTGTTTATACTTCAAAAAAAACCTTCTTTTTCCCAACCCCAGTGTTAACTTCAGGCAAAAACAATCATGTATTTCTTAATTTTTAAAGCAAAATAACTTTTAAACAAACAAACAAGTAAACCGCATTCAATAGTTTGCTAGCTTGACTAAATATCAAGCCAGACACATCTTGTCCTTACAATGTCAAATAGTGATACACATAGGCACACATTCTCAAGAATACCTTTCAAAACTTTATAAAGCATATTTACAGAAATAGGGGTGAATTGCCATACACTGCTTTCATACAGTTAGTTTTTATTTCTCTAACTGTTCTTTTGTCCTACAGAAGGGTCCTGCATGCCTAAGCCTCTCTCTAAAGGACACATTTTGATAAGACACTCTTTTTCTGTCATGCCACACCATTCTCAATGCTTTCCTTTTCCAGAATTGGGAGAGATAGTTAATGTCTCCTGTGTTGCTTCCTTCTATGTGCCCATTAACTTTTATTGCCTCTGATATTGTCAGCACCGAATCAGAAAAGTTCCCAGAGTCTGGAATAACAGCTGGTATTAACAGATAAGAAACCTGAGAAGCATCAGTTCCCAAAGAATTTTAGGAGAAAATATCTGAGAAATAAATGAGGTTTCTGAGAATGATTATATCTGTCTCATGTGTGCCTGACAAAGTGAAACTATAAACCACCAAGAGAATCATTAACATTATGAGAGAGAAGAGAGTGAATGGGCTGCAGGGTCTCAGCAGTATTCTGCAAGATCTCGAAGTCTACTGGTTTTTGTCAAGTGAGAGACTGTCTCCATGGGTCTTCCCTTGTGGAGACCCATTGGACAAGCATTCATCCAAAACTAGGACACACAACTCCAAAATCTGAGTAAATGGAGATCATTTCAGAACATTCTTTCATACAACTTTGTCTGGAACACCATATTGTTCTTCTCTGTAATATATTTTAAGATCTGGAATGGCAATCTCCCTGCAATGTTCTTTTTTGTTTGTTTGTTTGTTTATGGATTGTTTTAGTATCTTGTATCTTCTGTGGTTCCATATGAATTTAGGGATAGTTGTTATGTTTTGTTTTTCTATTTTTGTGAAGAGCACAATGGAGATTTTGACTGGGATTGCACTAAATCTGTGAATAGCTTTTTGTTCTTTTTTCACCAAATTGATTCTCTCAGTCTCAGAAAATGGTACAGATTTCCATTTTTTTTTTTTAGTGTCTTTATCACTCTTTTCAGGGGTTTACATTTTTAGAGTAGAGGTCCTTCAATTCTTTGGCTAAGTTTATTCAAAGATATTTTTATTTGAGGCTATTGTAAATGGGAGTACATTAATGATCTCTGACATATAGCTGGGTAGGAGAGATTGGGTGGGAGAAACAGATTAGTAGAATATTGGGAAGAAGGAGGGAGGAATCTGGAGAGTCATAGAGAGAGCAAGACATAATGGAGGGCAGGTAAAACCATGAGCCACATGGCAGCATATAGATTAATAGAAATGGGTTAATTTAAGTTTTAAGAGCTAGTTATTAACAAGCCTGAGCTATTGGCTGGCATTTATAATTAATATTTAAGTCTCTGTGGAGGTTATTTGGGAACTGGTGAGTGGGAAAGAAAAGTCCACCTACAGTGTTACATTTGTTTGTATTGCAGAATATTACTTTAACTCTATAAAGGTGTGTTATACTTGTTTATGCTGCATTTGTTTCTGCCCAAGGCTCCTGACTGGTCTAATAGAAAGCTGAATGGCCAATAGGTAGGTAGTATAGGGAGAGGTGGGACTGAAGGGGCAGAGAGAATAAAGAGGAGGAGGAATCTAGGCTCAGGAGAGAGAATGGGAGTGAAGAACAAATGAGGGAGAAAGAGAGGGAGTCACCTCAGGCCAGCCAACCAGGCAACCACCAGCCATCCGTAAATGGAAGAAACAAAAAAAGTAGAACATACATAGTGAAAGAAATATCAAAAGCCCTGAGGAAAAAAATGTAGGTGAAGAGAAATAGGTCAATTAAGTTATAAGATCTACTAGGACAAGCCTAAACTGAGGCTGAGATTTCATAATTAATAATAAGTCTTTGTATCATTATTTGGTAGCTGGTGGTACAGAGAAAAACTAGTTACAAATGGCAGCCCATGGTGGGTGACAAATGTAGCAGGCTTTCTCTGGGACACCAGCAAGTTCCCAAATCATGACATGGAGACTTATTATTAGTTATGAATGCTCGGTTTTACCTTCTGTTTGTCCCACTAACTCCTAAATAACTTAATTTGCCTGGCAGTGGTGGTGCACACCTTTAATCCTAGCACTTTGGAGGCAAAAGCAGGTGGATCTCAGAGAGTTTGAGGTCAGCCTGATCTACAAAGTGAGTTCCATGACAGCCAGGGCTTTTATGCAGAGAAATCCTCTCTTCAAAAACAAAAAAAAAAACCAAAACAAAAACAAAATAACTTAACCTGTCTCTCTTCATCTACATTTTGTCTCAGAGATTTTGTAATTTCTTTCATTATGTATGTCCTACAATTTTTGCTTCTTCTGTGTCTCTCTGTCTTGTGGCTGCATGGCTGGCTGGCCCTGGGAGTCTCCCTCTCTTTCTCCTATATTCTCTCCTCTCTCCCATCATTTCTCCAGAGCCTATATTCCTCCTCCTTCTTATTCTCTTTGCCCACCAGTCCCATCTATCCCTCTCCTGCCTAGTTATTGGACATTCAGCTTTTTATTAAGTCAGTAAGATGCCTTAGGAGGCAAAGCAACACATCTTTACATTGTTAAACAAATGCAGCATGAACAAATATAACACACCTTCACATAGTCAAAGTAATATTCCACAGCACTGAATCAGCCAATAGAGGAAACTGGTAAAATATACCCTCAGCTGCAGTGGAAACTATAGCAAATTGGAGATTCCAAAACAATGGGGAACCATCAAGGACATCAGTAAGTATGGAGTGAGCCAAAATGTATCTTCTAGACAAGTGTATTGAGGACTGCAGAGCTGGAAAAGTAGAACTATCTATAGAAATATCTATAATTGGACGGCAGAGTCAGAAAAGTGGGGCTGGCAAAGGTCTTTGGAGCCTAGAAGATGGTGAATGAGTCCCAGGCATCAGATAATGAATTGTTTACAGTATTGGATTTTCTTTTCTTTTTTTTTTTTATTTATAACTGTGCCATGGTTCATAGAATATGAAAGTGCATAGCTTGTTATTTATTTGCAGAATTCCACCATTAAAAAACTGTTTTTGAGGAGACCATGAACTATTAAAGTGTTGAATATTTTAAAGACTATGAGACTTTTTAAATTGTATTGTTTTATATTGTGATATTACCGTAAACTTTTGGTTTAGGAGTGACATCTTTTTGTGTCAAATTTATGAGATGTCTTGTGATGGATAATCCTGTCAGTCTGACACACCTGTTATAGAGTAACCTCACTTAAGGAATTATGCTCATCCTATTGGCCTGCAGACCTGTCTTTGGGGATATTTTCTTGATTTCTAACTAATATAGCAGAGCTCAACCCACACTGGCAAAATTATGGCAAGTATAATCAACAATTACACATACCCAAGCATTGATCACCATAGTAGCCATTCAGCAACAATAACTACAGGCTAACAAAGACAGCTCAGACACATTAAAATGTATTAACCAAGCCCCTTTTGATAAAATTTTGTCAAATATGGATATACACATTCTAGGAGATGGAAGGATGGAAAATACAAAAGAAATGCTTCCAAAATCCATGCTATGACATTTTGGCTTATTTCAGGAGAGAAATATTACATTTTCTACCTGATTATTTGGCTGCAGAGAAGTTTAAAATTCGAGGATAAAGAGAGAAAAATTTACATATAAAATGTGTAGAGTTGTTGGAAATATACTGTGATTGAGGCAAGTATGTTACAGGGAGAAAAAAGAAAGAAATTTACAAATTTTAATTTGCAAATTTAAAAAGTGAAAATAGAAAAAATGTAAGTAGGTGATAAAATGAGGAAGTATCCATTAAAATGTCATATGCAGAGGGTGAAATTCTAGTAGCTTTCAAGCTGTAAATGCCAAAGCTTTGGGCACTGTACATGAAAATGACTACCTTTATGATTTAAAGCAGACATATAATTCATTTCTGGTCAGCAGGAATTTATAAAACAATAATTGTATTGTAGTATCACAGGATTTCTTTTATAGTAGCAATACAAAAGTGACAGAAGGTGGCTCTTGATATAATTATCTACCATTCAACAAAGCTTCTGTTACTTCTGTAAAATGCAATGGAAGTAAATGTGCACTAAAGTAAGACCACTTGAGTCTATGAAAGGATATTTTTATTAAGAATTTTTTTATTCATTTTACATACCAACCACAGATCTCCCTCTCATCCCTCTTCCTGCTTCCTCCAAGCTTCCCTCCACACCCACCACGCCACCCCCCATCCCCTCCTCTGAAAAGTTAAGGTCTCCCATGGGGAGTCAGCAAAACTTGGTACAATCAGTTGAGGCAGGTCCAAGCCCCTCCCCCTGCAAGGCTATGCAAAGATGTCACACCATAGGCACTGGGCTCAAAAAAGCCTGTTCATGCACCAGCAATAGATCCTGATCCTACTGCCAGGTATCCCTTAATCAGACCAGGCTATACAGCTGTCTTACTTATGCACAGGGCTTAGTCCAGTCCCATGCAGGCTCCACAGCTGTTGATCTAAAGTTCATGAGTTTCCACTAACTTAGTTCAACTGTATCTGTAAATTTCCCCATCATGATCTTGATGCCCCTTGCTCATAGAATCCCTCTTCCCTTTCTTCAACTAGACTTCTGGAGCTCAGCCTGGTGCTTGGCTGTGGCTCTCTGCATCTGTTTCTATCAGTTACTGGATGAAGGGTCTATGATGACAGTTAGGGTATTCACCAATCTAATTACTGAGGTAAGCCAGTTCAGGCATCCTATCCACTACTGCTAGTAGTTTAAGCTGGGGTCATCCTTGGGGATTCCTGGTAACGTCCCTAGCACCAGGTTTTTCACTATCCCCATGATGGCTCCCTCTACTAAGGTATCTCTTTCATTGCTCGCCCACTTCACCCCTGTTCCAGTTCAACCGTCCTGTACCCTTATGTTCTCATCCCCCATCCCCTCTATAGTTACTCTCACACAGTTTACTCAGGAGATCTCATCCATTTCCTCTTCCTATGGCAATCCATGCATCCCTCTTAGGAGCCTCCCTTGTTACATAGCATCTTTGGAGCTGTGAGTTGTAGTCTGGTTGTCCTTTGCTTTGCATGTAGTATCCACTTATGAGTGAGCACATACCATGTTTATCTTTATGAGTCTGGGTTGTCTCAGGATGATATTTTCTAGGTCTATCCATTTGCTTGCAAATTTCATGATGTCATTGTTTTTTACTGCTGTGTAGTACTCCATTGTGTATAAGTACCACATTTTCTTTATCCATTCTTTGGTTGAGGGCCATCTAGGTTGTTTCCAGATTCTGGCTGTTTTTGTTATCAAAGAAAAATGACATTTAATTGAAATGATTCAGAAATGAATAGAACACTTGGACACTTAATCTAGATTTTAGTAATTTCTTCTATTTAAGTGAACAATGATATATATGAGCCATCATCTATAAAGGTAAGCAAGAAGTATTACTCTAATTATTGTATATTTTGTAAAGTGTAATTTAGACTTTCATAAAATGATATTATATATGTATATATATATATATATATATGAAACTTTTTAGAAGTTATATTTTAGTTTTATACAATTATACTTTTATCATATGTTCCTACAAGAAGGGAAGATTGCCGCTTGACATTTTGTCCTGCTTTAACTGTAAATAAAACCTGACTAATAAATGCTCTAGAAAGCACTAGAGGAATATTTTTGTTCTTGATTATAGTTCAATTCTCAAGAGGCCTGAGATATATTCTTTTCCCATATTAAGTATGTACATAAAGGTTAATACTTTAAATTATGTGATTTGGGATTATTTTTGGCATAAATGTAACACCTTTGATACTTTTGAAAGGTTTGTGTTGTTCTAAAACCATATAACTTTTTGTTTTACCAAATTGATAGACAAATACTTTGAAAATCTGTTAGAAACTTCAAGAATACTGATTAGGAGATTTTAAATTCTTAAATGCTGGTAAGAAGAATAGAATTAGATTAAATTAAATTAAATCATTAACATTCCTAGAAGAAAAAAATGAATTGGAAACAAATCAGTCCACTGATTAAAAGTAGCAAGAGCTAGAGATGAATTTGTTAGGCTTAATTTTCCTTGGAAGTCTGCCATTTATTCCTGTTACTCCCCCATCTCCCCTTGTTCCTAGCCTCCTCCTGTTCACCTTCCACCCTCTTTGTCATAATGAGCTGACTTTGAACTCACAATGGATCAGAGGTTGACCTTGAGTTTATGATCCTCCCATCTCTCTCACTCCACTGGTGGGATTGCAGGAGTGTGCTAACACACCTGGTTTAGATATGCTTGTAGGTATCAAACTCGGTTTTGTTCAGGTTAGACAAGCACTCTACCAACTGAGTTACCTCCTCAACCACAGCGCATTATTAAAAATTTATTTGACTTATTATGGTAGAATTCACATGATAGAAATTCATAGGGAAAATATATACTTGAAAGACCTTGGTCATTTTGAAACACAGCTACAATTTTTGCTTCTCCTTTTAAATATGTCTTCATAACTTTAGTAATATGTTGACTCTGGTCTGTCTCCAAATCTTTACAACTATCTGGGAGTCAGTCATTGAAATATGAGATCCAAGCAAAGCCTTGAAAAAAACTCCTCTCCTTGGGGCTTGCTTGCTTATGTTCAAAATCCTGTAGCTGCATTTGTAAGCAAAAGACCAGGTTAACTTGTACCACGATAATTAACCTGTAGCTGAGCCATTTCCTTTGTTCCATCTGAGATCTAATCAAGTACTTCATATGTCTCTGGTCATCTTAGACAATTAGCCTAAGCTAAGTCTCTGACTGACTTAGGGAGTGGTTGAGTTTAACCCTAAGAGAAAACATTCCTGAATGGCAAACAAACATGTTTTTGTAAGACCATATAGGTCCCCAAGAACAAAATTTAAAACGTCCAGGCTTGAGAATAGTTACTCTGTGATGTCTGTTATGAAATTCCTAATAATGTTAATTTTGATTTTGAGTTGTCTTAACCAAGGTTCAGGCATTTATAAAAAATACACAAATGATGTGGGGCTTTGGTTCCCTCATGGGCTCAACATCCAAATCCCATGCATGCATGAGAGTAACTCAACTTCACTACTCTTGGGTATCTGAGCTCTCCTTTTTCCATACCCCTGTTTTTGCCTGGTGACCCCTGCTGTCTTGCAGAATCCAGGTGAGAGTTTTGTAGGGCACATGTCATTTTCATGAGTAGCAGCTGTCTCTGCTCTAGGTGAGGTGAAGATACCTTCTATAAATAATTCCTCTATAAAAAGAATATGGCTTTTTCTTAGTTAAAGCATAAACATTTCTATATTGAAGTTGTGATCCTTTAGAAGTTACCTATCTGCCATGGGTTGGTTCCATTGGTCAATGGTAAATTTTCTTTATTACTATTCAAGGCATATGGTACATTTTTCTGAAGTTCACAGGGAGGACCTCCGGTAGCAATTGGGGCTATTGGCAATGAGCAGGCCACTTAAAACACTCTCAGTACCTTTGCAGGCCATATATGAAAGTAACCACCCACTGGCCAAAGCAGAATGACATAAAATAACCAATAATAATAAAAATACTGCATGTTGTAATAAAAATATAGTCCATAAAAGAAAAGAAATATTTTAATATCAGTTTCCCTTAAAGGAAATACTCTTTATTTTTCTGTAGACACTATAAATCATGTAGTTGGAAACTTACAAAACTATGAAAAAATGCTAAATGGCTTCTTCTTTATTTTACTTAATTCAGGGGTAGTGAGTCACATAGTAAAATCCTAAATCCCACTTGATTTCCACCTTCAGCCTGTGGTACAACATTTCTGCAGTCACAGTCTCTTACACTGATCTCTAGTGTGAGTCATCCAACTTCATCTCCTCTTTTTACAGTAATTGTGTCAATTAATGGCTTTACTCAGCAGAAAATTATCTTTTGAAATTCAACTGTGCTTTGGAGTACAAGTTGTATTTTGCCAAAGTTGGGCTTAAAAGCATTTCCCATGCTACATGTTTCTCACACGGTAATTTGCCACACTTCATCAAATAGTAGAATGTATTTATGTATTCTCTTAACAGGGTCAGCTGATGACTTGACTAAGAGACAGGGAAGAAAGTTATATACAACTTTCCCATATGTAACTCATAAGTAGTCTAAAATATGCTTTTTAAAAATAGTTATGGAATGAAATAATTTATCTCACTGCAGAATACAAATTATATAGATATGAAAAATGTAATTATTTCATTTTTGTCTATTGTGTTTCCTTTTGCTATGACATACCATGGAAAAAGTGTTTTAATTAGAAAGGGTTAATTTGGTTTGAAGGGAAGTCTAGCATCTGAGAAGGCATGAAGAAGGAGTGAGAGGCTGCAGATCAGTGTGCAGTCAACAAGCAGACGCTAACAAATGCTGGTGCTCCAAGTGTCTCTATTTCTGTACTTCAGTTCTCCTGCAAAGGTAGTACTACCCCTCCCGATTAACCTAATCAACTTTATCTCTCATAGACACGTCCAGAGGTTTCTTTTCTGGGTGACTGGTGATCCTATCAGATTCATAGTCAGTATTAACCACCAGAATTATTTTCTTCTGTATATTGGTCCACACTTATAATAGTAAGATACTACCTTGCTATCTTGATTGCTGGAATCATTTTGTAATTGGAAACTCCTTGAGAAAGACATCAGTTCTCTTTAGAAGTGTCTGTACATTATAATTCCCTTGTGTTTTTCATTCAATTATAGAATTATAACTTTAAATTGAAAATGTAAGTGCTTTCAAGTAGTTTTATTAGGATTTATTAAAATGTTATTAAAATATGGTCTGTTTGGTATAACTGATAATTTTAAATATAGCCTTTCAATTTATTAATATGATATATTTTACTAACCATATTTTTAAAATATAATTTCTAGGGTTGGAGAGATGACTTAGCTGATAAATTGCTGCTGTGTGAGGATGAGAAGCTGAGTTTCTATACCTAGTAATCGAAAAGAAAGACATACTTAGACTTTGGACCTGATCTCCCAGCACAAGGAAGGCAGGGAACAGGGTGATCCCTTAGGCTTGCGGGCCAGCCAGTCTATCCCAATCAGAAACAGATACTTTCTCAAAAACTAAAGTGGCAATTCTTGAGAAAGACTCCCAATATTGACTTCTGACTTCCACATAAATATTCATAATTCTGTATGTACACTTATACATGAGCACACATATTAAGACAAAATACTCTCAATTTATTTTAGTAATATACTTTTCAAGTAAAAATTGCATCATACACATTAATGTATATTGATAATTGAACTTAAGGACTCCTATATGCTAGGCAAGTACTCTCTACCTCTGTACAATATTCCTAGGACACTATATTTTTATAGTTGAAAACATTCAAAGTAATGAGTAAATAATAAGACTTCAGAATTTACTTTTAATTTTTGAATATAATATATAATATATATTAATATATTCAAATATTTCTTGACTTTTTAGTTTTTATTGTCTTATTGATGTTTCTTGTATCTTCAATTGTTCATTAATGATATACAACAAAGTAAATTGGGGCTGGATAGTTGACTCAGTGAATTAAAGTGTATGTGACACTTTTACAAAGATCCAAGTTTGAATTCTAAGAACTTATATAAAACCAAGTGTGGTAATGCACACCTATAATTCCAGTACTCATTCTATGAGATGGAAAGTAAGATAGGAAAATACTTAGGTGACTAATGAACATATAGTTTGGAGCATATAGTAAGGGACAATGCTGAGAACTTGTCCCAAACAAGGTAGAAGGTAAGTCCTGAAACTGACACTACCCCTGATCTCCAAACATGCACCTTGTCACTAATGTGCCTGCACTCACTCATACATGCATGATCATACACAGACACAAAATATTAAAGAAGATAATTTATTTTTGTATGTTATCTTTAGGTACATTAATATATTGATATATAACATCTTTCTCAACTAGTTATAGCTGAAAAATTTCATAGTAACTTGAATCATCATACTTTATAATCCATCATTTGTCTTTGACTAATATGTATTGATCTATATAGTCACACATTCTTATGTTCAGTTGTTGACAATGGAACATAAGAAGAGAGCTTATGTCCTTTATGTCTTGTTTCCTTGTTCCATTAATTTATTAACTATAACTTCCTAATTTATCTGGTTATCAGGACTTTCTATTTTATACCATTAATATAAATGTATTCCCTTAACTTTTCTACATGATATTTTAAGCCATTTATAATGTTAATATTAATACACTGAGAATTTATAACTCATATTGATAATAGAAACAACATATAAATATTCATTATATTTTGAATATACTTAATAACATTTATATATTTTAATATAATAATTAAAATAATTATTTTTTGCATTGAAGATATAACAGGAAATGACAAATGAAAAAAATCCCAACTCCCATTCTGAAGAAGTAAACAAAGCCTGAAAATTCACAGTAGAAATAATATGATTAAAATTATTCATTGAAAATCGAGCTTATTGTGGATAAGAGGTCAGTAAATTATTGAAAATCTGATATAGATGGAAATGGTACTCAGAAGGTTCAAATATAAAAATCATAAATTACCTAAGTTGAAGATACTCTCAGAGAATAACAAGAGAAAGAATTGTAGAGAAGCAATAATTTCAAAAATTTATTAAGAAAATTCATATATGCAGAGAAATTATGTTCAGCTATGATGAAGCACAAGGGTGGGTGAGTGGTTTTAGAAACCAGGACATGCTTTTTATTTGGGAATAATGTCATATTTTATGACTTCATTTTCTAAAAACAATAGTATTTTCAATTTCAAAAAATGCAGTATTCTAAAAACTTTCATAAAATATTCTTAAAAATGTTGCAGCTTTAAATCAAGAACTTTGAAGTATGTTCAATTTCACAGCAAAATGATTTACTAATACTTATTATATGTACATATGCTGAAAAATATATGTTGAAAAAATAACATCATGGAAGAAATGGAAGTCATGGACTTAAAGACTAAAATTATATCCTCTATTAATGCCAAGTTTAGATGATTCACCAAGGTCTTCCTCTAATTCAATAATATAATAATTATAATTATGATGAATGATATTGCTTTGTATGCTTGGAATATGTGTTGCTCTCTGGATGGCAGGCTGGAGTCTCCTGACTCCTGACTCAGCCTTCCTCTTCCCAGAATTCCCCTCATCCTCTTACTCCATCTGTTTTTCTTGTCTGGCTACTGGCCAATCAGCATTTTATTTATCAATCAATCAATCAATCAATCAATCAGAACAACAAATTCACAGCATACAGAATGACATTACCCATCATGTAAGAGCTAGTCAGTAATAATCCTGGGTCAGTAATAATGGCTGAGAAGTTATAATTAATATAAGCTTCTGAGTGATTATTTTATAAGCGAGGCTTGGCCAGACCCAGAGAAACTTTTTGGCTACATAATTATGTTTAAACCAATTTTAGGAAAAACAAGAGAAGAGAGGTTCATTGGAATTTTTGATATACCTATAATATTCCATTTCATTTATAATGAATTCTTAGATGGTATCAACTTTTAGTTTGATACTGCTAAATTTGTGTAAACATTATTGAATTAGTTACTTTTTGCTGTTTTGACAAAATACCATGACTAAAATCACCTTACGGAGAATGAGCTTATTTTGGTATACAGTAGTACTATGCAGGTGGATTCATAATAGTAAGGGAGACATGGCCACAGATTCCTGGGTTGGGAAGCAGGTTGATCACATTAGATCACACAGGAAACTCAGAGAGTGAAGTAGACACTAGGTGAGTCTTTAAACTGTCAAAACTGCTCCCTGTGACATATTTCCTTTAAAAGCATTCCATATCCTAAAAGTTCTATGACTTCTCCAAATAGCTTCATCAGCTAGGATACAAGTCCTCAAAG
This sequence comes from Onychomys torridus, assembly GCF_903995425.1. NCBI lineage: Eukaryota > Metazoa > Chordata > Mammalia > Rodentia > Cricetidae > Onychomys > Onychomys torridus. The sequence goes on along the minus strand of NC_050456.1, from coordinate 29,677,995 downwards.
ATATGATGAGCTTATCTGGGATATTTTTCATTCAAACCGCCACAGTCAGAATATAGAATATTTTCAAGACTTTAAAAATGTTATTATAGTAATTTTTTATAACAAATTACAGCCTATATAAATAGATACCTAGATTTTCAGATTTGAATTGGTTTTGTATTTTGTGCTCAAAATCGTACTACTCTCACATCAACATAACTTTTCATATACAAGAAATTTGGGTTTACTAAAGATGGAAGCACATATTATTCAGAAACTTCACTTCACAAAATTTGGTGAACAATGGGAGTTCCAAAACCAAAACAAACAAAAAAAAAAAAAAAAAGAGAGAAAAAACACACTTTGATTCAAATATAAGATGTCACATGGAAAATCATCTCAAGGAATTTCAGCTAATACCTCTGAATTTATTGTTTATTATATGAAGTTTTATATTTTCTCATTTTAGCTCTATAATTATGACGGCTATATAAAAATTAGTAATGATAATTTCTTCTCAAGTTTTTAAATTACTAAGGAAAATTTCCCACAAAAAGATGGTAAGCAGCCAGAAAAAGAATTCGAGACATCATATCACTTAGGCTACGGCATAGGTATTGCTGATGTGTTTTTTAGCCAAGTTAGAGTGAGAGTTATGAGGGAAAAGCAACACAGAACTATTTGAACAATGTGTAGTTTCTGCACCACCAAAACTGCAGCATTTATCTTTGTGAATAAGGAGAACAGTTAAAGAGACAACCAGGTACACTTTACTGAGACAATAGGAAATATGTCTCAAGGCATCCATGGTAGACTCAAAGATATGAAATACAAACTCAGAGTTTCCCTTAAGAACACAACACTGAAATGTTATCTTAAAGAATTTATTTATTTACTTATTTTTTTGCATAAATGGAGCCTAGGAAGATGCTTTCCTGGGACTTGTTTCATCATTTTTAGTTGCTTGGGTACTGGAAGGATTCTATAGACATGGTCTAAGAAGACCAAGGTATTGCTCAGAACATTAGCCAACCTTGGGTCACCTATGCGATGATTGTTTTGCAGTCATTTAGAATGCTAAATGTCATCATCCATAGATTTTTAAAGGAAACTTTAAGAAGAGAGGCAATATGCAGTAGGGTCAGAGTCCCCGAAGCCAGCCCTTGAAAGGATGAAGTGGAGGGCCTTGAGAATAAACTATAAGCTTCAGTAGACACCCAAGGATTCTGGAGAGGCAGGAATATGGACTTCAGGTATTTTTCAGGCTTCAAGTGATGTCATCCAAGACCAAGGATTTGCAAACAGTAAGTTGGTAAGCTGAACTGTTTAAACCTATTAGAGCACACAATACACTCTGACTTACCACAGGATTTATTGTCTGTGCTGTGGTTTTCATTCTGGCCATTTTCCCATTTCTCCATTTCTGGATGGAAACATTCTCGCTGTGTGATTATGTAGATGGAACTGGCTTGTTAAATAAGAAACACAGAACCAATTGCAGAGTTAAAAACCACGAGGTCAGAGCAAGAGCAGAAAACCTTCACTTCTGCTGTTCTTCCTCTCCGCAAGTGAGCTACCTCTCTGTGTCCTATCTTTTTTATAGACTTTCTGTTCTGTTTTCTCATTGGTTGTAAACCCAGCCACATGACCTCCTCCTCACTGCCTGTTTGTACAGACCTCCAGGTCTTCTATGGTTGGTATTGAGATTCAAGGCGTGTCTGCCATGCTGGCTGTGTCCTTGAACACACAGAGATCTACCTAGCTCTGCCTCCCAAGTGCTGGGATTAAAGGCATGCACCACTACTGCCCAGCTTCTGCTCTGGCTTGCTCTGACTTCAAGGAAACTTTATTAACAAACAAATAAAATCACATTTCAATACAAATAAAATATCACTATATGATTATATCATGTATTTATGTAACTTTCTATTTTGCTTTTCTAGGGACTCACAGCTAAGAAATGCCCTTAAATTAAGGAAAGGCTCTAAACTTAGACAAAGTTAAAATCCATGAATGCTTTTGGGCATTCTTGGATTAAAATGAATCAAATGTGTTTTTCATGATGACATGACTGTGAACATTAGGTTTGAAAATTATGTTTTGATTCTGAAAAGTTCCCTAAAGGCTTTGTTTTGTGAGATTGGTCCTAATCTGGTGACACATTTTGGAAAGACTGTAGGAATTGGTATCAGGCTGCCACTGAGTAGAAGAATCTTCTGTAGTATACCTGCTTCCACAGTGATGTTCTCTCTCATAGCGATCCTAGAAATAAAGATACTATACAAACTATGGAAGCCATGAGACCCAAGAAATCTTTCCTTCTCTAAGATATTCTGTCAGGCATTTTAGTCACAGCAATGAGAAAGTATATTGATATATACACATAATGGTTTGATGAAAATTAATAAGATAAAGTAATCCCAAAAAGTATCTAATTGCTAGGAGAGTAATAAATCAACAAATAAAATTGCACTGTCTAAATATTTACCCATCTAATGCAGCTTAAATTTATCACATGTGTACTGTTAAAGGTGAAGCTTAAAATTTAACTTTACAGAACGTCCAGATGCAATGAAAGACAGAAAGGTGGGGTGGGAGGGAGAAGAGGAGGGGGAGAGGGGAGGGGAAGAGGGGGAGGGGGAAGAAGATAAAGAGGAGAGGGGGTGAGACAGAAATGGTGAGGAGAGATGGAGAAAAAGAGGGGAAGGAAGGAGAGAGAGAGAGAGAGAGAGAGAGAGAGAGAGAGAGAGAGAGAGAGAGAGAGAGAGAATAAGAAAAGGAGAGAAGAAGTAACTTTAGTAGATGAGAGTAGACTGCTAAGTGGTCCAATACATTTAAGCAAAATCATGACCAATTATTTGGTTTTGCGTTGTGTTCGGATCCTGTAGTTTCTTAGAAGGATGTGAAAAAGCAGAGGCATGGACAAAGTAAATATCATCTTCATTCTATTCTACTCTTCAAGTGATTAGTGCTAACATTTGCGGGGAGGGGGTTCACTTCCCCAGACATACTGGTTAGATGTTTGGAAATTCCTGGTCTCCTGGAAAAATCCAAGTCAAAATAACTCTCTTAACTCTATGACTGTAGAAATTCTGTGACACATCTCCAAGCAAAACTTCAGTCAACAAGGTCAACAAGCCTCAGGATCCTAGAGCTGTAAAGGTACCAGGGCTAAAATATGTTCAACAGACTGAAGGACTATGGCTCCATAATTAAACACAGTATATTTTAATGACCCAAAGCTTAGTGCCAGCAAAACACAGCTGCTTTTGGATTGCGTTCTATTGCTATGATAAACCCTATGACAAAAAAGCAACACGGAGAGGAAAAGGTACCTTTCATCTTTTTAAAACATTTATTTTATTTATTTCTATTTTTATGTGCACAAGCGTTTTCTCTGTATGTATTTCTGTGCATGAATGGTTATTGCCCACAGAGGACAGAAGAGGACACTGGATCTGCTAGAAATGGTGTTACAGACCTCTGTGAGCCACCACATAAGTGCTGAGACTGGAACTCAGGTTCTCTCTACGAGCAGCCAGTGCTCTTAGCTGCTGAGCCATTTCTCATCACTGAGATAGTTGAGGCAGGAACTCAAGGCAGGATCTGAAAGAGACTATGCAGGAAAGCTGCTTACTGATTTGCTGCCATAGATTTCTCAGTTCACATTCCTGTACAACCAGGACTACCTACACAGGAATAGCACCTCCCAAATCAACCATTATTCAAGAAAATACCTCACAGCCTTACCTGTAAGCAATCCCATGGAGTAATATTCTAAATGGGGATCCCTCTTCCCAGATGACTCTAGCTTATATTAAGTCTACAAAAACAGTCTGGAATCTATACTAAGAAAAACTGACATTTTAACACAGAAGAAGATTCTACTGCAAGAAATGTCTTATTCATATGTCCATATTTTATCATATTATTGCAACCATGAATATTTAGAAATATATGATTTGCCAAAAAAAACTGTCCAGTTAATGTCTTGGTATAGATTAGATGTGTGGAGGTCGTACATATATATGTATCTTAAATATTAAATGTGTTGATTTGTTCTTGTATCAGAATGGTTGTGCCAGTTTGCAGTCCATAAGCTGTATTTGGGTCCGTCTATCTACTTGTAATTCTTCTATCAAAATTTTCAAGTGCTTTATTATTGCAAAAATTACTAGTGACAGCAATGTGATATTTTGTTGTATTTTATACAGTGTATATTTGCATGTGTGGTTGCGTGAGTGTGTGTGCGCGTGTGTGTGTGTGTGTGTGTGTGTGTGTGTGTGTGTGTGTGTGTGTTTTATGTAGGTGAGTATTTTGCCTTTGTGTTTCTTCAATGTTGGAGAAAAAACATTTAGTATTATATGCCCCTTTAATCTTGTTCAAAGCCATTACATTATCATAAAGGTTCTATTTTCTCCAAAAGTTCTTTCATTTTTCTTCTGAATTGTGTTCTGCTCCTTTGTAAGCACCTGTTTACTACTATAATTCTAGGAATATATAGTTCTCTAGAAATAGAGATGTGTAATGGTTCACCCACATTAATTTTTATACACAGAACCTACATTAAAGCTGACCTACTACAGACATTCAGTGAAGAATGTGACATTGGTTTTTATTTAGTCTTAGAATATTTTAATGGATAGACATGTTCTAGAATTTTGTGTTTTCTCCAGTCTAACAACATATTTGTATTTTATTTTTTAGATAATGATGATGCCTGGAGTTGCATATGATGCCTAGCTCTAGGGAGTATTAGATACATTGCTGGCAGAAGGCAAATGCAACCTATGACAGAGATACAGCTAGCAATGTTATAAAAATCACAGTTTGTCTAACCAAGTCAACCCTAGATGCAATCAATGGGCAGGAACTTCACTATGTTCTAAAATTCAAAATGTTAGTATGAACAGGTATACATTCGAAGTCATCACTAAAAGCTATTTATTTTAGAGTATAAAGTAATGATATTAATTTAATACTTGAGACATGCATTTAATGATTTAATTATTCACCGTTCTGTATCATTCAATAGTTGAGCCATAGTCAAACATAGATATCAAGTAGTTTTTTTATTGGCCTGTGTGAACATTTTATACACATTAAAAACGTTCAAATGGGAATTACAGGAAAACTGAAGATTCTTAGCAGGGGCTATTTCATTCATAAGAGCTGATAAGGTTAGGAGTATTATATGCACTGTAAAGGGCAAAAAGTGTGTGTGAACATAGATAAGCCCAGAAGAAGTCAAGAAAGCTAAACTGGCAGGCATCCTTTAAAGGGAAGAGATGTTAACTTTTCTTCCTCCTGAAATACTGGGAACAGATGTTATTTACAACCTGACCATCCTTGCTGTCTGAAGAGTCAGGCTCCACCCATATCTTCCAGAAATTATTTTTTACTTATGCCAGACCCTTTTCTCCTAAAACTTTGAGCATTATTTCTAGGTTAAAAATTATCCTTGTGAGAGGTGTCACCAATACTTTACAATATCTGAAGTGACTTTATTTTTATTTGTGGGCAAGCTTTTATGTTTTCCCCAGTCATTCTCCCCAGACTCTTACCTTTAGTATTGTTTCTAAGTCGACAAACTCATATTAGAGACAAAGCCACATGAATTTTTTTAAAGAGCCTCAATGTAAATATGTCTTGAGCTTTGTTATATTTCCAGGGCTGAGTTAACTTTTATCTGAAATTTTTTTTTTCTAAAATTGTGCTGTGCATAAATATGGCAAAAAATATATGAGCTGATGTAAGACTCTAGAAGTCATAGACTAGCATTAGTACCAAAGTCAGACTGAACTGAATTTCATTCTTGTCTTTTCACTGACCATGTCCTTGCCGAGATTAAAGCTTGAAGGGGCCCTACACAGACCACTAAATTTCAAGCTATGAGTGACACATAAGATGCCATTAAAAACTACATGAGAAAAATTATTTGACAATTTGGTAATGGGTTTGCACACATTATTAATGTAAGAAACATGAGGCAGAGAAGCAGACAGACACAAACACAACAGGATGAAATTGCTTTATTGGAACAGCAAGGAGCTCCAACTTTTCTTACGGATGAAAGTTGAAGGCATTTGCATGGCTGGGACACACAAACCGTGTGTGTGTGTGTGTGTGTGTGTGTGTGTGTGTGTGTGTGTGCACATTTATTATGCCTTTAGCTACCTGGAATTTACAGCTATATTTTGTGATTTGATTGGAAGCTTGGTGGATGGTTTGCAATACCAGAGAGTGTTGTTTCTGCCAGTGGTGTAAAATGGTAAGGCTGGGGTTAAGTCAATTTTTGTGGCTATGAGCTATTTCCCAATACAGTCTCATTCAATTCCTCATGATCTAAGTCTACTACTCAACAACTAGAATGACAAAACAAAGGTTTTCTTTTTTCATTTAATTATATTTTTATTATTTATTTGATAATTTCACATGATTCATTTTGATCATATTAACCCCCTTCTCCAATTTCTCATAAATATACTTCCACCTCCCTACTTTCCAAACTTTATTCTCTCTCTGTCTCACTCTCTTCCTTTCTTCCCACTTCTCTTGTTATTGCTGCCAGTATAAACACCCTATCTATCTATCTATCTATCTATCTATCTATCTATCTATCTATCATCTATCATCTATCTATCTACATATATATCTATAATGTCTATTAAGTCTAATTATTTTTGCTCATATATAGATGTTTTTAGGGGTAACAGTATGGTATTGAATGACCAAATAGGGTATTCATTCCTAAGGAAGATTTATTTTTCTTTTCTCAACTGTCAACAAGTCTATGCACCTCTGAATATATGGGTGGTGGCCTCATGAGATTTGCTTCATCCATTTAGATATCAAGTCGTGTTTTAGTGGTTCAGATCTTCTTTTTTATAGTATTTTATAATTAACTTTATTTCACATATCAGCCACAGATTCCCCAGTCCTCCCTTCTCCTATGCCCCAGCCCTCCCCCCAATCCACCCACCACTCCCACCTCCTCCAAGGCAAGGTCTCCCCTGGGGAGTCAACCCAGCCTGACAGACTCAGCCAAGGCAGGTCCAGTCCCATTCTTCCTACACCAAGAATAAGCAAAGTGTATCAGCCATCTGCACACCTATGAACATATGATTTTTGACAAAGAAGCCAAAACTGTACAGTGGAAAAAAGAAAGCATCTTCAACAAATGGTGCTGGCATAACTGGATGTCAACATGTAGAAGATTGCAAATAGATCCATATCTGTCACCATGCACAAAACTCAATCCAAGTGGACCAAAGACCTCAACATAGATCCAGTTACTCTGAACCTGATAGAAGAGAAAGTAGGAAGTACTCTTGAATGCATTGGCACTGGAGATCACTTCCTAAATATAACACAAGTAACACAGACATTGAGAGAAACAATTAATAAATGGGACCTCTTGAAACTGAGAAACTTTTGTAGGGCAAAGGACATGGTCAATAAGACAAAACGAAAGTCTACAGAATGAGAAAACATCTTCACCAACCCCACATCTGACAAAAGGCTGATATCCAGAATATATAAAGAACTCAAGAAATTATACATAAAAATGCTCAACAGTCCAATTAAAAAATCGACTATAGAGCTAAACAGAGAATACTCAACAGAAGAAGCTTAAATGTCTGAAAGACATTTAAGGAATTGCTCAATATCCTTAATCATCAGGGAAATGCAAACCAAAACAACTCTGAGATACCACCTTACACCTGTCAGAATGGCTAAGATCCAAAACACTGAAGACAGCTTATGTTGGAGAGGATATGGAGCAAGAAGAACTCTCCTCCACTGTTGGTGAGAATGCAAGCTTGTACAGCCACTTTGGAAATCAATATGATGGTTTCTTTAAAAATTGGAAATCAACCTCCCTCAAGACATGGCTATTCCACTCTTGGGCATATACCCAAGGAATGCTCAATCATACCACAAGGGTATTTGCTCAGCTATGTTCATATCAGCATTGTTTGTAACAGCCAGAACCTGGAAACAACCTAGATGGCCTTCAGCTGAAGAATGGATAAACAAAATGTGACACATATACACAATGGAGTACTACTCAATAGAGAAAAACAACGACATCATGAGGTTCAGATCTTTAGGCAACCATACTGCAGAAATATCATGAGCATGGTTTTCCTGTCCTATCTCGAAGACACAGTAGACTTCATGGTCCTCTGTCTTATACAATTTTTGTATTTCCTTTCTTCAATGTCTCCTGAGCCTTAGCTATAATAAAATGGGCTATATATTTGAACAGAGAGTTTTCTAAAGAAAAAATAATAATGCCATATAAATAGCTCAAAAGGTGTTTATCATCCTCAGCTATGAGAAAAATACAAATCAAAATTATGTTCATATTTTATCTTATTCCATACAGAATAGCTAAGATCAAGAAAATAATTTGTCACAAATGATAGTGAGCATGTAGGGTAAAGGTAACTATGATTCATTGTTGGTGGGACTGTGAATTGGTATACTCACTGTGAATATCAGTGTGGAGAATTCCCAGAAAGCTAAAATAGATCTATCATATGACCCAGCTATACCAGTCTTTGGAATATGGCCAAAGACCTTGCCATCCTACTCCACAGATGCTTGCTCAGCCATGTTCACTGCTGCTCTGTTAAAAAATAGCTACTAAATGGAAACAGCCTGAGTGTCCTTACACTGATGAATGGATAATGAAAATGTGGTGCATATGCTCAATGGCATTCCATTCAATTGTAAAGAAAATTAACATCATGAAGGCTGTAGATAAATGGATGGAATTATTTAAAAATGATGCCAAAAGGAAAACATTGAATGTTTTCTTATTTGTGACTCTTAGCTTCAAATCTTTAGATGTGAGTAAGTAACCACGACTGACCACAGTAACCAGGAAGTTAAACGTGGAACAACTGAGGTGGCAGTCAGATGGCAGGGGAGCTCAGAGTGGAATAGAGGATACATCTGCTCCAGACATGAAATTGCAGTGGATGGGGGGGACTTCAGACTGGAGGGAGGATGCCACAGCAGAAGAGGGATTAATAACTGTATTTATCTGTGTGTTTAGACATAGTTTAAATGAAGAGTAAAGTTTTAAATGCTATGTATAAAATATTAAGCTTAATGACTATTTTAAAAGTTCAAACAGCATTTTTTCTTTCCTTTCTTCTTGTTCATAGTTTCTTGTTATAAGGTCTTGAAATTTAAGGCTAATATTTTTCTAAAGAAAGATGTTTGTCCTGATTGGTTTTTTGTTTGTTCCTTTTTGTTTGTTCGTTTTTGTGTGTGTGCATGTGTTTCAATTTGACACAAGCTAGAATTATCTGAGAAGAACTACAATTGAGAAAATGCCTCCACCAGATTACCTGTAGGCAAATCTGCATGGCATTTTTTTGATTGATGATTATCCTGGAAGAGCCCAGCTAACTGTGGGTAGTATCCCTGGAAAGACAGACTTAGAATATAAAATAAAACAAATTGTGTGAGCCAGGAGAAGCAAAGTAATAAAATAGTATTCCCCTATGTTTTCTCATTCAATTCCTGTCTCCAGGAGTCTATCTTGAGTTTCTGCCTTGGCTTTCCTCAGTGGACCCTAATGGGAGATATGTAAGGCAAATAAATCTTTTCCTCCCCAATGTGCTTTTGATCACAATTTTACCAAAACAATAGAAATCATAACTAAGACAGATAACAAAAAATAGGGCTACAGTCTTTAGATATAGTTGTTTGATTCATGCCAAAAACAAAAAACAAAGAAAAAAAATTCAGCTCTGAACTAACCTCTTGTGGAAATGGAGTAGGTGAGCCAGAGGCCCTCATACATTTTGAAACATCTCTCTAATATGTTGAAAGGCACTGGGTAGGGACAAGGGTTTGTTTATGTGCCTATCAATAAATGTTACTTCTTTTTATTTGAGAATTAAGACCAGAAAATAAAAGAATAAGAAACAAATAGTGAACTCTAGTTAAGTGTGAAACATTTTCTTTTCTGACCTACAAAGAATGTTATAAGCAGCACCTCTTAGAGTTATCATCAAGTGATGTAATGTTTTCAAGTAATGATTTGAAAACCATGGAGATATGCAGTTGAAGAGACAATGTTCAAGAAATTAAAATATAAATAACAACACAGCATAGTGATGTAAAATGACAGTAAATTTAATACAGAGCTTAGAATGAGAAATATATATATATATATCTCCAAAGGGGGAACATGTGAAATACTGTGACACAATCACAGCATGGAATATGGGGAAAGACAAAAATTTAAACTTTAATCAAATTAAAGTACAACTAGAGTCATTTTTATATGACTTAGAAGGCTCAGAGTAATGCCATAATAGACTGTAGGTGAAGAATAATGTAAAGTAATAGCAAGTATGTTTGTGTAGACATTTCTGTAACACAGCACACAGAGGCAAGAAGACCACATATTTGACACCACCTCAAACTACACAGCTAGACTCTGTCTTAATGAAAAATGAAATGTATAGTATTCAGAGGTTTGACAAGAGTGTAATTTTAAGATTAACTTTGAAAGAGATCATTATGGGTGGTATAAATAATCAGTAAATAAAATATCAAATCAGAAGGGAGTTAACTTTGGCTTTCTCATGCATAATTAGAATAAATCCAGATCTTCCAATGTCCTTCTTTTGGTTCACTATATCATTGCCCAAATTCAAAAGATTGCCAGATGCAAGTGAATACCTCATTTTAACTTCCCCAAAATGGAAAAATAAATTGAAGAAAAAAAGTGGATATCTTGAAGTACAAATAAGATATGTAGTCATTTTTATATAAAAGAAATGAGAATCATCACCATGAATAGGCAAGTATTTTATATTATGTGTAAAAACACACCCAAATATTTTTCACATCCAACTTTTCCAAATTCCATGTTGTTGTTATGTGTTTGCATGTATGAATGTATGTATCTGAGTACTGAAGATAAAGAAATATTTCAGAGAAAATGTTAATTAGAATAGTTAAAATGATTAAAGTACAATGTCATAGTGACAGTGTGATATAAAATTTATGTAAAGTTTGCTAACTTAATACAGGATCTACATAGCTGATTCACTAATTGAAAATCACAGAATGATCCACAAAAAAATGGTAAATTTATTCTCTCTTCCCCTCTTCCTTCATTGTTTCAATTAAAATGCAACAGAAATATTCAATAACATAATATCTGTCTTTGAATATTTCTTGATCCACCCAACATAATAGTTTTACAAACTCGCCAGAGCTTTTTATTAAAAAACTATTTACATAGTAATTATCTAGATACATAGATAGAAATTTTTCATTATAATTTAAGTGAAACAATGATGCATTTAAAAATAGTACCCTTTGGGAGTTAAAAGCATAAAGTAAAACCTGTCAATTAAAAGAGCAGTAAGCACATCCACTAGCAAGTGTTTTTCCCAGATAATTTTCCAATATGCATTATTAAAGTTTCTTGTTAGAATAATGCCTTCATAGTTTGTTATGTGTAGTACAAAGGATAATTTTGTATCCTTATGAAGCGATGAGCTGTAGTAAGTAAAATCTAAGTAAAGGGATATTAAGCACAAGGGAAATGCATTGTGTTATGCAAGACAATGAGAGTTAAGTGGTTATAAGATTTGTAGTCAGACACTCAGAACAGTAATTAAGACTCTCTGTTATCCCATCTCAACCCTGCCATTCTCAACATTGTCATTCATATGGTGATTGTAGAACTTGAGAGATTAAAACTGCGCAAATTGATGAAAAGAGGGAGATGTGAGGAAATGTATTTTTTAAAATATTTAACACTTATGTAATATTAAGCTCACCCAACTCCTAAGAGTAGCAAAGGTAAACACATATGTCTGTTTACATGGACTCATTTTGATTTTACTCCCAGGTACCACCAAATGGAACACATGCTGAGCATTTGGTGACTTCAGTCCAGTGAGACTAATTTTGTACTTCTGACATCCAAAATAAAAAGAAATAACATTCAAATAAGTATTTGGCACCATTTATACTTTAGTAACTTGTTACAACATTAATTATTAACTAATACATGTTTCTAAAAGTAGCTTGATGTTTTTAATGTTCTGCATACACATACATTGAATGGACAATTAGAAGCATTTTGTGTATATATGTGCAACCATTTTCCTAGCCAAAGGTACATGATCTCCATCCTTAGTTTTCTGTAACTCTTTCTATAGTTTTGAGGCCTCTAGAGCTTCCCCCCATCCACATTAGCATGTCATATTGTTTGGTCTTGTTCAGGTCATGCAATTAACATACACATTTCAATTATAACATTAATTAATGATTTCATTTCTCCATTAAAAACAAATGGACTAACTAAACGAATCAAGAAACAAAATCTCTTTATGTGTTGTCTAAAAGAATCATGTGTTAGCATTTAAGATAGGCACTGATTTAGAGCAAAAGGATAGACAAAATACTTCAGTCAAATGTGTCTAGCCAATAAGTAGGAGTCATTATGCTAATATCCAACAAAAATGAATTTAAACTAAAACTAATCAGAAAGGATAAAACGAGACATTTTATTCTAATCAAGGAAACAGTAAACCAAGAAGACCTTATTATACTAAACATATATGCACTAAACTATGACACACTTAGTTTCCCAAAAGTCATGCAGCAATGATTTAAAGTACAGATTCACAATAACGTGAATAGTGGGAGATTTCAATACCTCAATTGTTAAAATAGACAGGTCCTTTGGACAGAAATAAACATCAGAATTAATTCAATGCCCCACTTACTAAAATAGACAGGTCATTTGCTTAAAAATAAACATGAGAATTAATTGGCATCATAAATCATATGGATTTTACAATACAGAATATGATATCCCAAAACCAAAAATACACTTTATACTCAGCAACACACAGAAGCGTTTTTGAAGTACCACATTGTGAGAGAGAAAACAATTTCTACAGTTCAAAAACACTGAAGTCCCTCCCTGTGTTGTATCTGACCACAGTGCAATAAAAGTCAAAATTGACAGGAAACCAATCTCAGTAAACACACCATTCATTGAAATTAAACAACTTATTAGTGATTGATAAATGAGTCAAAGAAGAAGTCAAGAAGGAAATTAGAATCTTCCTGGAACTAAATGAAAATGAAAACACAGCACAACAGAACCTCTGGGACATACAGAAAGCAGTCCTTCAAGGGAAATTTAGAGTTCCAAGTGCCTTCACTTGAAAATTGACAAAGAACACAAATGATGTTGAACTGCTTAATAATGCAGTTCAAAACAGAATTTAAAAAGAAACCACAACAGCAACAAAAACAAAAACAAACAACAAAAAACCAACAAGACCAAACCAAATCCACACCCTGTTGACATGAAGAAATAATAAAAGTCAGAACAGAGCTGGAGAGATGGCTCAGAGGTTAAGAGCACCAACTGCTCTTCCAGAGGTCCTGAGTTCAATTCCCAGCAACCACATGGTGGCTCACAACCACCTGTAATGAGATCTGGCACTCTCTTCTGTACACATAATAAATAAATAAATAAAACTTTTTTAAAAAAAAAGTCAGAACAGTAATAAATGAGATAAAAGCAAATAAAACAACATTAACACATCAAGTATTCCAAAAGCTCATTCTTTGAGAATGTAAAGAAGAGTGACAGATACTTGTCCCAACTATCCAAAAGAAGAGAAAACAAAAACAAAAACAACAACAAAAAACCACAAATTACCAGAATCAGAAATGAACAGAGAAACTTTAGGACAGTCATCACAGCAATTCAGAATATTATTAGTGAATATTTTTTTAAATCTATACTCCATTAAGTTGGAAACTCTAAAAGAAATGGATTAACTTCTAGATTCAGTCAAGCCATCCAAGTTATAAAATGAACTAGATAAGCTAAACAGATCCATAACCAATGAGGAGATTGAAATAATAATAAAAATCTTTCCACTGAAAAATGTCCAGGGAAAGATGGATAAACAGCAGAATTCCTCCAGACTTTAAAATTTCTACAGCCAGTCTCCAAACTGTTATTTAAAATAGGAAAAGAAGGAGCAGTCCTTAGGTCTACGAAGCCAGTATCACTGTAGTAAGAAAACCAGTTAAAGACACAGCAACAAAAGAAGAGAATGACTGGCTATCATCCCTGATGAACTAAAACAAGACTATATCTGTAGTGTGTTTTTTTTCCTTATTTTAGAAAGAATGTTGTTTTATGTTCCAATTTCTTCATATATTTTCTTTTTAGGTATACATATGAATTATTTTATGGATTATTGTAAAGAATATTACGTGCATCTTAAATCCATCATGTCCTAATTATAGTTACTATGATATAAGTCAGTGAAGATATATAAAACAGAAGGTTTCCACTGAATTTAATGCACTTTATGTACTTAGATTAATGGTAATTAGAGCTACAATTTAAATCCCATTATTCAATTGTTGCTGCTATTACCTAAAACTGCTTTAGTAAAGTAACTTCATATGCTACAGCTTTGAAAAATTAACATTTTTTTGTTTTTTTCAAGACAGGGCTTCTCTAACAACTTGTAATAGATTCCTTTGTTCCTTTTTGAAATATTTTTTATATAAATAAAACATTTGGGGGTAAATAATGTTTCACTCTTTTTCCAATCTCTATCAGTCTTTATTCATCTTTGTACCTATGGCTTGATGAATATGACCCATTCCTTTCATTACTGCATCAATTGTTACTGGCATCCACACAGTTCTAATAGCAAGGGTCTGGATAGCTACATCTTTTATTGTTCTGAGATATATCTCTTGTATACATGATATATACAAGTTTTGCACAGAAATGTATGTTGAATTTTATCAAACGCTCTTTCAAAACACATTGGGATGAGTTCTGCCCTCTACTGCTGTGAGTGTGTGTGCCATATACATCTGGTTTTCCATGTTGAAGCACCCTTGGTTCTAGGAATGGTGCCAATTGATGGGGCTGGATGATTGTCTTCACGTGTCATTGAGTTTGTGTAGCTAGAGCTTCACCTGAGGTTTCCGTCTATTTGTTCATCCAGAACAGAGGTCTTTCACTTTCTTGTACCATCTTTATCTATTTTTGGCAACAAGATAATGCTGGCATAGCAAGATAGGTTTGAATGTATTTTTTTTCCTTTCAATTTGTTGTCAGAATGTGAGAAGGATTATCTATTTTTAGTTTTTCATTAAGTGTTTATATAATTCACAAAACCATATGATAATGGAGAATTCATGGTGGGAAAGTTTTCATATTTGTCCCAATTTCTTTATTAATTTTAGATTTTCTATGTTCTATGACATTTTGGCAAAAGACATACATATGAACAACTGTAAAACACTATTAATAGAAGTAGAGGAAAAGACAAATTAATGGGAAGATCCTGCATTCTTGGAATGGGAGAAGTAATATTCTTAAATTGTTATACTGTCTAAAATCCTCTGCAGATTCAACATGATCTCTCAAAATTTCAATGCTATTTTCTTTTCTTCCTTCCTTCCTTCCTTCCTTCCTTCCTTTCTTCCTTTCTTTCTTTCTTTCTTCCTTTCTTTCTTTTGTTTATTGCATGTGTTAAAGAAATAGAGAGAGAGACAGAGACAGAGAGAAAGAATTAAGCATGTTTAACCTAGCTGGAAATATCAAAATATATCATAAGCCCATTATCATCAAATAAGATGGTCCACACCAAGAATGATGGCACAAACTCACATATAGCATTCAGGAAGTTGAGGGAAAGGGTCACTCACAGTTTGAGGCCAATTTGGGCTACAACTTAAGCCCTATAAAATAAACAGACAAGCAAGAAACCCATCATTCCCCAACACACACACATGAAAATAGAAGCATGACACTGTCATGAAGACAGATAAGCCAACCAATAAATGAATGCAAAACTCAAAAATAAATACACATACAGTCAACTAACTTTTTATAGATGTTGACAAGAACATATAAAGGAAAAATAATATTTATTTTCAGTAATCTGTATGGGAAAAGCTTGATGTCCACATTTAGAATAGTTAAATTAGACTCATAATATACAAAAACCAAGATGTATTTCAGTATTAAATAGAAGACTGGAGACACAAGTCTATAAGACTGCTAGAATAAAAATTAGGAGAAATAACTTACTTCCAAAAATTAACCAAAAATCATTTGGATAAGATCTCAAAAATAATAAATTATTAAATTGTTTTATATAAAAATCAGAAGATTCCAAATTACATAGTATCAGAGGGAAGAGATTTTGAGGTATGAAAGGAAGTACTAGAAAGTCAAAAGTCTAAGCTCTTCATTTTCAAAATATGTAGGGAACACAAGAAATTTGACAATAAAAAAATCATTGATTCCACTTAACAATACAAAAGACGTGATTGACATTTCTCTATTACAAATAGTTAACAGGGTCATGAACAAAATGCTTATTAGTAATGTTCATAAGGAGGAGAATTCAAAACAAAACCAGACCATTTTATTGCTGTCACAGTGATTGCATTCAAATTATTAAAGGTAAATACAAGTTTGTGAGGATGAGAAGGAACAGATTTCCTAGTACCCAGGGCCTGGAACCTAGGTCAGTAAGGAAATTCTGGAAACTTACAGCTGAAGGAAAAGTGAAGACATGCATCCATCCCTAACCCTGAAGTAGTTTCTAATAGATAATCACTTGCAAATTAAAATGTAGGTGTTTATCTATGCGAGTCTGCCTGCAGCAGAGTGCCAACGGAAGACAAACTAAGGGGCATCTTTGGCAGGACCTTGTCTTATAATGTCATGCCAGGGCCTTTCCTTACTTAGTTTTGAATCATATCATATATATTTAATTTATATATGTTTAATCATCTTTTCCTCTCTTTTTACCCTACATATCCTTTCCCTATATGTGGCTTCCAGTTTATAGTTTTTCATGGGATATTTAAGTGTTCTGAGTCTCTCTTGGGGTGTCTCTTGGGCTCTTTTGCTTCTGCTTGTTTAATCTGTCCTATTCTGATGTGTTAGTTTGGTTTTATAAATATAAATATATATATATATATATATATATATATATATATATATAAATATATATATATAAATAGTCCCTTAGAAACCTGTTTATTTTCTTTTGTTTGTAACTTTTTATTGATTCTTTGCCGATTTTTATGTGCATCATGATCCTACTCATTCCATGTCCTCTGCTTCTGCCCTCTGCCCTTACAACATCCCCCCAACAAAAAACCAATATCTATGAGTAAAACCAATAAAAACCACCCCTCCACAAAAACAGAACAAAACAAACAACAAAATAAATAAAAATACCTCTCAGCATGGAAGCTGTAATGTGGCCTACTGAGCCACACAGTGTACCCTTTAGTCCACACATCTTTACTTGTTAGTGTCCATTGCAATGAGTCATTGGTTTGGTTTGATGTCTCTGGCTTCTGCTACACCTTTGGTACTGGGCCTTCACTTGGACTCTTCTTGGGTATTGTATTGTTGCCCTGTGTGGCAACCACCTCATCTGTGAACTGCTGGAGTATTTGTAGTGGCCTGTTTCTTTTCTAATGAGGGATAGAAAGGGTGTAGATCTGGTTGGGAGGAGAGATAAACAGGAACTGACAGTGGTAGAGAGAGGTGTTATATCATATATATCAGGATATATTGTGTAAGAAAAATCTTTTAGTTAAAAGGAAAAGTAATAAAATTAAAAGAAAATTGAATTCTATGAAACAATATACAGGTTTCTTCAAAGGTTAAAAACAACGTCCTCATGATCTGAAACTCATACTAACGAGTGTAAGGGGAACTGAAATTATACATCTGATAGTCATGTACAGTAACAACATTGTCTACATCTAAGACAAAGAGGCAATCCAAATGATTAGTAAAGAGACAATGGCTTGCAAAATGTTATATGTATAAGGCAATTGCATTTAACTTTAAAAAGAAGTAATTTCTGCTACAGGCAGTAATATGACTGGATTTATCTGATCTTATATCTGGTGAAACAAACTAGACTCAAATGGACGAAAAGCATGTCTCATCTGTAGGCACACTAAAATTTTAGCCTTGTGGAAATCAGAGTCATTTGGTGGTTGTTAAAGAAGCAGACTGAAAACAAAAGCAGAAACACAACACAGAGATACTAATCAAAGTGCACAGAACTTCAGTTATTTTTAAAGAATAAGCTTATCTGCCCATTTCACATCAGGTGGTAATAGTTGAGAATATTGTCAACCTTAAAATTACTAAGCAAATATCTAATATCCCAGAAAAAAAATATGTGAAGGATGAGTGAAGTTGAAAGTTTTCTCCAGTCCTGCCCAGCTGACACCATGGTCCCACCACCACTTATAAAATAACCACTCAGAGGCTTAATATTATTTACAAACTGTATGGCCTATGGCAGGCCTCTTGCTAGCTAGCTCTTATATCTTAAATGAACCCATTTCTATTCATCTATGTTTTGCCATGTGTTCTGTGGCTTTACCAGGAAGGTGGCATGTTGATTCTTGAGTGGCAGGCTGGCATCTCTTCAGACTCTGCCTTTCTCTTTCTTGTCTCTCTCCTTAGATTTCCTGCCTGTCTCTGAGCTGCCGTGCCATAGGCCAAAGTAGCTTAGTTATTAATTAATGGAAACAATGTATATTCAGAGTGTGTAGGAAGACATCCCCCAGCAGATGAATATGTCTCTAAGCTAATTTAATCACATACTTATGTGGAGACATCACATTATACCCTGTGGGTATTTATAATTATGTTAGTTAAACATAATATAAACTAAAAACAAGTCCAAAATTGAAATTTACCAATTCCTTTTCCCGCATAAATTGAAATTCTAAACTATGCTATCCTTATTTTTGCTAATCGTTTTCATATATTTATATGTAGCTGTGGTTTTTCACAAATTTTTCATAGTTTTTTTTCATATATTTTACTGGATTTAACTTGGTATATTTTGTTAAGAACTTAATCCATATATTTTGGCACATGGCATATGATTAATCCCAGCACTTGGTGAAGGGCGGGGCAGGAGGATTGTGAATTTGATGTTAGCCTGGGCTGTTGAAAAAGCTCTTGGTACAAAATATGCAAACAAACAAACAATAAACTTAACAGCAATTTCCAGGAATGTTTTAGTGAGTGATATGTACCCAGTTTAATCTTCAGTTGTAGTGTCAGACTGTTTTTGCTCACAGAGGACACCTAGCACCATGAAATGAGTTTGCATAGCCAACTACCATCCTCTTAATCAGAAACAGTTTTAGAAACTGTTATTTTTGAATTCATGTTTCTAAGAAACTTGCTGATGAAGTTATCCATGCCTTGGTTTTCCTGGTGTGAAAAGGTGTGTTCTTAGCCTTCACCCAGGTCACAGCAGTGTGTGGCTACTCATTTACAAGACTCCCATGGAAACAAGCTGACCTGTGCTTTTTGGAAAATGTTTCATTTTTATTGGTATTGGCAAATCTGTTGAAATAAACCATCCATGTCTTCTCCTTATTATCATCTAAGAATGTGTGCAAGGCAGAATAACAGCTTTTCTGTCTGTCCCAGGCTTGACAACTGGATTTGTCTTTCATACATTTGGCAGGGGTTTATACAGGTAGTTATTTCAACAAATACTAGTTTGCTCATACTTTTTGTTTCTATTTTATTATAGTGATCTGTTCATTTATTTCTAACATTTTTATTTTTAATATGATCACATATTTTATCCTTTTAAAACTTCTAATGTAGGAAATTAGATAATTTGTATTTAAAATTATTTTTATTCTTAATAGTTTTATTTTATGTTATCAAAACTGCTTTAAATACTCTTTAGCTTTATACCAAACTTTAGAAGATTTCTCAACTATTTCAAATGTCCTTTGTGCTTTTATCTTTGACTAATGTGGTACAATTATTTATTTTCAACTGAATATTGTCACCAAGATACCTTTTTTTTATTAAGGAATTTTTTTATTCATTTTACATACCAACCACAGTTCCCCCCCTCTTCCCTCCTCCCACTTCTCCAGTCTTGCTCTCCCCTAATCCACCCCCCCATCCCCTCCTCCAACAAGGTAAGGCCTCCCATAGAGAGTCAGCAGAGCCTGTTACATTCAGTAGAGGCAGGTTCAAACTCCTCTGCCTGCATCAAGGCTGTACAAGGTGTCCCACTATAATTAGAGAGCTCCAAAAAGCCAGCTCATGAAACAGGGATGGATCTTGATCCTACTGCTAGGGGCCCCCTTAAGCAGATCAAGCTACACAACTGTCTCCCTTATGTAGAGGGCCTAGTCCAGGTCCATGGAGGTTCCACAACTGTTGGTTTAAAGTTCATGAGTTTCTGCTAGTTTGGTTTGGTTGTCTGTGTAGGTTTCCCATTCATGATCTTGACTCCCTTTGCTCACAGCGTCCCTCTTCTTTCTCTCTTCAACTGGACTCCTGGAGCTCACCTGGTGCTTGGCTGTGGATCTCTGCATCTGTTTCCATCAGTTACTGGATGAAGGCTCTATGATGACAGTTAGGGAATTCTGGTGCTATTGAAATTCCCAGGAATCCACAAGGATGACCCCAGCTGAAACTACTAGCAATAGTGGTTAGGGTGCCTCAGCTGGCTTACCCCAGAAGTCACCAAGGTAATTTAATTCCATTGCTATTTGCTTTACTTTTCAAGGAGAGAAAGAATACACTCTGAAAATCTTTTTTTCATTAAAAAGTTTTTCATACAGTATATTTTGATCATGTTTTTCCCTTTTCCAGTAACTCCCAGCATGTCCCCACTTCCCTCTCATCTAACTTATTGTCTTTCTTTCTCAAAATGAAAATGAAAACAAACAAAAATCAAAATACACAAGAAAAAAATCAATAAGATAAAATATCCCCAATCCAAATGACAGTGAACCAAAAGGACAAAAGGAATTCCTTTGTCTTAATCAACTACTCCTGGCCATGGAACCCTTCCCTGGAGTGTATCTAATCTATCCAGTGACACTAAACTGGAGTAATCTGATTTCCCTTTGCCAGTGGATGTCATCTGCAAATAGCTTCTTTGTTAGGGGTGAGACACCACATCCCCTCATTCTCTGCTGGGATCCAGTCTGGCTTGAACCTCCACAGGCCTTGTACTTCCTGTCACTGTTTTCTGTATTCACACCTCTATCAGGTGTGTTGTGTGGTTCTGGATGCCAACCTAAAAAGCTTTGGGGGTGGTTGTTAAGACATATGAGCAACTCTGGAAATCCATTCTGGGTCTTTCCAGAGCCATGGATGAGAAAAGCTAACATGCCCACTTGTTTCACAAAGTCGTTCAGATTTTCTGTGTTCTCAATTAAATGTTCCAGATCTGTGCCAGTTAGAGAAGGGAGGGTCCAGGTCTCTGACAGTTTTCTCTACTTAGTTTTTTTGGCATTCTGAGTGCACCTGAGGCTCTCTTATCGAACACCTAACCTTCAGGCTTGCTCTGCTTCGAAGATGAAGTTTATCATCCAGTTTCCTTTCAGTTGGGTTCTAGTTCTTCCTGAATGAATGTGTGACTGCTGCTGCTGTATCCGCACACTCCTTTCCGTGAGTTTGTCATCCTTCCTTTCATCCTTTCCTTGTACCTTTCCCCTATAATTTTAATTTTAATTATTGCTTTAAAGTCATGTAGTTCTTTTCATCTCACTTCGGTATGTTAAAAACATATGTTTTAAATGGGTTCATTATTACATTTTCTGTTTACAACGTTCTTGTATTAAATCAGTCTGAGCAAGATAAAACATATTTGTATTTAATTCCAGTATATGATCTCAAGCCCCATGTACTTGTAGGTTTTGTCTCTTTCCTGTGTTTTAAAGACAAGGTTTTGCTATGTAGCACAGAATTTCCTCAAACTTCCTGCTCCAGCCTTCCAAATGCGAGGATGATGGACAAGAAAAACTGTGCCTCTAGAGTCCTCCTATGAGTGAGTACATACCATGTTTGTCCTTCTGAATCTGGGTTACCTCACTCAGGATGATTTTTTCTAGATCCATCCATTTGCCTGCAAACCTCATGGCGTCATTGTTTTTCTCTGCTGAGTAGTACTCCATTGTGTATATATACCATATTTTCTTTATCCATTCTTCAGTTGAAGGGCATCTAGGATGTTTCCAGGTTCTGGCTATTACAAACAATGCTGACATGAACATAGCTGAGCAAATGACCGTGTGGTATGATTGAGCATTCCTTGGGTATATGCCCAAGAGTGCTACAGCTGGGTCTTGGGGGAGAAGGATTCCAAATTTTCTAAGGAAGTGCCATATTGATTTCCAAAGTGGCTGTATAAGCTTGCATTCCCACCAGCAGTGGAGGAGAGTTCCCCTGGCTCCACATCCTCTCCAGCATAAGTTGTCTTCTGTGTTTTTGATCTTAGCCACTCTGACAGGTGTAAAGTGTTATCTCAGAGTCGTTTTGATTTGCATTTCCTGGATAATTAAGGATGTTGAGCAATTCCTTAAATGTCTTTCAGCCATTTGAACTTCCTCTGTGGAGAATTCTCTGTTTAGTTCTATAGCCCATTTCTTAATTGGACTGGTGGGCATTGTGATGTCTAATTTCTTGAGTTCTTTATATATTCTGGATATCAACCCTCTGTCAGATGTGGGGTTGGTGAAGACCTTTTCCCATTCTGTATGCTGTCTCTTTGTCTTGTTGACCGTGTCCTTTGCTCTACAAAAGCTTCTCAGTTTCAAGAGGTCCCATTGATTGACTGTTTCTGTCAGTGTCTGTGCTACTGGTGTTATATTTAGAAAGTGATCTCCGGTGTCAATGCGTTCAAGAGTAGTTCCTACTTTCTCTTCTATCAGCTTCAGAGTAACTGGATTTATGTTGAGGTCTTTCTTCCACTTGGACTTAAGTTTTGTAAAACAAAGATGACTAGACTGCTACACAACTCCAGAGAGGCTACATAGAAAATGGGACCCTAGGAAAGACACAGGGATCACCCAATGACAGAGAAATGGATGAGATCTACATGAACAACCTAGACGACAGTGGGAGTAATGAAGGGCAAGGTTTGAGGGAAAGAAAACTTAGGGGAGTAAGAGATCCCAGCTGGATTAAGAACAGAAAGGGAGAACAAGGAATAACAGACCATGATAAATGATGACCACATGAGAATAGGAATAGGCAGAGTGCTGGAGTGGTCCCCTGAAATCAACAATGATACATCCTCTGTAGACTGCTGGCAATGGTCAAGAGAAAGCCTGATCTGACCTAGTCTGGTGATCAGATGGCCAAACATCCTAACAGTCAAGCTGGAACTCTCATCCAATAACTGATGGAAGTGGATGCAGAGATCCTCAGCCAGGCCCCAGGTGGAGCTCCAGGAGTCTAATTGTCGAGAAAGGGGAGGGACTGTAAGAGTTTAGAGCCCAAGATTGGAAAAAGCACAGGGACAAATAGCCAAACGAATGGAAGCCCATGAATTATGAACCAAAGGCTGTGGATCCGCCAGCTGGATCAGGCCCTCTGGATAAGTGAGACAATTGAATAGCTTGAACTGTTTGGGAGGCACCCACGCTGTGAGACCTGGACCTGTCCTTAGTGCATGAGCTGGCTGTTTGGAACCTTGGGCTTACACAGGGACACTTTGCTCAGTGTGGAAGGAGAGGACTGGACCTGCCTATACTGAATCCATCAGGTTTAAATGAGTCCCCAGGGGAGTTTTGGCCCTGGAGGAGATGGGAATGGAGGGGAGGGGCTCGGGGAAAGTTTGGGTGGGGGAGGGAGGGGGGAGGACAGGGGAACCCATGTCTGATGTGAAAAATTAAAACACAAATATAATAATAAAAAAAGAAAAAAAAAGGAAAAACTGTGCCAAAATTTTTATGACTCTCACAATTCCTTTTATCTGGGTTATTATTAGTGAAAAGGAAACTTGTTTTCTTTTCCTCAGCTGTGCTTTCATTATATCACTTTGTAAAATTTTTACTGTTTGTCCTGAGAATTAGTATATATGTTTATTGAGATATATATTTTATTTTAATTATACACAATTAAAATATTAATAATAGATGATAAAAATGAGCATGAATATATAATAAATACAATATATAAAATTATACATATGTAATTTTATGTGTGTGTTTTTGTTTGTGTGTGTGTGCCCCTATGAAGATTTGTACATATGGGTGTAGACAACTTTGGAGGTGAGAAGTGGGTGCTGGATAACCTAGAGCTGGCGTTACAGAGGGCAATGAGTCACCATGACTTGGTTACTTGGAACAGAACATGTACTCTGGGAAGATCAGCCAGTGCTCTTAATCACTGACCTATCTATCTTAATCAGGCTTTCTATTGATATGATTAAACATCATGACAGAAAGGAACTTGGGGAAGGAAAGGTTTATTTCACATTACAGCTCTCAGGTCATATTTTATTACTGAGGAAGATGGCAAGAACTCAACCAGGATGAGAAGGAAAGAGCAGATTTGGAGGCCTTGGAAGAATGCTGCTTAGTGGCCTGATTACTGTAGTTAGCTCAGTTTGCTTTCCTATATCATCCAAGATGGCTGCCCAAGCGTGGTACCATCCACAGTGGGCAAGGCACTCTCATGTCACTCAATGATCAAGGCAATACTCACTCAGCACACTGGTCTACAGGCACATCTTATGGCAGAATTATTGCAGTTCCCTTCTCTGGGATGATTCTAGTTTGTATCAAGTTGACATAAAAACTAGCCAGGACACTTACTATTATAGAAGTCCAGTGATAATTTTCATGCTATCATTGTCATCTACTACAAGTTTACTGAAGTACTTAACATAATATTGAGGCAGCAGATAGTTACTTATGTTTGAGTTAATTAATCTGAAAGATATAGTTTATTTAACAATATCTCACATTTGTTTTCTTCATTTTTTTTGTCTGTAGATACCATATTCTTTGCTGCTATTTAACTATAGCTTAAAATCATTGCCTGCCATTATCGTGATTTTTTTTTCCTTTTTTGAAAATGTCTTTATTTCACCTTTAACAATGCTCATCCACTGTCTTCTAGCATAAATTACATCTAATGAAAAGTCAATTTTATTTCAATAGTTGATTTCTATTATCATACAATAAATGGATAATTACATCTGTTTTTTCTCTACACTTTTCATCTATTCAAATGCTAAGCTATATTATTCATTAATAGTTTGTAATTAACACATTATGAGCCTGTTGATTCTGAAATTCTAAAATTACAATTTTCTTCACTCTTGAAAAAATATGTTTAATTCAAATTTTTGTTTCTTTAGCCTCAACCTTCTCACTTTCCAACTATAAAGATAATTATGTGGGTGACATCTAAACTGATATTTTTTCCAAGATAGTAAGGGCCTCATAGTTTTAATGCAATGTGTTTCTCTCTCTCTCTCTCTCTCTCTCTCTCTCTCTCTCTCTCTCTCTCTCTTGACTTAGCAGATACTATTTATTAAAGTATCTTCTAGGATATAATTTTTCTATTAGTTATTGAAATGTATTTATATATCACTCAGTAAGTTTCTCACTTTGGATGGCATGATATCTTCATCCATTACCCATTATGATCTTTTACTATAAGATTTTGAAAACATTTATAATATTTCTGGAACATTGTTTTCTTCTATTTCTGAATTTTGACTCTGTAGACTACATTATCTCTTGTCTGAGTACATAAACACTGACTTCTCCACATAGAGTGTTTTATTCTCACACTGTAAGCCTCGAAGGACATTTTATGTTGTTTAGTTATATATTTTGGGGAATACTTTGATTGTAGCTTTAAAATATTGTTACCCTAGTAACATTTACATTAAAAACTCAATATCCTGTAAGAGGTAGGAGGATAACAATTGAATTTTCCTTTCACCCAAATGTTAAATTTGTCCAATTATAGTTTATTTCTGGGGACTGTAAAAAAAAATCTTCCTGCTTATGTGCAATTCAAATATCATTTCAGAGCTATGTACAGTTTATATGAGCATTAAAATCCTCGCACATCTACAAATCCTCCGTATCTCTGTGAGGCTCAAAGAAGTAGCCTCTACCCTTGGGTTCAATATAACTGTGTGAATTCCATTTACACATGATTGTTTGTTTGGATTATGAATGTATTATTCTTTATATATCAGAGTTCCTGCTCAGATAAAAACCTATATAATAAGTGTGAACATCACTGAGTACTATTTCCTTTCTCATGGGTTACATCTATCCAATTTCTATCTACTTTTGGTTGTTTTCCAGTGCCTCATCTTATTAAAAATATAAGTTAGAATAATACTATTTACCATGCTAGTGGAAGTTAGGTTTCTGTTTTCCTGGCTTTCCTTGCAGATTCCCTCATCATTTGCAAAATGTTTGTGACAATATATAAGTAACAAAATTGGTATGAAGAATGATTAGTAAAATGGACACTATCAAGTCAAGTTTAGATCATCATTATTAAGTTCTGTTTTCTCTATATTGTCTGGGTGAGTAGGAAAAGGTCAGAAAAAATATAGCATGTAGTACTCACAAATGGTAAGCCAAAGGCTTTTGTTCTAACAACTCACTGTGCCAAAACCCAATGCTGATACACAAATAGAGAAGATTAATGTATTAGTTTGCAATTAAAAGATTTAAGTATATTTCAGGGTATAGGAATGATCAAGAGACTCAAAATTCACCAGATACATTTGTGAAGGTCAATTATACTTGATAGTATGCACAAATAAAGTATTGCTACAAAATTAATTTTTGAAGTAAAAGGAATAGTTAACATGTTTTCAAACTAATTTTATATAGAAATCTAAACATTTACATGAAGTATATTCACCCTAGCTGGATAGATGCATGAATGAAAATATAACTGAGTATATAACAAATGATTACAAATCACAGATGTGTGTGTGTGTGTGTGTGTGTGTGTGTGTGTCTGTGTGTGTGTGTGTGATCAAAGATAAAATAATTTGACTTATCGTAAAAATGTTTTCTGACTAGCCTGATTTCCAAGGAATGTTCCAATCAGTATATCACACACAAAATACATTTCTTCATGCTTTTCTTGCACTTTATGTGGATTTTCTCTGCTGCTACTAAAACAATAGGATTTTTGGTATCTTACTTTTGTTTTCTGTCCTATCTGCTCAAATCCTCGAAGTTTTCTTTAATGTGTACATACTCATACAAATAAGTGGTATATGGAAATTAAAGCAAATTAATGATAAGAGTACTACTACTGTTACTACTACTGCTACTACTATTAGTAATATACAGGTTTTGTCACACAACCTAGGATCATCTAGATGTCATAGTCTTGCTATCTCAGCCTCTGACTCCAAGGATTATAGGTACATATCACTATGTATGGATTACTTAAAGATAACCTTTTCCCATGAATTCTCTTGTGTGATGAAAGACCCATATGCTGTGATTAATTTGAAGGAATTTATTAATGGGAAAATACTTTCATTTGTTTCCCCTGACAAAGTTAGTTTTAGATAAGCTAAGTGACATCACAATGATCAGTCTCTGCTCTGCTCTGTGAGAATCCTGTTCAATGATGAAGAATCACAACTTCACGCAATCTACCAGAGCCGCCAAATCAGTAAAATACAGCATATCCTTTTTGTTATCCTATTGGTTTTTTCCTTAGTACAATTTTTATCATACTTGAGGTCACTTAATCTAACCAATTCACTTCACATTGCACTATGACTCTATGTTTAAAGCAAATATTCAAGAGTGTTAAGACAACGACTTGCAATGGTGCCTTATGTTTCTTAATCGTTCCTGGCCATAAGAGTATATTTTCCCCTTCATTTCATTGTAACATCTGTCTTCCTATTTTGCTGTACAAACTTCAAGAGGACTGTCAATGTTTATCAATTTTCCTCTATTAATTGTAAACGCTCTTCTTGGTCCATGTCTAAGGAAGATCTATGATGTTATAAGCCCTTGCTTCTTTATTGTGTAAAAACTTAGTTAATCCCAATAAACTCAAAGTACTCAAACAGTATTCTTTCATTATGAGTCTTTTTGTTGTTATTGGTAATGGGAGTAAAATATATATAGCATAAAATTTCCCATTTTAAATGTACTCAAAGGTACAGTTCAGCAACAAGAGGCACTCTGATAGCCTTGTGTGGCAATCACCACTAATCATCTGAGGCCTTTTGCTATCTCTAACTGAAATGCTGACCATTAAGAATGAAGTACTCAATGAACATAGTTGAACATGTGTCCCTGTAGTATGACTGAGCATTCCTTGGGTGTATGCCCAAGAGTGGAATAGCTGGGTGTTGAGGAAGATTAAGTTCCAATTTTCTGAGAAGCTGCCACATTGATTTACAAGGTGGCTGTACAAGTTTGCATTTCTACCAACAGTGGAGGAATGTTCCCCTCCAACATAAGCTGTCTACAGTGCTTTTAATCTTAGCCATTCTGGCAGGTGTAAAATGATATCTGAGTCATTTTGATTGACATGTCTCTGATTATTAAGGACGCTGAGCAATTCCTTAAATGTCTTTTGGCCATTTGAAATTCTTCCTTTGAGAATTCTCTGTCTAGCTCTATAAACCGTTTTTTTTTATCCCCCCCCCCTTTTTTATTATATTTGTGTTTTAATTTTACATATCATCCATGGGTTCCCCTGTCCTTCCCCCTCCCACCACCATACCCACCCCCACCTTCCCCCAATCCCCTCCCTTCCATTCCCATCTCCTCCAGGGCCAAGACTCCCCTGGGGATTCATTTAAACTTGAACATAGCCTTGAGGCAGCTTATTGTGATATAGACCATTTATAATTAGGCTGTTTGTTATTTTGATGTTTATTATCTTGAGTTCTTTATATATGTGGGTTTGATGAAAATCTTTTCCCATTCTGTAGGCTGTTGTTTTGTCTTATTTACTGTGTCTTTTGCCTTACAGAGGCTTCTCAGTTTCAGGAGGTCCCATTTGTTAATTGTTGCTTTCATTGTCTGTGCTACTGGTGTTACATTTAGGAAGTGGTCTCCTGTGTCAATGTGTTCAAGACTACTTCCTACTTTTTCCTCAGTGTAACTGGTTTTATATTGAGGTCTTTGATCCACTTAGAACTGAGTTATTTGCATGGCTATAGATACAGATCTATTTGCAATATTCTACATGTTGACTTCCAGTTATGTCAGCACCATTTGTTGAAGATACTTTCTTTTTCCCATTGTACAGTTTTGGCTTCTTTGTAAAAAATCAGGTGTTTATAAGTGTGTGGGTTAATGTCAGGGTCTTCAATGTTATTCCATTGGTCCAATTGTCAGTTTTTATGCTGGTACCAAGCTGTTTTTTATTACTATAGCAACATTATTTATAATAAACAGAACATGGAAACAACCTAGATGCCCCTCAACTGAAGAATAGATTAAGAAAAGGTGGTACATATACATAATGGAGTACTACTTAGCAGAAAAAAAACAATGATACCATGAAATTTGCAGGCAAATGGATGGAACTAGAAAATATCATCCTGAGTGTGTTAGCCCATACTCAGAAGGACAAACATAGCATGTACCCACTTATAAGTGGATACTAGATGTAACACAACAGATAACCAGACAACAAACCCACAACTCCAGAGAAGCTTGTTAGCAAGGAAGACCCAAAAAGGGATGCATGGATTTCCCTGGAAAGGAAAACTCCATGAGTAAAGTGGGGATGAGAGGTAGGCAGTGGAGGATTGGGGATATGGAATAACAACATAAGGAAATGGGATGGTCCATATGAAACAAGGATGGAGTGGGAAAGAAATGAAAGAGATACCATGATAGAGAGAGACATCATGGGGATAGAGAGAAACAATGTGCTAGGGAAGTTGCCAGAAATCTCCAAGTAGGACCCCAACTTTGACTACTAGAAATAGTGGAGAGGGTGCCTGAACTGAACTGGCTTACCCCAGTGATCAGATTGGTGAATACCCTAACTATTATCACAGATCTTTTCTTCAATGACTGATGCAAGCAGATGCAGAGATCTACAGCCAAACACCAGGCAGAGCTCCAGGAGTCCAGTCAAAGAGAAAGAAGAGGGACTCTATAAGCAAGTGCACCAAAATCATGATGGGGAAACCTGCAGAGATGACCAAACCAAACTAGTGGGAACTCATGAAAGTTGGATCAATTTCTGTAGAGCCTGCATGGGACTGGACAATTCTGCATGTAGAGGGTGCATGGTGAGACAATTCTGTAGCTTGATCTGCTTGGGTGGTTCCCTGGTGATAGGATCAGAATCCATCCCTGGTGCATGAGCAGGCTTTTTGGAAGCCACTACCTATGATGAGACATCTCATGCACCCTTGAGGTAGGGGAAGGCTTGGACTTGTCTCTACTGGATGTGCCTCCCCATGGCAGGACTTGCCTTTTTGTGGGGGGTGGGTAGTGGGTTTGGAGGGGGAGGCTAGGGTGCAGGAGGAAGGAAGAGGGGGATCTTTGTTTGGTGTGTAAAATGAATGAAAAAAATTATTAATAAAAATTTAAAAAAAAAGAATTAAGTTCTCACAACTCCTTCCTTCTAGTCCCTATTAATAACAACCAATTTAATCTATGTGATTTACAGTTATTTGTACCTTATACAAGTTACATAAAAAGATGTTTCTTCCTTTATTAGGAGATTATTACACATAGAAAAAACATCTTTATACTTCACTTGTATAGAAAGAATCATTTTTGGTGGGTCGTATTATTTAATATGGCATACAACTATACCAAACATATAATTATACTAAACTATATCTATCTATCTATCTATCTGTATATGTAGTTTGTTTTTACCATTTCCTAGATATTGCGTCTCTAAATTATAAGTGTAAAGAAGTTCTGGGATATAGTGCACATTCCTATAAATTTAATAGTTAGATGATATGGTAATTTATTTAATAAATAATTTTTTTCATTATTATTATGTGTTTTAAATTTTATACATCAGCCATGGGTTCCCCTGTCCTCCCCACTCCTGCCGCCACCACCAACTTTCCCCAAACCCCTCCCCTCCATTCCCATATCCTCCAGGATCAAGGCACCCCTGGGGATTCATTTAAACCTGGTAGATTCAGTACAGGCAGGTACTGTCACCTCCTTCCAGACTGAGCAAAGTGTCCCTGTGTAAGCCCAAGGTTTCAAACAGCCAGCTCATGCACTAAGGACAGATCCTGGTCCCACAAACTAGGTGCCTCCCAAACAGATCAAGCTATTCAATTGTCTCACTTATCCAGAGGGCCTGATCCAGCTGTGGGCTCCATAGCCTTTGGTTCATAATTCATGTGCTTCCATTCATTTGGCTATTTGTCCCTGTGCTTTTTGCAATCTTGGATTCAACAAATCACCCTCCTCTTTCTTGACAGTTGGACACCTGGAGCTCCACCTGGGGCCTGGCTGAGGATCTCTGCATCCATTTCCATCAGTTATTGGTTGACAGTTCCAAGACGACTGTTAGGGTGTTTGGCCATCTGATCACCAGACTAGGTCAGATCAGGCTTTCTCTCGACCATTGCCAGCAGACTACAGAGGATAAATCATTGTGGATTTCTGGAGACCTCTCGGGCACTCTGCCTATTCCTGGTCTCATGTGGTCCTCATTTATCATGGTCTGTTATTCCTCATTCTCCCTTTATGTTCTTGATGCAGCTGGGATCTCCTGCTCCCCTAAGCTTTCTTTCCCTCAAATCTTGCCCTTCATTACTCCCACTGTCAACTAGGTTGTTCATGTAGATCTCATCCATTTCTCTGCCTTTGGGTGATCCTTGGGTCTTTCCTAGGGTCCCGTTTTCTAGGAAGCCTCCCTGGAGTTGTGTAGCAGTCTAGTCATCTTTGTTTTACATCTAGTATCCTCCTGTGAGTGAGTACATACCATGTTTGTCCTTCTGAGTCTGGGTTACCTCACTCAGGATGATTTTTTCTAGATCCATCCATTTGCCTGCAAACCTCATGATGTCATTGTTTTTCTCTGCTGAGTAGTACTCCATTGTGTATATGTACCATATTTTCTTTATATATTCTTCAGTTGAAGGGCATCTAGGATGTTTCCAGGTTCTGGCTACTACAAACAAAGCTGATACAAACATAGCTGAGCAAATGCCCTTGTGGTATGATTGAGTATTCCTTGGGTACATGCCCAAGAGTGCTATAGCTGGGTCTTGGGGGAGATGGATTACCAATTTTCTAAGGAAATGCCATATTGATTTCCAAAGTGGCTGTACAAGCTTGCATTCCCACCAGCAGTGGAGGAGAGTTCCCCTGGCTCCACATCCTCTCCAGCATAAGCTGTCTTCTGTGCTTTTGATTTTAGCTATTCTGACAGGTGTAAGGTGGTATCTCAGAGTCGTTTTGATTTGCATTTCCCAGATAATTAGGGATGTTGAGCAATTCCTTAGATGTCTTTCAGCCATTTGAACTTCCTCTGTTGAGAATTCTCTGTTTAGTTCTATAGCCCATTCATGAAGTGGACTGTTGGGCATTTTGATGTCTAATTTCTTGAGTTCTTTATGTATTCTGGATATCAGCCCTCTGTCAGATGTGGGGTTGGTGAAGACCTTTTCCCATTCTGTAGGCTGTCTCTTTGTCTTGTTGACCATGTCCTTTGCTCTACAAAAGCTTCTCAGTTTCAACAGGTCCCATTGATTGATTGTTCCTCTCAGTGTCTGTGCTACTGGTGTTATATTTAGAAAGTGATCTCTGGTGCCAATGCGTTCAAGAGTACTTCCTACTTTCTCTACTATCAGGTTCAGAGTAGCTGAATTTATGTTGAGGTATTTGATCCACTTGGATTTAAGTTTTGTGCTTGGTGACAGATATGGATCTACTTGCAGCCTTCTATAATTGACATCCAGTTATGCCAGCACCATTTGTTGAAGATGCTTTCTTTTTTCCATTGTACATTTTTGGCTTCTTTGTCTAAAATTATATGTTCATAGGTGTGCGGGTTAATGTCAGGGTCATCAATTTGATTCCATTGCTCCACATGTTGGTTTTTATGCCAGTAACAAGCTGTTATTATTATAGTAGATCTATAATAGAGCTTGAGGTTGGGGATTGTGATGCCTCCAGAGGTAGTTTTATTGTGCAGGATTCTTTTGGCTATCCTGTTTTGTTTTGTTTTTTTTCCATATGAAGTTGAGTATTATCCTTTCCAGATCTGTGAAGAATTGTGTTGGCAATTTGATGAGAATTGCTTTGAATCTGTGGATTGCTTTTGGCAAGATTGCCATTTTTACTATGTTAATCCTGCCCATTCATGAGCATGGGAGATCTTTCCATTTTCTGACATCTTCTTCAATTTCTTTTTTCAGGGACTTAAAGTTATTGTCATATAGGTCCTTCACATGCTTAGTTAGGGTAACCTCAATGTATTTTATAACATTTCTGGCTATTGTAAAGGGTGATGTATCTCTGATTTCCTTCTTACCCTGTTCGTCTACTGTATATAGAAGGGCTACTGATATTTTAAGTTGATCTTTTATCCTGCAATGTTGCTGAAGGTTTTTGTTAGCTGTATCAGTTCCTTGGTTGAATTTTTGGGGTCACTCATGTATACTAACATGTCATCTGCAAATAGGGAGAGCTTGACTTCTTCCTTTCCAATTTGTATCCCCTTAATCTCTTTATGTGGTCTTATAGCTCTGGCTAGAACTTCAAGTACTATATTGAATAAGTAGAGGGAGAGGGGACAGCCTTGCCTTGTTCCTGATTTTAGTGGTATTGCTTTGAGTTTCTCTCCATTTAATTTGATGTTGGCTGTTGCCTTGGTGTAGATTGCCTTTATTATGTTTAGGTATGTTCCCTGTATTCCTGTATGTCTCTAAGACCTTTATCATAAAGGGGTGTTGGATTTTGTCCAATGCCTTTTCTGCATCTAGTGAGATGATCATGTGGTTTTTTTTCTTTGAGTTTGTTTAAATGGTGTATTACATTGATGGACTTTTGTATGATGAACCACCTTGCATCCCTGGGATGAAGCCTACTTGATCATAGTGGATAATTGTTCTTGGAGTCTGTTTGCCAGAATTTTATTGAGTAATTTTGCATCAATATTCATGAGGGAGATTGGTCTGTAGTTCTCTTTCTTTGTTGCATCTTTGTTTGGTTTAGGAATCAGGGTAATCGTAGAAGGAGTTTGGTATTATACCTTCTGCTTCTATTGTGTGGAACAATTTAAAGAGTATTGGTATTAAGTCTTCTTTGAAGATCTGGTAGAATTCTGCAGTGAAACCATCAGGTTCAGGGCTTTTTTTGGTTGGGAGACTTTTTATGACTGATTCCATTTCCTTAGGGGTTATTGGACTATTTAAATAGATTGTCTGGTCTTGATTTAACTTAGGTATGTGGTACCTATCCAGAAAATTATCCATTTCTTTTAGATTTTCCAGATTTGTGGAGTAGAGGTTTTTGAAGTATGACCTGATGATTCTCTGGATTTCCTCATTGTCTGTTGTTATGTCCTCCTTTTCATTTCTGATTTTGTTAATTTGGATGCTCTCTCTCTGTCTTTTGGTTAGTTTGGATAAGGGGTTCTCTATCTTGTTGATCTTCTCAAAGAACCAACTCTTCGTTTCATTAATCCTTTGTATTGTTCTCTTTATTTCTATTTTATTGATTTCAGCTCTCAATTTGATAATTTCCTGGTGTCTGTTCCTCCTGGGAGACTTTGCTTCTTCTTGTATAAGGGCTTTCAGGTTTGCTGTCAAGTCACTAGCATGAGATTTCTCCAGCTTCTTTATGTGGGCATTCAGTGCTATGAATTTCCCTCTTAGCACTGCTTTCATAGTGTCCCATAAGTTTGGGTATGTGGTGTATTTATTTTCATTGACCTCTAGGAAGTCTTTAATTTCTTTCTTTATTTTTTCCTTAACCCATTGGTGATTCAGTTGAGCATTGTTCAGTTTCCATGAGATTGTAGGATTTCCTTAGTTTTTTTTTTTTTTTTTTTTTTTTTTTTGTTGTTGTTGTTGTTGAATTCTAACTTTAAATCATGGTGGTCTGCTAGAACACAGGAGGTTATTCCAATTGTTTTGTATCTGTTGAGATTTGCTTTGTGGCCAAGTATGTGGTCGATTTTAGAGAAGGTTCCATGGGGTGCTGAGAAGAAGGTATATTCTTTTTAGTTTGGGTGAAATGTTCTCTAGATATGGATTAAGTCCATTTGAGCCATAACATCAGTTAAGTCCATTATGTCTCTGTTAAGTTTCAATTTGTCCAATCTGTCCAGAGGTGAAAGTGGGGTGTTGAAGTCTCCCACTATGAATGTGTGGGGTTTTATATGTGATTTAAGCTTTAGTAATGTTTCTTTTACATCTGTGGGTGCCCTCGTGTTTGGGGCATAAATGTTCAGAATTGAAACTTCATCTTGGTGGATCTTTCCTGCAATGAGTATGTAATGTCCTTCATCATCTCTTTTGATTGATTTTAGTTTGAAGTCTATTTTGCTGGATATTAGGATGGCTACACCAGCTTGCTTCTTAAGACCATTTGAATAGAAAGTCTTTTCCCAGCCTTTTATTCTTAGGAGGTGTCTGTCTTTGAATTTGAGGTGTGTTTCTTGTATGCAGCAGAAAGATGGGTCCTGTTTTCATATCCATTCTGTTAGTCTGTGTCTTTTTATAGGTGAATTACGTCCATTGATGTTAAGGAATATTAATGACCAGTGATTATTCGTTCCTGTTATTATTTTTATTTTTATTTTTATTTTTGGTGGTAGTGTGTGTGTAGTTCTCTTCTTTGGGGTTTACTGCTGTGGTGTTATCTATTGCCTGTGTTTTCATGGGTGTATCTGCCTTCCTTAGATTGGAATTTTCCTTCTAGTGCTTTCTGTAGGGCTGGGTTTGTGGATAAGTATTGTTTAAATCTGGTTTTGTCTTGGAAGGTCTTGTTCACTCCATCTATGATGACTGAACGTTTTGCTGGGTATATTAGTCTAGGCTGGCATCCATGGTCTCTAAGTGTCTGCATTATATCTGTCCACGTCCTTCTGGCTTTCAAAGTCTCCATTTGAGATATCGGGTGTTATTCTGATGGGTTTGCCTTTATAAGTCACTTGGGCTTTTTCCTTTGCTGCCCTTAATATTCTTTCTTTATTCTGTATGTTTAGTTGTTTAATTATTCTGTGCCAAGAGGCTTTTTGGGGGGCATCTAGTCTGTTTGGTGTTCTATAGGCTTCTTGTATCTTCATAGGCATTTCCTTCTTTAAGTTCAGAAAGTTTTCTTCTATGATCTTGTTAAATATATTTTCTGTGCCTTTGAGTTGGTATTCTTCTCCTTCCTCTATCCCTATTATTTGTAGGTTTGGTGTTTTCATGGTGTCCTAAGTTTCTTGGACATTTTGGGTCATGACTTTGTTAGTTTTAGTGTTTTCTTTGATTGATGAATCTATTTCTTCTACTGTATCTTCAACACCAGAGATCCTCTCTTCCATCTCTTGCATTCTGTTGGTTACACTTGCCTCTGAAGTTCCTGTTTGTTTACTCAGATTTTCTATTTCCAGCATTCCTTCTGTTAGTGTCTTTTTCATTTTTTCTATTTCCCTCTTCAGGTCTTGGACTGTCTCCCTTGCTTTTTCATAATTTTCTTTCAGGGAATTATTGTTTTCTTCTGCTTTAATTGTCCTTTCCTCTATTTTTTTGTAGCGTTCTTCCCATTTTTTGTTTGTCTGTTCCTCCACTTTATTTTTGATTTCTTCTTTATAAGGCTCTAGCCTCTTCATGATGTTACTTATAAGGTTGTTTTCTTCTTCTTCTTCCATTCTGTGATGTTCAGGTCTAGCTGTTGGAGAAGGGCTAGGTTCTGGTGATGCTGTATTGCTCTTTATTTTGTTGTATGTACTTCTGCCTTGATGTCTCCCCCTCTCCTCTTGTGTTCGTTCTTGGTCTTATCAGTGTACTTGGTCCAGAGAGAGTTGACAGATTTAGGGAGCCTCTCTCTGGTCCAGATGGAAGCTCTGGACCAGATGGGAGCACTGGTCCAGATGAGAGTGCTGGCTGGATAGCAGCTGGGGGGCTGGACTCTGAGTCTGGAGAAGTTCCTGATGTCTCCTTATTTTGTCCAGATGGGAGCTCCTCTTGTCCAGATGGGAGTTCCTCTGGTCTCTGGTCCAGATGGGAGTTCCAGGACAGGATGGAAGATTGGGGCTGGTCTCTGAGTCTCAGGAAGTGGCTGGGGTCTCCAGCAGATGGGTGTGGGGGCAGGTTGTAGAGACTGCAGTGTCTGCCTGCAGTCTTGGAAAAGGGGTGCCTTCCTGCAAGGCCCGCCGATTGGCATGAAACTGGGGCTAAGTTGGTCAGGTCCTCCTGGGGTGGCCTGTGTCCAGTGGTGGGACCCAGGCTCAGTTGCCTCTCTGACTATAACCCAGACACTCACCTCTGGTCCAGATGCGAGTTCTGGGGTGGAGGGAAGCTGGGGGTTGGTCTCTGAGTCTCAGGAAGTGGCTAGGGTCTCCAGCAGATGGGTTTGGGGGCTGGGTGTGGAGACTGCAGTGTCTGCCTGCAGTCTTGGAAAAGGGGAGCCTTCCTGCAGGAAACTGGGGCCAAGTTCGTCAGGTCCTCCTGGAGTGGCCTGTGTCCAATGGTGGGACCCAGGCGCTGATATGGTAGTTTTGACCTTAGATTGTTTTGTTTGAAGACATATCATGCATCTGCTGTTTTCCACATAATCCACACCACTTTACCACTTTACCAGCTCAGTATATCTTCCTTCTTATTCTACCCCCTCATTTTCATTGTGTTTTAGCAAACACTCTTAATGATCATTCAAAATATTTCTGATATTTCCTACAAATAATGAGGCCAATTATGTAACCATATTACTCTCAAACTTCCTCATACATATATGAACATTTTAAAACTAAATCAAAGAGATTAAAAGAGAAATTTTAGAAGTGTCTTAGATTATTTTTATAAACATTGTAACTTATCTTCTTCTGGAGTCTAGTTGACATCTCTGCCTCACTAATATTAGACTTGGCATAGAAGGGCATGAAAAATCTTTGCCAGTCTAAAAGTCGGATATGCTTCAACCAACCCTTAAAGGTATTTTCCTCTTTGGCTTGGCTGTTGTGAGAATAAGAGTACAACCAGCAGGTACTGGCACTCACAGTCAGCCTACTGTACTTGGCCTACTACTATCTTAAGTTCAGCCTGCCTGGCTGCTGAATCTAGTCCAACCTATATCAGTCAGGCTGTAGTCAACTCACAGAAGTGTAACAATATATTATAAACCTCTGAACTTGAAACTATTGCAGCATTGGAGATATTATTGTAAGAATTGATAACACGTTTTTCCTATAACATTTCTGCAGTTTACTGAGTTCAGAAGCCCATGATTTTTATATTAAAAGAAATTCTTCTCTCACACAACACATCCCAACCAGTTTCCCTTTCCTCCACTCCTCCAGCTCTCCCTATCCTCTCTTCCCCAAATGTAGTGCACCTCTGTTTCCCTCTAGAAAAAAGAAGTCTTCAAGAAACAACAACCTGTGGTGGTATTGTGTTCCCCACAATATTGTGCACCCCAATAAACTTATCTGGGGTCAGAGAACAGACAGCCACTAGATACAGAGCCACAAATGGTGGCTAGAAAATGGGAAGAGCAAGCCATAGCAGAAGTTGGGCTGTGGTGATACACACCTTTAATCCCAGCACTTGGGAGGCAGAGCTAGCTGGATCTCTGAGTTCAAGGCCACTTTAGAAACAGCTAAGCAGGGTGACCCACGCCTTTAATCCCAGAAACCCAACCTTTAATCCCAGGGAGTGGGGGCAGAAAGAGAAAGGTACATAAGACATGAGGACCAGGAACTAAGTGAGTAAAGCATGTAGTTAGTTAAGCATTTAGTTAGTTAAGCATTTGGTTGGTTAAGCGTTCAGGCTTTGGAGCAACACAGTTCAGCTGAGATTCATGTGGAGGAGGACTCCGAAGCTTCCAGCCTGAGGAAACAGGATCACCCGAGTAACTAGCAAGGTGAGATAGCCGTGGCTTGTTCTGCTTCTCTGATCTTCTAGCATTCACCCCAATAATTGGCCTCCAATTTTATTTCATTAATAAGAACTTGTAAGATTCATGCTACAACAACCAAATGTAACAAACCAAGATATACTACAACAAGGCAAAAAAGACTCATATTGAGGTTTAATAAGGCAACCCAATAGGAGGAAGAGTCCCAGGAGCAGACAAAAGAGACAGAGACATACTTTTAGGAGTCTCACAGAAACACCAAGCTTAACAGCCTTAACATATATGCAGAAGACCTGGTGCAGACCCATGCAGGCCCAGTGCTTGCTGCTTCAGTCTTTCTGAGCCCATATGAGCCCTGCATAGCTGATCCAGTGAGCCATGTTCTCCTAGCATCCTCTTACCTCTCTGACTCTTACACTTCTTCCTCCCCTCTGCTGAAGAGTTCCCAGACCTCTAGGGGAGGGACCCAACAGAGTCCTGCAATTTAGACTTTTTTTTTTCTCTCTGCATAATGTCTGGTTGCCGTTCTCTGCATCCATTCCCATCCACAGCCAGAGAAAGCATCTCTAATGACAGTTGTACAAGGCACTGATGTAGTAGAGTATCATTAGAAATCATTTCATTGATTTGTTTTTGCCAGTTGTTTTTGGTTCTACTCTAGGTCTCAGTGCTATCCAGGATCCAGTTCCTTGCCATCCACGCAGTGCGGGGCATGAGCTCCCGATTGTAGTGTGGACCTTAAGTTGGACTAGTCATTGATTGGCCACTTTCACAATTTATGGACCATCATTGCCACCGAATATTTTGCAGGCAGGACAGAGAGTAAGTTGAGAGTATTTTATAAATCCTAAAGTTAAAAAAAAAATACAATGGTAGAGAAAGCAGTTTTAAAATAGAGTTACCAGATATTGTGTAAAAAATTAACCCAGGTGACATGATTGTATATGCTTCCTTATATAACTTAACAAGATCCCTGACTTTACTACTTACTATAATTTTGATGCTGTGAAGAAAAACAATTTGTTGCATGTGTACAACATCTGTGAGGTGCTCTTCTATATAGTTCATATTTGGGAGATATACTAATTCAAGAGAATGATTTATGGAAAATAAAGAAAAGTCCTTAAAATTCCTTGTATATCAACTTTCTTATCTGTGAGCTGATTTGTTTTCTCCCACTTTTTTCTTGGTGGTCTAGAGAAAAGAATGTGAGTTGATGTTTTTACAATTAAATAGGACAGGAAGAAGCTGGGTATGATGGCCCATAATTATAGTTTCCACAATCAGAAGGCCAAAGGGGAGGGGTCTCTTGAGCTAAGGAGTTCAAAACCATCTCAATTCAAACCCAAATCACAAAATGAAAAGATATGTTAAAAGATTTACTTGTGTAAATCCTATAATTAGAAAATAAGCAGCAATAATTCATGTATGCAAAGAAGTCATAACACCAAAATTTTGCTTGTGCTTTGAAATGTGACCCAGTATAAGAACAATTGTATTTGAATTCCACAACTCCAGCAGAGTGCACACTAAGGTGGCTTAGGGTCTAGGTAGGGATCATGGAGAACTGGAGGGATACAATAATCCTGAAATAGTGTAACAATTTTTTTTTTTGTTGTTGTTGTTATAATACCCAAGTTGATGGAAGGCCAAGTGTGGAAATAAACAGGAAGCAAATGAGGCTGGGAGTCCAAATACTGACAGTAAAAAGACATTATTGCACTAGTAGACAATATTCAAGGAGAGGAAGCTAGAATGCTGTCTCAGTGTTGATCAGTGGTGACCGTTAAGCTGAGATACCCTGCTTCATTTCTGTCAGTAAAGAATTATAGACAAAAGAATCAGATTTCTATTTTAGATCAGAGCTACTTGTAGAGTTTAGATGTAATCTTGAAGAAGTTTGGGCTTTGGGAAAAGATTTATAATAGTGCAACAATGAAAATGGAATGGCCCGAAGGGAGTCTTTAATGAAAGATATGCATACATACCAGTTCAAAAAGTACAGTAGTAAAGTTTAGTCTCCTTGTGCATTTCTTTTTCATTTTTTTTTGCCCCAGATTGAAACCCTAGGTGTGTAACAGTATGTAAGTATACATATACACAAGCACCAACTTTGCTTCTAAAAATATTATGTAAACTTTCTACTTCTTGTATTCCATAAAGACATGTGATGCATGTCTTATTAGAGGATATAGCATCATGACAAATCCTCTTTTAGAGCCCTGCATTATTTATGAGGGCAAATCAAAATGCCACTTTGATTTAAACTCAGTCACTTGGATACTATGATTAAATAATATTTGCCCTAGATTATTCAAATATCAAATAGAATTTTAAGTACATACTGAATTCCCCAATCAGTTCAACTCTGGCTGAAATAAATTTTTCAATTTTAACTGTAAGTGCTCAAAGTCTCTCCTAGCTGGATGCCATAAAACACTAAGTTTTATCTGTAATGAAAACAAAGAAAGAAAGCAAAGAAATTCAAAAAGTCGCCATACAATCTGAGATTCAGGATACATCAAGGAAATAAGTAATGGATTATGAAATTTGAAGACATGGTTTAAATTTATCTTTTTTTAAAATGATGTGAAATAATCTTTTATTTTGAACCAAACTGTATAGAATTTTACTTACCACGTGGGGTTGTTTTTTTTAACAATGCCTTAAAGAATGTTAGCTAACACATGCAGCTAATAGACAGCATGCAAAGGTGGAACTGGGAAACTGCTTCTTGTTTGACAAAACTTGGTAGCCTTATCATATCTATGTCTGCTTTTTGCCACTTTTTGTTCACAGAGAAAATTACAAGTCCAGCAAAACTGTGAGGAAGAGGGAAGGGATGAACAGGAAGCAAGCACAATTTTAGTATAGATTCTTCCCAGGAAAATCTACTGAGAGTGTGGAAACATTGAGAGTCCATTAGAATGTCAGTGTTTACCACATAGGAAGAGACAGATGTTACCTAGGACAAGAGGAATAGTCTCAAAACTATAAGATCTATCAGTGAAAAAAAAAAAGGTAACAAATGTGAAATATAGGTAAAATCTGTGAGACAGAAGCTACCTTACTCTAGACAGTAAGGAGAAAAAGACAATGGTGAACACTGCAGATGCTCACACATATTACCATGAGAAGAGACTCTAGGTGAAAGGGGATGTCAGCTTTAAAGCAGCAATACCAAAAGCTATGGAGAACTAAATATCAGGGCTTGCTTCTCAGTATGAGAGAGGTAAACCTGAAAGGAGACACACAAGGGTCTCTGAGAGGCAAGACCAATGTCAGTAGTTTGGCTTCCTAGCTTCATGAGACACCCACCACCCCCCCACCCCCGCTAAGGAACATGCAATGCATT
Source organism: Onychomys torridus (assembly GCF_903995425.1). Lineage (NCBI taxonomy): Eukaryota > Metazoa > Chordata > Mammalia > Rodentia > Cricetidae > Onychomys > Onychomys torridus. The sequence goes on along the minus strand of NC_050456.1, from coordinate 29,635,760 downwards.
ATTGCCCACTCATAATTTTTTTTTTTTTGAAATGTAACTATTGTATCAGAATAAATTGCCTGGATGGCTTATTCAAAGGCTTCTGGAAAGTGATGGTCACACAGCTCCAAGAACAAGTTAAACACAAGGCAGCCCAAAGCAACTACAACTATGTTTTGGTAACTGAAGTAGGATGTTGAAAGCTGACCTTATAAATATGAGGCCATAGAGAATATGTTATAATGGGCAGTCACTAAGCAATTGTGAGATCCATCGGCCAACAGCAGACAATCAAAGCTGGTGGCTAACAAATCGAGGTGAGAGATTGAAAGAGGTGGTTTTCAACTATCCCAAGTGGACAGGACATGAACAAGGCGAGACTGGGCAAGGAATTGACCAACTAGTTTTGAAATCACATCTGTATTGGTTCAGTTTATACTATAAGTCATACAAAACAAAGCAAAAATCCTAGACAAAGAACTTCAACCCCTTTTCCTTTCTTTCTAAACTCCTCCCACTCTCAGAAGTTTCTTCCATTTTCTTTAACTCCTCTTAATACAGTTGCTTCTGTGCTGCTACCATACGTCCATGTCTGCATCTTTAATATTCACGAGCATGAAACAACAAATTTGAGAGTCACTTTCCTAGGTTGACATTTGGTGCCTGATGTGTTAGTTTCTGAAATCTTAATCCCTAGTTAAACAACAATCAGTTTGAGAAGAGTCCAGGGGTTCTCATAAGTGCTTCACCAGGAGTGAAAAAGAAAATAGTAACAATAAGGAAAGAGTTCAGTATGGGTTGTGACAGAAAAAAAATATTAAAAACTGGAATGCTATAAACTACCTCCCCAAACTTTCTTCAGGCATTCACCTAAAATAGATATCACACTTTGCCTTGGTAAGAGAGCGAATAGCTCCCAAGCAAGATATCTGGTAACCAACTAAATTTAACTTTCCAAAGAAATGTAAAAATAAAATCTGCCTACGTTTATATGCCTGTTAAAAACACAGAAAGTAAGAATCTACATTTAGCAAATAAGCTACAGCCAATGGAAAAGTAAAAAGGTATGTGTAAACAGCATTGGACAGCACATAGAATTGTTTCTTCATGCTCTGCCTTGCTTAGGAAACATGGGACAAAGCCATGAATGGAAGACTATTTGCAACCCATAAAACCCATATATGAATATGACATGCATCTACTCTCTCCAGTCCTAGATCTTTTTTTATACCATCAAATAATTTCAAAAGGGCTGACAAACTATAGAAACATGGAGTAAAGGCATTATGAACATGGTGACAATTAAAAAATCTCTGTGACAGTGTTCCCATCAATGAGATTTGAGTGCACAGCAAGGCTTAATCTGAGTAGCAAGGGGCAATGTAGCAACCGAGATAAATGGGAAATCTAAATGTGCAGAGCAGGCTCAAACAGGAATCTAATTTGGATTTTACTTTCTGCTTACCAAGTTAAGGGTGTCCCATAACAGGGTCATTAAAATGAACCAATAAGATAAAGTTCAGGGCCACAGACAAATGAAGAGACTAAAGTGATGATCAGGAGTCAACAAAATAAAACATGGACAATGGAGAAAGACACAGCGAACAGGAAATAATAGATTTAGGGAACTGCCATGGAGAGAAAACTGAAAAGGGGACATTGAAACTACTGAAGTGTGGTAAAATGACATGGTTTTGGTGGAGTCATTGTGAATAAAAATAACTAACATAAGTAAAAGGGATTGTATGACTAAGCAGGAGGACAGTGATTCATACTGGCCCTTGGGCTTCTCCTAATGAGTTATCACTGCGTAATCAACACAGCTTTGCTAGCTGCTATCCATCCCTTCTTGTGTTCCAGGAGTTAGAGGAAGCAACAGAAAAGACAAATATAATAAAACTTAAATTCTTACAGAACTCATAATTTTGTGGGTAGATAATTCAGCAAGGTAGAATAATAAATACCATTTAATGTATTAGCTTGTATTCTAGCCATAGGGATCATGGCTCATTGGGGAAATAAAGAAGGACATTATAAATTCCAAATAATTAACTACAGTTTTGTCTTCAAAAGTAAGTGGTGAATACAGTATATCCTATCTCCTGTCAAAATATATTATGAGCTGGGCCGTTAACTTTAGATCTGTTCAGCAGTCCTATATTTGGTTTGATTGTGAATACATCTTTATAACTTACCTCTTTAACTTTTGATATTAGAGAATTACTGGATTGTACTTTCATTTGCAGTATAATATTAACTTTGACTTTTTCTAAACCTTTCTATTTTTTTTCTTGCTTTGTCACTAAATGGTATTTGCCAGTATCTCTTTGCACAGGTTAAAATAGAGTCCTTGATAAATGCATGTGCTTTAGATATAATTTAAAAGTAGGATTATGTAAATGTTTTCAAATATAAGATTATGAGATATGTTTAACAAGTTCTGATTCTTGAGATAGTTGTTAGTACTACCATGAATTATTTATATTTCCCCCATCTAGAAAAAATATAAAAGAAATACTTAATAAATAGAATTTTCTTTTATGTTAAGCCAATTGATAGTTACAGATCAAATCATTTCCCAAATAATAAAGCTTTAAAAATGATATATTTTGGCACAACATATAAAAGTGCATTCTTTTTATGAGGAATAATATGAGGAACAGGGTGAGAAAGTCAGTTAATAAGAACTAATGTTTCACCAATATTTAGAAGTCACATTACACTTAATTTCATTTAAAAAAATTCATAAAAACTCATAAATCATTGAAATTCAATTATACTATTTGAAGTAAATTAAGAAATACATACCAATTGACATTTACATATTTCTTATATTTATTTGTTTACTTAAGTTTTTCACACAGATCATTAATTTGAAATATTTTTGCTCACCTATAATATAAACTGTGATTCTTAATTTCAATATATACAAATTTGTATAAGTCTGATTTTTCCTAAAAATATTATTACAAATAATAAAAATGTTTATTTCATATATTCATAAAATAATTTCTGCATTTGATTAACACCTCTTCATTTCTGATTTTGTAACACTTGCAAAGGTTATTTATAATGTTATTGTTTTTTGATAAATAATTTTTAACATCGAGCAAAAGTAATCAATGGCAATTACGAGAGAAATGATTAGAAATAATCTACATATAGCCTGTATTATTTTTAAAGTCATAAATTTTCTTTTTTAAAATAAAATATATCTACCATTCATTGGTAGAATCAACATTGTCAAAATGCCTTTCTGACTCAAGGTAATCTACAGATTCAGTGATTCTTTCAAAGCATCAATGATGAATTTTATGTAATTGAACATTGAATCTAATTTACATATTTTGTGGAGGCCTCTGCTACTCATAGTAATACTGAGTGAAATAGTAAAGCCCAAGTAATATTTCATGACTTATGCTTCCAAATTCCAGTTGTCAATAGAACATGGGCAATTGCATGAAGCAAACCAAGAGATGCAATGGGATACATGACTTGAAATAAACCCAAACATTGGCAGTAAAAATTTACATGAAATTACTAAGAACATGAATGGAATAAGATCAGCCTTGTCAATAAGTGGTGATGAAAAATGATGTGTTCACGGGCTCAATAACAGAATTAGACTTCTGTGGATGGGTAAGATATAAAACACTGAAGACAGCTTATGTTTGAGAGGATGTGGAGCAAGAGGAACACTCCTCCACTGGTGGTGGGAATGAAAACTCCACTCTGGAAATTAGTATGGCAGTTTCTCAGAAAATTGGGAATAAGTCTTCTTCAAGACCCAGCTTTACTACTCTTGGGCATATACCCAAGGAATGCTCAATCTTATTGCAAGGACACATGCTCAACTATGTTCATATCAGTGTTATTTGTAATAGCAAGAACCTGGAAGCAACCTAGATGCCCCTCAACTGAAGAATGGATAAACAAAATGTGGTACATATACACAATGGAGTACTACTCAGCATTAAACAACAATGACATCATGAAATTTGCAGGCCAATGGATGGAACTAGAAAATATCATCCTGAGTGAGGAAACCCAGACTCAGAAGGACAAACATAGTGTGTACCCACTCATAAGTGGATACTAGATGTGAGGGAAGGGATTGCAGACTGCAACCCACAGCTCCAGAGAGGCCAGCTAACAGGGAAAGACCCTAGGAGGGATACATGGATGACCCAGTGAAGGGGAAGTGGATGAGATCTACATGAGTGGACTGAGTGCGGGCGGTAGCAGAGAACTAGGAGTGGGGGATGAGAACATAGGGAAATGGGAGGGTTGAGCTGGAACAGGGACAGAGTGGGAGGGCAGTGAGGGAGATAGCATAATAGATGAGGACATCATGGGAATAGGAAGAGACAGAATGCTAGGAAGGCTCTCAGGAATCCACAATGATGACCCTACCTTGGACAGCTGGCAGGGGTCCAGAGGGTAACTGGACTGGTCTACTCTGGTGACCAGTCTAGTGAATAACCTAACTGTCATCATAGAGTCTTTGTCCAGTGACTGATGGAGACAGATGCAGAGATCTATGGCCAGGCACCAGGCTGAGCTCTGGGAATTCAAACGATGAGAGAGGAGGGATTTTGCAGGCAGGTGATGTTGAGATCATGATGGGAAGATGTGCAGAGATGACTGGCCACACTAGTGGAAGCCCATAAACTGTCAACTACAAAATTAATCTAAACAGACTAAATAACTGAATGTAAGATGACACAATAAAATTTTACATGATAAAATACTGTTGATTGAAGCTGAAAGTTTTCCTTTGTCCCAACCAGTCCATGGCCCCACAGTTCTATAGCCACTCAGACCTACATAAACACACAGAGGGTTATATTAATTATAACTGCTCTGCTATTAGCTCAGGATTATTACTGATTAGCTCTTACACTTACATTAGCCCATAATTCTTATTTATGTTTAGCCATGTGGCTTGGTACCTTCTTTTCAGTTCTGCCTTCACATCTTGCTTCCTCTGTGTCAGGCTGGCAACTCCTGACTCTACTCTTCCTCTTACCAGCATTCCTTTAGTGTGCATATCCCACTTATACTTCCTGCCTGGCTACTGGCCAATTAGTGTTTTATTAAACCAGTGTACAAAAACATTATCCCATAGCATTTTCTCTTTTCTGTCTAAACAAAAAAGGAAACATTTAACTTTAATATAATGAAATTACATATAATAGAACAGTTATCAAGCAAGAATTATAGCAGCAATATCTAGTATATTTGTATTTGGCAAAATTAAATAACATATTCTATCTATCCTATATTTGTAAGTCTAAAGTTTCATATCCAATAAACAGGAATGCAGATGCACCTCACACACTTGTTTTACAATTTTAAATTGTGTGAGTCTGTTACATAACTATTAAACAGAAAAAAAATAAAAATATCCAGACTGACACTTACTTATGAGTTTCTATGGGATGAAAAAGTCAAAGAAATTCTAAGAACATCTAGGGATAGAATTAATTTCATTTTTACAAAGAAATAAGAATAAAGCTTGCTCCACAATCCTTAGAAATGCTGACTATAAGAATCTATATGAACAATGCCTTAGAAAGTTTAGAATGAAAATTATTTTGAACCATGCATTATACACATTAATTAAATGATAAAGTGAATGTGAGGCCCAATTCCCTAACAGAAAGAACCTCAGATACAAACAATTTTGAAAATGTACCATGTTTTGTCTTCTACCTCTAGGAGAAAAGTAGAGCAAAGTGAAAATCAGGAAATATATATTGAATTCCAAAAAAACATTTTCCTCATTTAAAGTTTGTAAATTATCTGGAAATCCTTTTATAAAACTAAAAAGTTAATTTCTCATTAGAAATGTCTTCAAAATAATTGAAGTGATCATGATAGATGATGGTACTCTCTAGGTTAGCAAATAAAACACATAGTTTTCTTCTTCACAAAGTATTAAGCAGCACAGAAAGATAAATGTGTAAACTAGGAAAATCACACAAATATATTTAACAAATTTTTAATTCTAATGTTTTATTATTGTCAAAAAATTAGTGGCTCCATTGAGACAAATTTCATCTAGAGCTTAACAATACATATGATTGGAAACATATATTGCACATCTTCCCCAAAGAGAGAAGGAAAAGTTACCCTAGTTTACTTTTTAGAACTCCATTCAAACATTAATTTTGCTTTAAAAATAGAATGTTAGTATTACTGATTTATTTTATAACCACTGGGATTAATCAGTAGAGCACTTATAGGATAATTTCATACTTTTAAACATGTTGGTGAAAGCATCATCAAATTGGATACATACTGCTTGAAATAACATGTATGGAAATGAAGAATGAGAAAAAAACTATACCAGACAGCTGCTAAACTGAACACTGCTTACTGCAACATAGGAACTTGCTGGCACAGCATGGAGTTAGGCATTACACTTGGGAACAAATGCAATATTACTGATCCTGACATTGTGAATGGCATACTTCTTTGTTAGTAGTGCTCCAGTGCATTTTTATGTCTTTATCCACCTGCCTAATATTTATGCATTAATCACAATAGCATTCCTTTCCCTAAGTCCTGATAGTTATAGTGGCTCCCCATTGCTAAATGTCCTCTAGAGCAAAAAAATACTATCGGTCGTTTCAGACCATCAATGTAAGGGCATAATGTTTATCTCTGTGTTAGCTACCATATCTACCAAATTCAGAGAATAAAGTGTCAGTCTACTTTCAGTTATTGGAACACAGTGTTTGAGAGTGGGTAGCATGCTGTACTGGATAGTTTTATGTCAACCTGTCATGAGCTAGAGATATCTGAAAGAAGGGAACCTCATTTGGGAAAATGTTCCTATAAAATTCAACTGCAAAGCACTTTCTTTACTAGTGATTGAGTTCAGAGGTCCCATCCTATTATACGTGGTACCATCCCTGGGCTAGTGGTCCTGGGTTCTATAAGAAAGCAGACTGAACAAGCCATGAGCAAGCCACTAAGCAGTACCGCTCCACTGCCCCTGCATCAGCTAGTACCTCCAGGTTCCTGCCCTGTTTGAATATCTGTCTTGACTTCCTTTGATGATGACCAGTGGCATGGGAGGGTAAGTAAAACCTTTACTCTCCAACTTATTTTTGGTCATGGTATTTCATCATAGCAATAGAAGCCTCAACTAAGACATATGCAAAGAAAGTGCATTGGATTCTATGGTTGTGCAGTCTGGAACTTCTAAAGCCAGAGGGCTACCAAGGGCTGAGGGCCTCTGTGCTGCAACATAATTAGTATAGAACACCTCATGGAAAACAGCCTGTGACTGACTGTGAGTGACAGGATAGGAGCAACAGAGGGCAAAGTGGGTGACGGGGCAGCATTTAGAAAACAAAAACAAAAACAAAAACACTCCTGACCTAATGACCTTAATCCATGCCTGACAATAGCTCATATGAACTTCTTCTTAAAGATCACATTTCCCAGTATCTTTTCAGTTGCAATTACATTTCTACAAATTGAAATGGGATATTTGAACCACAGCATTGGAGAAAGTATAACATAGCATAAGTTAGCGAAATCTCTATCAGTTTGTGATGTTCATTAGGTAATATTCTAAGTTATATAAAAATAAAGATATAATAAGATATAAATTTAAAATAAAAAGTAATAAATGTGTTTATGTAAATTTGGCAAATCAAAAGTATAGTTACTATATTCAAATATGATAAAGAAAAAAATCAATAGTTCAAATGTTTATAAATCTCTTCATATAAAATCTTTAAAACGATTTTATTATCACTTTATGGAAGGTTTAAATGACAGAAAATTGGACTGTGTGTCAACTATTTAAATAATAATCAATCATGGAATAGTTTATAAGGTCACTTCTGAGATCAAATCTGTGGAAAAATTACTGATTGTATTGGACATGAGCATCTTCCCCAGTTCATTTGAAACATAACAGCAACTCACCTTGCTATAAAATATTATTCAATTAACTACAACAAATGCTAAAAAGGCAGATTGAATGAGATAAGTCACTTACAATTGGGAATTTTTACCATAAGTCAGTCTTAAGACCTAAATATATACAGAGAAAAAATGTTAAAACTTAATTACTAGTCATAAATAATTATATTACTAAATACTAACAAATAATGGGCATAAAGGTATGAATAAAATAATACACAACATTTTAACAATTAATTACTGGCAAGAAAATAATTATTGGTAGTTATCTTTAGGTAAGATGGAAGAAAACATTCATAAACAAGGAAAAACTAAAAATTTAAAAATATTAAAATCTATTCTTAACATGTTTCTTTGAGTAAGTTTTAGGAATCAAACATTAATAATTTCCACAGTTAATTTGTGGAATCTCTTTATCCTTAGTGAAAATTTCAGAATGAAATATGTTCTGTAAACATTTCAGAGAATTTTTTTTTTTTGTGGTGAGTGTTTCCTTTTTTTTTTTTATTGTATTTGTGTTTTAATTTTACACATCAGCCATGGGTTCCCCTGTCCTCCCCCATGTTCCCCCCATTCCCCTCCCCTCCATTCCGATCTCCTCCAGGACCAAGACTCCCCTGGGGATTCATTTAAACCTGATGGATTCAGTACAGGCAGGTCCTGTCCTGTAAGAGCATGAATTGTTGAGATAAGATTAGAGAGGCACAGGGACAAATAGCCAAACTAATGGAAGCACATGAATTATGAACCAAAGGCTGTGGAGCCCCCAGCTGGATCAGGCCCTCTGGATAAGTGAGACAATTGAATAGCTTGAACTGTTTGGGAGGCACCCAGGCTGTGGGACCAGGACCTGTCCTTAGTGCATGAGCTGGCTGTTTGGAACCTTGGGCTTACACAGGGACACTTTGCTCAGAGAATATTTTTATATATTCTTTTATCTATTTTTAAATATTCCTTTTTAAAAAGCATATTTATTTATAATTAAATAATTCAGTTAGTACTAAGATTTTCAATTATGCTTTTATGAATAACCAGTCTATTTATTTGTTAATATTTTCAAAACTTTTTAATAAATGGTTAGCAAATAGAAATAACACATCCTGAAACTAGTCAGACCCCAATTGAACTTTGCTGTAGTTGATATATTGCTTACCCCAATGCACATATTTGGGCAGCAGAGAACAGAACAGCCACTATATTAAACATAGAGGTTAGGCAGTGGTAGCACACACCTTTAATCCTAGCATTCCAGAAGCAGAAATCCATCAGATGTCTGTGAGTTCAAGACCACACTAGAAACAGCCAGGCATGGTGACACATACAATTAATCCCAGCACTTGAAATCTCATGTCTTGCTTGGGAAAAATACACACCTTTAATTGCAGGAAGTTATGGCAGAAAGCAGAAAGGTATATAAGGCATGTGGACCAGGAACTAGAGGCTTTTAAGCTTTTAGGCTTTTAGCAAGAGTTCAGCTGAGATCCATCTGGATGAGGACTCAAAGGCTTCCAGTTAGAGGAAATAGGATTGGCTGAGAAGTTGGCAAGGTGAGGTTAGCTGTGGCTTGTTCTGCTTCTTTGATCTTTCAGCATTCACACCAATATCTGGCTCCTGAGATTTTTTTTTTTAAATTAATAGGACCATTTAGTAATTCATCTTAGATTTTGTACAGTTAGAAAAAGCCATTATAAAGATGCAGAGTTTTACACTGGATTTTATGCTTTTTGCTATACCATGTATTTTATACATTTATCCATCCCAAAAATAAAAATCCATGTAAAAGGCAAAACTAGAAAAAACAATTAACTTTATAGTCTCTTTAATGACTTGTTTCCATTAACTTCCCATTAAGAAAAAAAATACTGAATGCATCATAAAATCTCTATTAATAAACATAAGGACAAAATTGGGTTAACATAGTTCCTGACATCAGTGAGTAGTACTTTCTCATTAGATATTCACCGATAGTTTGATTGCATTACTGAACTATTCTCCTCTTACTTTTTACAGGAGTATACCTTCTCTTCACTTTTATAATTTTCCTTAAACAGCTAGTGGCTTATCAAAATTGAGCAAAGAAGGGTATTTGTGAGGATTTAGAGAGAGGGGGAATTGATACGATTATCTAGTCTTTGCATCATGCTTTTAGGTAACTACCAGAGAAGACAAACTAAGGGTTAATGTCTTCTGTTCGGTGCCACACTCAGTTTCATTCTGAAAATCTGAGGTTTTTCTTTGCAGGGCCTAAGGGAAGAGTGATTTTTCTACATGTTTAGAAGCTTGTACCTGTACTCTCAGGTTTAATAGAAATGTGGTAATAAATATGATATGTTGTGTGTCTCATCACCCCAGCTACGGAACTGACCAAGAACAACTCAACACTAGTCCTGCTTGTTAAATAAATGAGTTTTGAGGGATTGCTTACAAAGGCATAGAATATTCCAGGATCTGCTTTCTCAGAAAGTCCCACCTGAGCATAGGTGACAACAGACAGAAGTTGCACAACAGGACTTCCTGCACAGCTAGCAGGCAGGAACACACACTGAAGGGGACTCACATCTTTGAAGAGAGGCCTCCTGGGCTCTACATCTCACAACTCCCTCTGTTTCATGTATTTTTGTAAGTTCAAACACTTCCATTCTCCTTCCAAGAAGGATTATTTCAATCCTTTCGATCAAGAAATTACTTAACACCAATATTATATATAAATATTCCACTTAAACATGACAACTTGTGAATATATTTTATTTAAGTAAAAGATTGGATAAATATAGTAACATAACCCCTACTACAGTCATTTAGCTGAGTTTTCACAGTATCAAACTGCCTATTAAATATTTACAATTATACCAATCAACAAATGCTACTTTCAACTTTAATCAAAGGATCTTTTCCTTCCAGTCAGTAGTTGTGAGTACATAAAATCTTGGATATGTAGGTATTAAAAATAAGTGATGAGATTTAAAAAAGACATGACACTGGAAGAACAACAGAAAGAATGTGAGAGCTGAGAGGTAGGGAAGAATTCTGTAACATACCATTTTCTGGCAAGGGATGCTCATTACAATTATGAACTCACAGCCTGCACAGAAGAATGGCCCATCAATAGTCAGGTATATATAGAGAAGGAATTCAGGATGCCTTGCCTCTCCTCTCTGAACTATTAGTTATTTACATATCTGTGAGTGAGGGAAGGAGTCCCTATCTTAAGTTGTAGACCAATGTACATTTCAAATCAGTGGTCAGAAAGATAGAACTGATTAAATTCAGTGGGTCAGAAACCTAAAATAAAAGACATGAATGTGGGGAAGGGGTGGATAGAAATGAAGAGGGATATTGATTAAAAAAAAAAAAGTGTGCATGGTATGTACCTGTAAAGTAAATGATAACCATGCTATAATCCACAGACTAGAAGAAGCTAATTAACAAGGAGGATTCAAGCCGGTGGGGGGGGATGCATGAATCTCCCTGTGAAGGGTAAACAGAATAGACACTGCAGCTGTCAGGAATTGGGGACAAGACAGGAGGTATCAGGTGGGGATAGGATGAAGGGAGATAGTACTAGTAGAGACAACTGGAGTTGAGAGCCATCTAGGGGAAGAACTAGAAACCTAGGGAAATGGAAATTCCCAGGAATCTATGAGGGTGACTGACCCTAGCTAAGTCTGTAGAAATGAGGGATATGGAACCTGAACTGGCCATCTTCCATAAACAGGTAAGTGTCCCAGTGGAAGGATTAGGATACAAAAGCTTCAAGCTACAATTTCTTTGCCTACAAGATGTGCTGGGGTAAAGCAGGCATAGAAACCAGGAAGATTCATGTGCTCATCCCTTCTGCTTTCCTTGTTACTTAGGTATGGGTATGTGGATTTTAACATGACTATCCTTCACTTATATTTGAGCACATGACATGTTTGTTGTCTATCTGGGTCTTGGTTACCTCATTTAAGATGATTTTTTTTCTATTTCCATTCATTCACCTACAAATTTCATGATGTCATTGTTTTTAAACAGCTGAATAATACTGCATTGTGTACATATTATGTACCACATTTTCTTTATCCATGCTTCAGTAGAGAGACATCTAGGTTGTTTCCAGTTTCATATAGAAAAATCAAAAAAGCCCCAGGGTAGATAAAACAGTCCTGTGCAGTAAAAGAACTTCTATAGCTGTCTTCATCACTGATTTCAAAGGGTAAGACAGAGCTATAGTAATAAAAACCACCTGATACTGGCCAAGAAACTGACAGGTGGATCAATAGAATAGAACTGAAGACCCAGACATAAATGGACACTTGATTTTGACAAAGAAGCCCAATCCAAATAATGGCTAAAAGAAATCATCTTCAAAAATGCTGATATAACTGGATTTTGGCATGTGGAGGGATGCAAATAGATCCATATCACCCTGCACAAAACTCAAGTCTAAGTAGATCAAAGACCTCAACATAAATCCAGATACACTGAACCTGACTGAACAAAAAGTGAGGAATAGCCTTGAATGCACTGGCACACGAGAAAATTTCCTGAACAAAATACCAATATTGCATTCACTAACATCGACAATTAACAGATGGGACCTTATGAAACTAAAAAAGCTTCTGTAAGGCAAAGAATACTGTCAATAGGACAAAACAGCAGTTCACAGAATCATCCCCTGCATCTGACAGAGGACTAATTTCCAAAATATATAAAGAACTCAAGAAACTATACTTCTAGAAACCAAAAAAATCCAATTTAAATTGAGGTACAAACCTAAACAGAGAAGTCTCAACAGAAGATTCACAAATGGCTCAGAAGCACTTAAACAAATGTTTAGTATCTTTAACTACCAGGTAAACTCAAGTCAAAATGACTTTGAGATTCCATCTTACAACTGTCAGAATGGCTAAGATCAAAAACACAAATAACAGTTTATGCTAGAGAGGATGTGGAACAAGGGAAGGACTCCTCTCCTCCATTACTAGTGGAAGTACAAACTTGTGCAGCCACTTTGGAAATCAATATGGTTTCTGAGAAAATTAGAAGTCAATCTACTTCAAGACCTAGCTAAACCACTCCTGTGCATATACAAAAGGATGTTCCATCAGACCACAAGGACACTTGCTCAATTATGTGCATAGCAGCTTTATCTGTAATAGCCAGGAACTGGTAACTAGAATCCTCTTTTTTGTTGTTTCTTATTTGGTTAGTTGGTTGTTTTTGCTGTTGTTGTTTGTTTTGTTTTTGAAACAGGGTTTCTCTGTGTAGCCCTCCAGGAACTGGCTCTGTAGACAAGGCTAGACTCAAACTCAAAGCTCCATCTGCCTCTGCCTCTGCCTCCTGAGTGCTGGGAGCACAGACGTTGTCCACCAGTGCCTGGCTGGAACCTCTTCTTAATACCTTTATATTGAAATACTCAAATACTGGAAAAAACTCAAATACTGGAGGAGATGTAGTTGATATATGGGAAATCCTGGTTGTCAGATTATTACAACATTTCAAAGGCCCTAATTCACCCTTTACCTTTCACAAAGTTCTAAAAAAATACCCCAATAGTTTGTCTGAACACCATCCAGAAATGGAAGTTTGTGGGGTTTTGTTGTTCTTGGTAAATAGTTTTTCCTCTCTAGTTTCTCTGGCCAATATGAACTATGCAGGCTGCCAAATTGTGTTGAGGATAGAGGCCTTATCAGAGAATCTCCCTGTTTCACATTGTGTGTATCCAAATGGACATGAGAGCCTACGTTTTTATGTACCATTGGAAAGCTTTGTACCAACTGGGCTATCAATACATCTCCAAACCTCCTGCAGATAATTAATAGATAGTTCTAATGGAAAATTGTGCTTACAGAAAAACTTCCTCTTTAATTTTCTTTCTCTTTTTCCAACAATAAAGAACAATTTTAAAATAATATTTATACAGTAAAGAAACAAGTTTCTGCAAGTAAGGTATTTGTACACTTTTTTCTATTTATTTTAAAGTAATTTCTAAGATTAATATAAATGGGTTAATTTGAGCTATATGAGTTAGTTGAGATAACTTTAAGCTAAAGGCCAATTTTTCATATATATATATTGTGATCTGGCAGCCTATTAAAAAAGCTTGCTACATATGGTGTCCAACATGGGTCTTAATGTGAAAGCTATTATAATTCACCTTTCTTTCAGCACAATAAGGAAAAATTTCCTTTTCTTTTATTCTAGAGTCCTGCTGTCTTCTGCTAACATCCAGAGAACTGTAGCATATACACCTGGCATATAAGACAAATTCTAGGAATTTTCACAATTCTAATATGAAGTAACCACTTAGAAGGACCAGTGACTATGACATATTTTGAACTTAGAACTCTAGTTCTGGTAATGTGATATGCCACAAAAAACCACTCAAAATCACAAGACAGCTATAAGAGTCCATAAAAGACATGCTATAGTTCCTGACTGCATTGGTGCTATGGAGGCATAGGGAATGGTATTGTCTCTCACTCAAAAACATATTTAATAAATTGTATGTGATAAACACATTTACATAAAATTTTAAATTATTATATGCACAACACTCAGCTGAGATAATACATAACCAAAAAACAAATAACAACCAACCAAAAAACCTGAGTTTAGAATATAAATAGTAATTTGAGTTAAAAATGTAGTATAAACAAGCCAATAGAGATCAATATTCAAGTTTTGTAACAATTGTGGGCCGAGAAATGTTACAGAAATAAATGCAAACAATTTATGAACACACACACATACAGGAGAGGATATACATTATCTAGGTTTGAAAAGCAATTAAATAAAGGATGATCTTTGTAAGTGTGACCATATTTAAGAAAACAACCAAGAAAAATCAAGTCTTAGTGGCAATCATGTCTGTGATCGATTTTGGTCTTGGAAACAGGACAAAATTAGTTTAGGAATTATGCCCTGGAAATGTCAGGAGCAGGTCAAAACCTGTGCCTGGACTTTGAAGTGGCCGCTTAATGTAGCTAGGATATCAGATTTTTGAAGGTCAGTCGAAATATTTGGGGCTTGGCAAGTTTACTATTCAGACAAAACAAGACAGAACAAAAATATCAGTAATTCTTGCTTCCAAATCTACCTGAGAATAGGCATTCTGTGTATGGCAAAATGGCATTTTAAGTGTAGAGAAATGTAGAGTGATTTTAATTAAGTTATGTATAGGGTCTGGAGAGATAGCTCAGAGGTTAAGAGCATTGACTGTTCTTTCAGAGAACCTGGGTTCAATGCCCAGGGCACATATGGCAGCTCACAGCTGTCTGTAACACCAGTTCCAGGGTAGGGTACTCGACACCCTCATGCAGGCAAAGCATCAATGCACATAAATTTTTAAAAAAATAAGAAAAAAAGTTGTTATGTGTAACCACATAAAATATGGATGATTTATGTTTACATTTAACATGATAATTTGTAGTAAGTTTTTTGTTGGATATGTATTATTGTTGTGATAATATTTTTTTCAAAAATTAACTGACTTTACCTGTATATGCAGAAAAAAAACCCACTTACTTCTAGAGAAAAAATTGTGGAAAGCAATATAGATGAAATCTCCTGGGTAAACTTGGCGCAGGGTGGGAGGATGGAGGGGAGGGGATGGGGATTGGGAACATGAGAGATTGGGTTTATCAAGTTGTCGGGATGGAGCAGAATTGTAATGAAAGAGGTATCTTGATAGAGGGAACCAATTGTGGGTTAGGGAGAAACCTGGTGCCAGGGAAACTCCCAGGAATCCATAAGGATAACCACAGCTAAGACTGCTAGCATTAGTGAAGAGGGTTCCTAAACTGACCTATAATCAGATCAGTGACTAGTCTAATTGTCAACAGAGAGCTTCCAATTTATGGAAGCAGATACAGAGATCCACAGCCAAGTACTGGTCTGAGCTCCAGAATCCTCCTGAAGAAAGGGAGAAGAGATTGTAGGAGCCAGTGGAGTCAAGGTCATGATAGGGAAACCCACAAAAACAGCTTGCCTTATATAATGGGATCTCACATACACTGGACCTATATCTAGGGGCTCCATGGGACAGACCTAGATAGGCCCTCTGCATGTGGATGACATTTGCATAGCTTGGTCTGTTTGGGGGGCCTCTAGCAGTGGGATCAGCATCTGTCCCTAGTGCATGAGCTGGCTATTTGAAACCTATTCCCCATCTATTCCCCATGCAGGGATGCCTTGCCTGGCCTTGATGCAGGGGAAGGAGCTTGGTCCTGTGTGACATGTTTCTTGATTTCCATGGGAGGCCTGCCCCTTTCTCAATGAAGGAGTATTGGATGCAGAGAGACACATAGTAGGGGGAAGGGAATGGGAAGAGAGGAGAGAGGGAACATTGTGGGTGGTATGTAAAACAAATGAAAAAGAATTAATAAAAAAAGAAAACAAAAAATGTAAAAAGCTTTAAATCTCAGATTTCAAGCTCATCTAGGATTATACTAATAGGACCAAAAAAATCTCTAAATCTTCCTTGATCTCTGTTTTCACCTAAACTTTTATTTTTGTACCCATTCAATTTTATTGGCAAGAACATGCAGTAATTTATTGCATATTATATGCAAATTTATCTGCATATAACAATGAAGCATCTTAATTTTACTTCACAGACTTTTATCACTCTAAGTATTAAAACATATTTCAGTTTTAATTTCTTCTTTAATTTCTCTGCTATGAATTTTTTATTTCTCTTTATCATTTTTTCAATGTATCTTTTTCTCGCCAAGTCCTGTAACAGGATGGAGGAAGCATGAGACTCTGCATATTTTTGATATGACCTTCTCTTTAAAAGTAAACTGCTTATTTGCAAGAGCATCCAACTTCTAACTTTATGATTCTCTTTCTCCATTAATATTAATGAGCAAGAAGAATTCCATCCACTCTGAAATTCCTAATGTGATTCAAAACATAGTATCTCCCCAGTGCAGTCAGGCAGAACTGGAGGCAACTGGCTAATGTTAAGCTTAGCATAACTCACTTTATGGAGAAGACAAAAGTGTTCTGAAAGATATGATCTTTGATTCAAAAAAGATACCTTTGTTTGCTTAATCTTTCTCTTGTGTTTTGCATTCTATTTTTTTAAACTAATATACAGGGATTTCTTATGTGTGGTGTCAGCATTGCAAATATATGAATTGTGATGATTCAGGGTTTGCCTGGGGGTCTCTAGACCTACCAGGGCCAGTTCTGCTGCTGTTCTCCCACCTCAACAATGCTCCCTTAAGGCCCAAGTTCTGAACCTCTTCCCTCTGTATTTTAGATTAAGAGGCCTATTGGCATTTTGGTTCTGTAGAGGCTGGTACTACAAACTTCCAGATCTACAAGACTTCTTCAGGTTTCTTGCATCCTAATTCAAAATTTAAAAAAAAAAAAAAAGAATTGAATTTTTACTACATGTATTTGGCTTTTCTAGACTTTGCTGAGTAGGGGAACTCCCCTCAAGAAGTTTCTTACCCTTACATCTATCTTGCTCCTTTTTGGGGATATAAACTATCTGCACTACTTTCTACAGATTCTCTTTCCATATGTCTCTGTTTCTGTGTGTGTTGTCTTGTTAGATAGTGAATTTCCTGGGTTTTGTTTACTTCATGTTGTCCAGCAATTATGCTTTGTCCCTTGGCTCCAGGATCCGTTTGTGATTTTTATGGTTTTAGTTATATTTTCTTCTGGTTTGTAAACATAAAAATATTAATGTTTCTGTTCATTTATATTTAAAAATATACCCAGAATCATATCTGAGATATCTATCATTGTTCTTTTTCTTATTTATGTATGCCTTTTTTTTCCTTGACAATTTGATATAATAACAGAGACGGTGTTTGGTATGTAAGATGACTAGTGTTTTGTGTTTTTTGTTTTTCTAAACTTTTATCCTAATTAATGTAAAGTTTTTAACTTAAATTTTTGATCCTGAAGTTTAGGTGGATGATTGACATAATTTTAAAATAAAATATAAAGTTTAAGGAATTGAAAATCTAGTACATACTCTTTCCTGCGGCTCAAATTGACTTGATCTAGGCTAATTCTATAGTGTTTATTTTATGCAGGAAGGTTAAACTAGCACTGCAGACAGAATTCTTGGCTAGGAACTCAAGTGAGAATCTGAACTACACTACAAGATATGTTCCCAATTTACCTTGTGTGAGAAAGAAGGAGCCTGATTTACAATGATGAGTGAGTGTGGTAGATCAAGTTTGTACTGAAAATGTTGGTGTTTCCTTATATGTTGATATTTTTCCCTAATTTTGTTCTTTAGGGTTTCTTTTCCAACCTCTGCTCTTATAAGATTTTGACACTTGAAATGCTTGGCTTGGAAGAACAGAATAATTACTGTGACACAAGATATTTTAAATTAATATCAGAGGAGAAATTTACTAAACTATAATAGGAATGGAATATAAATGAAGCTAACAAATAATTGAGGAGACAATGCTGCAACTGGACATCTTAGGCCACCAAGTGTAATCTCCCATGACAGGAACTGGTTACTTTGTTCAGTTGTTTACTACAGAAGTCCCAAGGAACCGACAAAACATCAGAATGCTCTATTTCCAAGACTGTTCATTGTTTTCCATAACCTCAATGTAGTGTCATTGTACTGAATACAACACTTTCTTACATCATCAAACAAGAAAAGTTTGAGCTGGTGTCTTGATAAAAGCTTTACCACTACTATTGTTCATATCACTGGAAGGTACTCTGCATATTACCAGGAAGGTAATCCAATATCTCACCCAGATACACACTGTGAAATCTGCAATAGTGACCTTCTTGTAAGACTACTAGTGCATTAGTAACATTAAAGTTATGTGAGTAACTAACCATTTTTATTTTTTACATTTTTAATTTTTTTATATTTTTAGATCATGATATCCTTACATTATCTCTCCATTCTCTTTTCTCTCTTAACATCCTGCTATATATTCGATCTTGATCTCTTCAAGTCCTCTTTTTTCACTATTTATACATTTATGTAGGTTTACATTATATATACATATATGCATACACATATTTCTAAATTTAACCTACTTAAATTACTCTTAGGTATATTTTCAGAGTTGACCATTTGGTATTCTCAGTATTTCTTAGTTCCTTGTAGTTCTTTGTGTAAGGGCAAGGACTCCAGGGATTTGTCCCCTTCCATTTTGTTATACTTATTGTTGTAGTCATTATTCATGTTTGGCCATAAGATCAGAGAGTTTTCTCTATAGTGTGTCTCCTTTTAAAGTCATATGATATACACATAAGTCTGATCACCTACTTCTTGATTGAATTTAAGACCCACCCCATGAGCTGTAATCCCTGATACTACAAAAGAGGCCAATAACATGAGAGTAGATACATCATGAGCTTAAAGGAAAACCTAGTAATATTATTCTGAAAAGGAATAGCAATAATATGACTTCAAATAAAACATTGCTATACTCAGTCCAAATAGATCAGTGCATCATATAACCCTCTTCAGAAAACCTTCTTTTAGTAGCTGATAATTAACAGAGAACCACAACAAAACAATGTTCAGAGAGAGACTTTGGAGCACATGATCATAAATGGGATGCTTTCATCAAAACCCCCCTCTCAAGAATCAGTGATCTATGCAGAGGAGGAGATCAAAAATTGTAAGAGCCAGATGTGCTAGATTATGCCAAGGAAATAATGTCTTCTAAATACAGTAGGAGTGATGCATGTGTAAACTCACTGAAACTGTGGCAGAATACACAAAGCTTGTACATGTTCAAGCAGATGGGTTCCAGCACTGAGAAGGGGAAGTGAACATGGGACCTAACTCCTAATCAAAAAGCTATCTGCAATTGATACTACTCCCAATGGAAAAATATTCTCAAATGTGGTGTCACTGAATATATCAACCACACTCCAGGTCAGGCCCTATGACTAGGAGAAGCTGTTAACAAAAAAATGAACTCAGTAATATCTTTGAAAACATTTTATTTCAGTTTGTTTGTTTTTTTTTTTTTTTTTTTTTTTTGGCTTATTGGAGTTTTGCTTGTTTGATTTTTATTTTTGTAGGTCTTTTTGTGTTTTTCTTTATTTTTGTTTTTTGTTTTTGTTTTAAGAGAGAGAAAAAACATAACGTTGGGGGGTTAAGGAGGTATGGATTATTTGGAGAAGTTTGATAGTAAAACACCATCAAAATATATTGTATAAACATATTAAAAGAAAAATGGTATTTGATCACTTCCCCTGGCCCACACTATGCTACATGGGATGCAAATCTCATTTGAATTTCAGTTCTCATAAAAATAACTTATTTCTCCATTGTTGCACTTAAGTTTTTTGTTTGGTTGTTATTTTTCATTACTTATATTGAATCTATTTTTTGATATTTAATTCAGATTCTTGACACTGTAATTTCATGCCTTCAAGTAATTTAGCATATTTTCTGTTACTGTTTCTTGGTATATTTTTCAATTCATTTGTCTCTTGATGTCATAAATGTGATTATATGCAATTTATTTGCTAACTAATGTTGAGATTTTTCAAGACTGTTTTCAGGCTATTTTTTTTTTCCTTTTAAAACAAAGAAGTTTCAATTAATTTTCTGAGTTACTAATTTTATTTTCTGTCATGTCCATTGTACTGGTGAACACACCCAATGCCTTTTCCCATCCCCTTTTGATTCATATTTATAACTTCTATTTTTGTTTTATACTTGCCTAAATATTATTTTATGTATATTAGTGCTCTGCCTACATGAACAAATTTATGCCAGATGAGGGCATCAGATCCCACTAGGGACAGTTGCAAGCCACCACGTGGTTGCTGGGAATTGAACTCAGGACCTCTAGAAGAGCAGCCAATGCTCTTAACCACTGATCTTTTTAGATTGTGGCAAAATATGATAGGATAACACTAAGCAATCCACTATGTCCCCTTGGTGATGGTATGATTAGAAACCAGCTACTTGCTAATCTCTCTCAGTACCACCAGAGAAAAGAAACAGTATATTCCTACTCTCAGTTCTTATCACTTCTTATAGGCGATGCTCTACACTCAATCCATTGACACCTAGATAGGAATATGAATCCTCCCTATGGAATCACTCACTACTGGAGGGTGAAGGAAGGCCAATACAATTCAGGCAAGAAATAAACATCCCATATTAGAAACTAACAGTGTCCACAAGACCACTCTCCAATGTTACAGAAACATCAGTTGCTAGTGGGGGAGAGGGGGCTCTATAACAAGCCTAGTTGCCTAGATATCCATTAATTGTATAAGGAATGAAGCTCTTGTGAATAGTCACCTTCCTTAAAGGGGCTCTTTGATGACACAGATGCTTTTGAGTGACCCATGCAATTGAAAGTAATAAATTCACTGTTTCACTAAGCTAGTCTGGGAGAGGGATTTTTTGTTGTTGTTGTTGTTGTTGTTTTGTTTTGTTTTGTTTTCCAAGCAAGGGTTTTCTGTAGCTTTGGAGCCTGTCCTGGACTAGCTCTGTAGACCAGACTGGCCTCGAACTCACAGAGATCCACCTGCCTCTGCCTCCCGAGTGCTGGGATTACAGGGGTGCACCACCACCGCCCGGCTGGGATTTTTTTTTTTTACTCTATTGTATGTAATATCTAGGGTGAATACATGTTTATTTATGCTTCCTTAGGAAACATCCCACAGCAGTCTTCCAGAGGTCTCATCTCACATTCAAGGGCTCAAACATGTTGTGCCTATATCACTTAACTTTTAAATAATAAGGCTTCTTTTTCTGAATCTAGTTCATTGCCATTTTAAACATACTTGAAATTTATACTGAACTTGAGTACCATATCAGGTGCCATATAATATAAAATATAGGCAAAGAAACACAAATAAAATATATTAGTACTGACAATGACACAATTTTATAATATATTTCTGTTTAGGATCATGAATCTAGTATGTTCTACTGTGAATTAAATATTTCTATTTACTAATTTTTCCCATTGTATACTTAGATTATAATTACTTCCATGTTTTCTCTAAGGGCATCTTTCAGTTTTTCCCTTATCCTCAAGCTTCATTTTTCTCTTAAAAAATAGATTCTGGTAAAGCCTCTTTATTCTTCTGGCAATGACCCAGAACTGACTTGCAATGTCATCCTCCTCTATTACATATAGCGCTATAACACTAATGATGAACAATCACACAGCCTACCAAAAATAAGCACACTGTAACTCAGCCTCCTCTGAGGTTAGCTCTCCAGTGTGTCTAATGCCTGCTCAATGTGAGCAGTAGGAAGAAGGATGTGTACAATATTGTGTTCATAGATTTATGATAAATGAAATGACTTCTCAATCTCCTTTGCTTTCCATGGGTTACAATGTAGATATGAAGTAATTCATCTTCAACAATGTGGATGAGTGAGCATCATAAGGATGAGGGGAAAAAACACAGAGTCCTCGATTTTTGTTTGTAGGGCAGAGACACACACAATGAGAGCCTCACTTTTTTACATGACATAAGCATTAATGTCTTCATCAAGATGTTGCTTGATTTTTCTTTCTTTGATTTATTGAAAATAGATTGTTTTCATACAACATATTCTGAATTACTTTCTGTCTCTCATTATAAAACAAACAAGCATCTAAAGAGTAATAACAGAATAAAGAAAAGCAAACCATAATAAGACAAAACAAACAAACACAACAAAAAGGAGTCAAAGAAAAAGAATGAGATATACATGTAGAAACAAACACGGATATCCATACACACAAGAATCAACTAAAAGCACAAAACCAGAAGCCATATTGTAAACACAAAGGACACAGAAGTCTAAAAAAATATAGCCTGTCAAAACCTATAAGATAAAGAACTGCCAAAGATGCCATTGAGTTTACTTTCTATTGGTTATTTACTACTGGACATGCCACCTGTCTTTGAGGCTGGTTTGTATACCCAGTGAGAGTTCATTGGAGAACATTGATTTTTCATTTGTGAGTGATTATCATTGGACACAGCTTCTGGGATAGAGATAAGAGCTTGTATTCTCCACTCTTCTCAATGCTGGGCCCATATCTGCCCCACACCTGTGAAGTCCCAGTGCATACCACAACAGTCTCTCTGAGTTCATGTGTTTTGGTTCTACAATGTTTAGATAGCCTGGTTTTCTTAGTGTCCTCCATGGCCTCTGGCTCTTACAGTCTTTCAGCCTCTTCGCAAGAAGAGCCCTAAGGAGACTGATTAGATGAAGGAATTCAATTTCAGACTGAGTATCCAAAGCTCTCCTTTTTCTTTTTCATTTTGTCCAGC
Source organism: Onychomys torridus (assembly GCF_903995425.1). Taxonomy (NCBI): domain Eukaryota; kingdom Metazoa; phylum Chordata; class Mammalia; order Rodentia; family Cricetidae; genus Onychomys; species Onychomys torridus. The sequence continues at coordinate 29,612,603 of NC_050456.1, read as the reverse complement.
TGTGGTTCTCTATATTTGTTCTCATCTACTAAAACTTCTCTGATTATGACTAAGTAAAAACTGATCTAGAAGTACATCAGAATATCATTAGGAGACATTTTCTAGCAATTATCCTTTAGCAGAACAAGAACAGTAGTATTTGGTTTTTGCCTAGATGCGTGGCCAATATTTTCCCTACCTCTTGGACACTCAAGCAGTGTCAGGTATGGGTTCCATCGCACAGATTGGAACTTAACTCCAATCAGATATTTGTAGGTTACTCGCACAAGCATTGAGCCATTATAGTGGGAATACATCTTGCAGGCAAGTCATCATTGTAAGTAGGAGACATTGTTTATTTGTAATGTTGGTCTTTACCTTTTTTCTTTAATGTTCCTTGCAGAGTACTTTCAAGTACCATAAACACTAGTCTTTAGGCGTGAGGGCTCTAGGAAGACACAGCTCTGCTTCTCCACCTTCAATGAGTTGTGTAAATGTTATTTTCAGCAATAGAGCCTTCTCATCAATTTGTGGGGAGCAACCAATAGCCTTGCAAACAGCATAGAAACAAGTGTGGTGCTGTGAGAGATCAAAAATAACATCAGCTTCCACCCCTACATAGACTCCAAGGGAAGATGTTATTTTTGAATGTTCACAGAACGAAAGTTGTTTTCTCACTAATGCAACTCCTAACCTCTTTATGGAATGTTGTGGCAGACTTTTATTGGAGAGATTTGAGCAAACATCTAATCACCCTATAGACATATGAAAGAAATGGCCACACTTAAGTCTAGCTTCAGGAACCAGTGAGTTAAATGGATTACTTACAGGGAATTCAAAACTAGCTGTGTCACTAAAATGTCAAACTCATCCTGCCTGAGGACTCTGGAAAGCTAGTTCCTACTAGGTCCCTGATGTATTTACAGTCAGGAATGTCTGAGAACTTCAACTTTCTAGCAATTGTTTCCTGCCTTTATAACTTTTATAAAAGACTTTATAAATCTTTAACTTTCTGAGCCTTCCATGCCATATAAGCCTCCATCATCTCTCCATGCGGAATTCTTCAATTCCAAGGAAATAGCTGCATAATGTAGGCTTTTAAATGAAGCCTAATCCCAGAAAGAGGGTGAGGGTTAATTCAATCCAGTTGTATAACAATTAATTAGGTAAAGGTGAAGAGAAGATTTGAGACAGAAAAATAAAAATAATTTGAAAAATTGATGAAAATGAAGAAATGGGGGCAGTGTATATTTTTTAATATATAGAATTGGCAAAAACTTTAATAGAACAAGATGGTAAGTTCACAGTTTGCAATTCCTTTTAAAAGTATTAACTTCAAATATCAGATTGTCATTCAGGTGGTTTCAGTGGCGGCTGCGGCTGCGACACACGCCTTTAATCCCAGCACTCAGGAGGCAGAGGCAGGAAGATCTCTGTGAGTTCAAGGCCAGTCTGAGCTACAGAGTGAGGTCCAGGATAGGCTCCAAAAAGACACAGAGAAACCCTGTCTCAAAAAACCAAATATATATATTGAATATTAAACCAAATATTCATACTAAAAAGAAATGAAAATATACCCACTCTGTTAAAGTTGGTCATTAAAGGGTCCAGTGTCTCCAAAGAGTTTGAAACGATGTACATAATAAAAACTGGGCTACTTATAATCTCCTCCCTAAATCTCTGTGATATTTAAAGTGCTTATATTGTAAAAATATGAAAAGAGTTTACTATGTTTACCTGTGAATATATTAAGTCAAGTATGCAGATTTAATTAACTAACAAAAAATCCTGTTGAATAACAAGTGTTCACTTATAAAAAATATGAATATAAAAATTTGCCACTCTTTGTTTTGATCAAACTCATAAAGTAATTGAAAATCTTAAGTAATATTTTAATTAATATACTGTATAAATTATCTTTGTGTTTCTAACAATTTAAGGAAACCTTCAATAATTGCCTGTTTTTCTCAGTTTATAAAGTTCTCTGAAAACACAACATGCCTTCTGTTTCAAGATCATTCGTGGTAACATTTTCTGAGGTTTCAGAAGGGATGGCACTGTCTATAGGAGGAAATTCAGTGAAAGCAATATTGGGACTGCCCCAGACACAGCCTGTGACCTATAGTAGTCTACATGTGAAAAATCATTGCATATAACTTTAACATAATGATTTGTAAATACAAAAATATATTATGACAAATGAAATTTCTCTTACCTCGAAATCTACTGTTCATAAACAAAATCCTGTAAAAACACAAAGACATTCAACATATTTATTATCTATTGTCATGAGTTTAATATTTATGTTGATGGAAATAAAAGCTCTCACTTCAAAGAGTATATACATATAAGAAAGAGTTTGTTCTGGAGGTAAACAGAAAGTGTGAGTTAACATCACCCAGGAACACAGATCGGTTTACTCTAAATACTGTGTACTAACAGCAGCAGGTTTACGAAGTTTTGTTCTAATAGAACAAATAAATTCATAAACATCAGTGGTTTCAAACTCTTCATTGGAAACACTAGCAGGAGAGCTATAACATCCTGGGAAAATTCCTGCATAGGTTTTGGATGCTATCTGATGTCAGGTTTAGGTTTTAGACTGTAGAACAAAATGCTCAGGCAAATTAACACATTCTGAGAGTTCTTTCCTGCTAGTTTACAAGGCTGTTAGCTTGGATACAGACATGATTGAGGAAAGGCTGTTAAGATAACACATGGAAACTGGGATAGGCTCTGATAGGTAGCAATCCAATCTCTTCACAATGAACAGTGCTCTACTCAGTCTGTTTTGCATAAGGTCAAGGGCACAATGTTCTTCTTTCCAAAAAACTTTGTTCACATTACATTAGGGCATTTTAGATATCTAATGCTCATTTCTCTTGCACAGCTTTATTCCTGCACTTTTGATACACATGCATGCTTTTTCTTCTTCTCTGCCCTCTGGTAAACATCAATCTGCTTTCTGCTTCTGGTTGGACTCAACTCCTTTCAATTCACTCTAAGAGATATTTTGTGATACCCATCTTTCTGTGACTGCTTTACAAACAATTGTTTAAAATAAAAGTTGAACTCACAGTTGTATATTCTTTGCTATACTACAAGAATCTTATGACATAAGTTTAAATTTCACTTCTTTATTTATAACGAAGCATGCTGAGTGACATGCTGAATTTTTGTAAAAGAAAGTGACTGTGCAGACATAGGAATTAGATAAATGGCTACAGAAAATCGCGAAAGTGAAGGTGAAGATTCTAGCATCAATATCTTATTGCACAAATTAAATGTGGTCTAATGGGAACATTTACAGAGGAACAAAGGAATATCCACCAACCTTTACTATAACCTGAAGTAGCACCAACTGTAGATGTTTAGTCACATTAGCAACCACTGACTTTCTCATACAATGAAATCTCAGTGTAGGCTGAATCATCTAACAGCTGGAATAATTACCATTGCTATTATTGCAATACAACAAATGACAGCAAATATTCATCTGACAATACCGTTAATGTATGCCTGACATTTTCTGCCTAAAGAAACCCATCACTGTGCTGCAGTGAAAAGAAGTCAGGGAAAGTCACTTAATACAGCAACTTAAACCCTTCAATTGTTTGTTTGGAGATAGATGAGACTGTTATTTTTATTAACAGTTCATAGAGTTTCTCTAGCAGATGCCATTAAAATGCAATGTAATTAGAAAAAAGTAATTCACCATGGCAAAACTAGGAATTGTGATTCAATTTAACATTTAATAAATTATGTTAATCTGAAGCAAGGCAAATATGTACCTACCAAAGTGCTTTAGACTTAAAATGCAAATTATATTTTCAATCTAAAGATCCAGGACATAATAACTATTTTAAAAATATTCTTGAAGTCAAACATCAGGGTTAAGTATTGAACAAATTTATGTAAATCCCCAAGCTATAAAAAAGCAATTTATTATCTTGATGAAAATTGTCCATATGAGAAAAACATTACCATGCTTAAGCTTGTGTATAATTAGTATGCCATGTTTTTCCTTCCCTGATTTTTCATTTTTGACCTTTTGTGGTATTTTAAAGCCATACAAAAATGAAGAAAACCTTACTGTTCAATTATTTTATGAACTTAGGTTACTCATTAAGCTGTTCAGCTTTGATAGTTCTGAGTGCTGTAGAAAATATCACTCTTTGTCTATTTTACACAAAAACATGCACTTTCAGGATTTTAGAAAATTAAAGCATTTTCAATAATTTAGTTCTGTGTTCTATGGAAGTTCTCTTAACATAAACAAAAGCACATTGAAATTTTATGCATTTAAATATGCTGAAATAAAGGTGAAACTACCAAAATATTCTAATCAACTTGCTAGAAGCAATCTTGTGCTTTAGAAAAATTATACTTTTAGAAATTCTCTATGAAAACATTTTTCTATAGGCAGTTATCAGTTATGATCCATATATATCAAAAAAAAATAATAGACACATGTGTCTACAATGTACTGCCTGTGTTCAAGGTTGGTATACAGTAGGGAAACAGACCTGCTTCTGGGGACAGCCACCCATTACTTCCCACATATTTCTTCATATGTAATTCTGGATTTCTGGGAATACTTTAAAACTCTATAATTATGAATATCTGACAGTTACACAAAACATATTTATAATATATATTATGTTCTATGCAGATTCTGTCCTTTATTGTACAGTTTCGAGTGATGTTTTCCAGTAAATGTAAGATTCTAATTAATTCTGTTTCCAGTTTTAAATTTTACTTTCCTGTTCAAACAACTAACTCTTTGAATTCTGCTTCAAATATACTGAAACATTGTTCAGTTTTCCTCCAGTTGGTTCAAGAAAATCTTTAATGTGATCATCTGTCTCTCTGTCATTTTAGCATTTCGTTAAGATTGCCTTCAGGTGTCAGAGATCTTATAGTTGGTAGGGTCTTGTGTACAGCACTGACAAGATTGTGTGCATTATAAGTATTTAAGCCCCAATGAGTTGCTTTTTGGGACAATAGATCTTCGCTAATCAGAGAAAGCAAAGACGCTGAAACAGGAAGGCCACATTAGATCAGTCTTGAGATATATGAAGAAGAACCTTTGATGAAACAAAACAAAGAACCAGGAAATAGGGATAGTAAGACATAGAGCGAGAAACAGAGACAGAGAGACCTGAGAGGTGGAAGTAAGAGAGAGAATTTTGCTAACTCTGTTTTCCAAATTATTTTTTAACTTACTACAAGTTCAGTACTGTAAAGTACCAGGCTATTGACATCAAAGTTGCAGCCATCAAAAATAGATAATTTGAGGTTTTTTTTATTTGTGTTTTAATTTTACACATCAGCCATGGGGTCCCCTGTCCTTCCCCCTCCCACCCCCCCCCCCACCTTCTCCCCATCCCCTCCCCCCCATTCCCATCTTCTCCAGGGCCAAGACTCCCCTGGGGATTCAATTCAACCTGGTGGATTCAGTACAGGCAGGTCCTGTCCCCTCCTTCCAGGCTGAGTAAAGTGTCCCTGTGTTAGTCCAAGGTTCCAAACAGCCAGCTCATGCACTCAGGACAGGTCCTGGTCCCACAGCGTGGGTGCCTCCCAAACAGTTGAAGCTATTCAATTGTCTCACTTATCCAGAGGGCCTGATCCAGTTGGGGGCTCCACAGCTTTTGGTTCATAATTCATGTGCAGCCACTAGTTTGGCTCTTTGTCCCTGTGCTTTTTCCAATCTTGGTCTCAACAATTCACACACTTGAAGTCCCTCTTCCTTCTTGACAATTGGACTCCTGGAGCTCCACCTGGGGCCTGGCCAAGGATCTCTGTATCCACTTCCATCAGTTATTGGATGAGAGTTCTAGCATGCCAGTTAGGGTGTTTGGCCATCTGGTCACCAGATTAGGTCAGATCAGGCTCTCTCTCGACCATTGCCAGTAGTCTACAGTGGATGTATCATTGTGGATTTTTGGGGACCTCTTCAGCACTCTCTGCCTATTCCTGTTCTCATGTGGTCTTCACTTTTCATGGTCTGTTATTCCTTGTTCTCCCTTTCTGTTCTGCTCCCCTAAGCTTTCTTTCCCTCAAACCTTGCCCTTCAATACTCCCACTGTCGTCCAGGTTGTTCATGTAGATCTCATCCATTTCTCAGTGATCTCTGTGTCTTTCCTAGGATCCCGTTCTCTAGGTAGCCTCCCTGGAGTTGTGTAGCAGTCTCGTCATCTTTGTTTTACATCTAGTTTCCTACTGTGAGTGAGTACATGCCATGTATGTCTTCCTGAGTCTGGGTTACCTCACTCAGGATGATTTTTTCTAGATCCATCCATTTGCTGATCATTTGTTGTTTTCTGAATGTTGGTGCTTATGGCTTGGTATCTCCTCAGTATTGGGTATGAGATGAGAGACAATGGGTTTGTAGGCCTTTTCCCATTTGCTTGCTTTGTTGTCTATTTTGAGGTCTAATCCATTAAGATGGTTTTGCTTGCAAGAGCTGTTTTTTGGTATATGAACAACTTAGTTCATTTGCTTTTTATTCTGCTTTTCCTTGATCTGTGGTGGAAATTAGAAAGTGAATGCTGCAGGTTCTCTCTGTGTGCATCTGTCTATATTTGTAATTCTACAGAAGTTCATAGAATGTGAAACACGTTCAGAAATTCTATTGGTCTCTGAAACTAATAGGGTAGGTGCAGTGGGTGTGCTTAGAGATGACACTGACAGCCATAGTGCCCCATTCCCACAGGAGACTTACCTAATGGACATCTAGGCATAGTGACAGGAATTTATGATGGTAATGTTTAGCAGCAGAAGACAATGGCACATTTTTACTTTCTACATGTGTTTGTGGTATGATATTAATCAAAATTTGAACTCAGTTCCTCTTTCATTTATTGGATTGCATTTATCACTTTCTATAATTCTCTCAATCTCAAATTATCTGTTAAGATAAATTTTCTTTCTGTTCATTTTAAAGATTCATTTTTTGTTTATCAAAAATAAAATCCAAAGCTAGTATGAATATTGTCACCAAAAAGCAGAGAAAATATGTCAGTAATATAGAATTGTGGTCATTTTTCTATTTTTGAGTTGGAAGTTGTAAATATACAGATGGCATTAGAGATGGACATATTTTTATAGCATGTGGATTACTTCAAAAAGTAGTGATTCTAGTATAACCTGTTATGTTTAAAGATTTAAAAGCATTTGTCATTTTTCTCCTTTTCCTTTTAGCAATATCTCTGCAGTTGTCTAGGAATACATTCCCTGCTGTTTTCATGCAAAACTTCTTTGCCCTCAATACATAAAATGACTGGTAAAACCATTGTTTTTTTTTTCCTCCAAAAAAGGACTTTTGATGTTTAAGAAAGTTTTCTATTATGACAGCCCAAATAATTGATAATGAGACAAATTATTGTGGAATAGGGGTATGTGAGGATTTTGGGAACCCATATTGGTGGAATAGAGTATGAGACATCGGTTATTAAGGATTCTGCTACCTCAAAGCTCTGTCTGGTGAACCTGCATTTTAGGGATCTGGAAAGGATTGGCAGATGGGGAAAATTTGTTAACTTTGACACTAAGAAGGCCAGAAAAATCACTCCATTCACATGTTCAAACCCACTATTCTCCCAACCTCCCCAAATTGATGCACCATCTAGTTTTTACACTTAAACTAAAAGCTAATACTGGAGACTATAAAGCAGGCAATACTGAAACAAAGAGACAGGAAGAGAAAATTTGTTCTTGAGGTTGCAATGGCTCCAGCAGCATCTAGTTTTTCCAAGAATTTCTTCTGGAGTAAGGTCTGTGTCTCACCTCCAATGGGAGCCAAAAAGAATGAAAAATGCTAGGGTCATCCCCTTCTGTGGGAAATCAAAACAAAACACAAAAACAACTTAGTCCAATTGGTATGCTTATTAACTTCTTCACCTTTTCCTCCAGAGAGTCAGGAGACACTAAGGGTTTGTTGCAAATAGAGAAGAAAACACTCTAACCTGCATGACATCTTTCATTTCTTGAAATTTATTACCTTCATAGGGAAGGTGTTATATTTTTAAAGGTTTCTGTACCAGAAACACAGATTGTTTGCTTATTTTATCATAAAAAATTTCAAGCCTCATGTTAGGACAAAGAATGCTCAGTTTCACAGACAGAGGAAATGTGTCAACGTCTCTTCTGTTCTCTGTGTCCCTCAGTGGATGAATGATTCCACCCATATTGGAGAATTTGATTTTACTCAATTTATAAATCAAATGATAATGTTGTCTGAAAATACCTCACACACATACCCTAAAATAATGTTCCAACAGTTACCTGGGCATGTTTTAGACATCAAATTCAAACTTGAAGTTAACCACTACAAGTGTCTGGAGAGATAGCTAAACATTCTGCCACATGAATTAATGAAAGCACTGTCCTGCAAGGACTGTTATGGTATATTACGTGGAAACCCCAAGGGTACCTTGTGCGTGTAGGGAAACATGCTGGCATACTGGGCCGATGCAGTAGTGGGTCAGTGGGCCTGGCAGTGGGTGGACATAGCAGCGGTTGGACATTCACAACCCAGATGCTATATCTGTGCAGAAATGGTTTATTATTAGAGAGAGAGAGAGAGAGAGAGAGAGAGAGAGAGAGAGAGAGAGACAGAGAGAGAGAGAAGATATGAAAGACAGAGGGAAGAGAGAAAGATGGGTTGAGGGGTACACACCTCATGGGAGTGGGGAGAGAGGGGGACAGAGTTTTTTCTTAATAAGAGGTTTCTACTTCAGGACAAAGGATGGCCCCAAGAAGTAGGATTTCAAGGTGGTGGGTCAGAATATTAACAAAGACCTCAGTTTTTATCTCCAATATCAGGATAAATGCCTGGTGTAGGTGTTGTTTTTCCCATTAATATAGCTCTCACAAGACACACAGGGTCTCCCCAGGACAAGCTAGCTAGTTAGACTAGTCAAAACAGCAATACTCAGGTTCATTTGAGAGACCCTGCCTAGCTGAGCAATGTAGAGAATGATCATGGAATACTCCTGACATCAGGCCTTCCCATACATGCATACACAAATGCGTCTTCACCAACCCATATGTGTGTTTATGAACATACATGCACACACATACAAACAGACATGGCAGAATAGATTTAAGAAAATGAAAATAAAATGGTAACCACAAATCACAAAGCTGATTTCCACTTCCATGGAGCCATTTTATAATCTCACTAGCAAAGTGTGTGGGTTCTGATTGTTCTACACCCTGGCCAACATTTGTTATTCCCTATGGATTTTTACCATTGCCCTTTTCCTTAGTCTATTTTGTCATAGGCATGACATATGAAACAAATTCATTTTATAAGATTATGGGGCCTAGGAAATGCAAGAACATCATGCTGTATCTGGAAGCAGTTTGATTTCTTCTTTTTATTTCCATGCCATTCGATAGTGAATGACTGAAGGGTTGAGAACATCTGGAAGAGGCTACAGCCAGAGGGTCCACTTTTAAAATGAAACTACCCTCCCTCATGGTAACCAACCAGCTCCAAAAGAGATGGCAAAATTCATTCATGGGGCAGGACCTAATCAATTCAATAACAGTTTCTCTGTCTGTCTGTCTGTCCATTTACCATTCATCAAAGCACAGAAATATGCAGGCTGGCACACATGCTGATATTTCCTTTGATGTATGCCTTGTTTTGTTTCTGTGATGTGTGTGAATTAGCACTTGGAAAATTACAAGAAACATGTTGAAAGGACATATAAAAGGAGTATCTGAAAGTGAAAACTTTAATTTCCTATTTTTCCCTCTTGAAGAAACCTTACATAAGAAAGTAAACCTTGATTGCATCCATTAAGAATGAATTGTGGCTTAATAAAGGAGAAAATTATTAAAAAAAGAAAAATATTTATTGACTATATGGTAATGATTGACTGTGATTTAATAGTCTTTGTTTTTTTTTTCCCAAATTGTAAACTATATTATGATATCTTTAACTAGTCAATAAAATTAATTTGGAATCTGCCTAGAAACATTGTATTAACCTCATTCATTTAGTAAGTTTTGAGAAATAGTAAGACTAGAATCTTCCCCAACCTTTTTACTGACAAGGGCCCTGATAGTCTGATATTAAACTCACTTTCAAATCAGATGTTGCAGGCATTAAAAAAAAGCAATGCTTTATCACTATTTCACCAAGAAGGGAGAGAAATAAAGTGGATAACCTTATCATAATCAATAACTTGCCAAAATACTAATTTCCATTCAAACATCATGAATTATGGAAACAGAATGGACTATGCCTTGCTTATATCTGTTTAAATATTAGAGACTTTAATCATGTGTGAAACATTTCAGTTTACCCATGATTTATGTCCTGCCTATATTCAGGAAGACAAAAATTTCTATCACCTAGAAAATATTAATTACTTCAGTCAAACAAAAATTTGGAGCATGCCAGCATACTCCAGAACTCATACTAACAGAACTCAAATTAAATGTTTATAAATGTGTCAATACATATTGCTATTAGAATGTGGGGTAAATTTACAAAGGAAATATATTTTAGAAGAAATTTGCATAATTTTGTGAGATTTTAATAGATGTTTTCTTAAGGAAATATTTACTATAAATGCTTCAAAGTTATTAAGCTGGAGATTGAAAAGTAGCTTAGTGAGATGTAAGTGGATATAAACATATAAAACTTATTTTACAAACCACAGAGACAATATAAGGCATTTAGTATATGAGATAGTAAATTTATCAATGCAATAATTAACTGGAGAATTTTTAAATGACTTGAAATTAATTGAATTCAAATCTAAGATTTAGCAAGTGCTGAAATTATAAAAAGTCTTTTTTTTCCTTATGTAGAGAACATATGGCTTGAACTATACCTATAGAATGTTGGTAATGAATTATATACTAAATTAGCATCTGCTTTTTTTTTCCAAATTCACAAAACTGAGTTATAGCTCCCTCAGTGGTTATGACCTGTTTTGACTCAGGAATGGAACAAATAATGACTCACTGTGCACCAAACAGTAAAGAACAACCTTGTTCAAATCTAGATGGCCTTTTAATAAAAAACCTAGAGCCAGATATCAGGGAAAGCTGAAAGATGAGAGAAGGAGAACAGCCAACCACTAATTCTTACCTCTTTGAAATTCTCAGCCTAAAGAGAATGTGTTCCTGTTTCTTCAAGCCTTATATCCCTTTCTCTGCCCTGCCATATTACTTCCTGGGATTAAAGGCATGTGTGCTTCTCATGCAAAGGCATGAGATCTCAAGTGCTAGGATTAAAGGTGTGTGCAACCACTGTCTGGCTCTGTTTCTCTCCTATACTGGATCATTCTCATGTAACTCATTGTGGCCTTGAACTCAAAGAGATCTAGATGGATCTCTGCATCCTGAGTGAAAGGATTCAAGGTGTGTACCACCACTGCCTGACCTCTATGTCTAATCAAGTGGCTGACTCTGTCTGTTGATCCTCAGGCAAGTTTATTAGGTTACACAATATATCAACACACAATCTGGATGTAATTATGCTATGAGAGACTTAATAAACAAATAAGAAAATATGTGCCTAAAAGTGAATGTTGAATAAAGCTGTATATACTTCAAGAGGTATACTTCATGGACCAAAGAAAATCACAAAATAACCCATTACTCAAATGAGCTTTATTCATGCTGGTGAGAAGTTTCCAAATGTTGAGCTATCTTTTGGACATTAATTCTTAAGGTTTTCCAGAGATCTTTAAGCTACTCTGATAAACTATTCAGAAAAGAAATGTTTAAAGGCTCAGCTTTCTTTATTGGCTTATTTGGAAACTGTCTAAGATACCTTCCTTTGCATAGTGATAACAGATGATGTTAACTGTTCAATGATATATGGAAAACAGTGAAACAAGACAAAAAATTAAACACAACAAAAGAAAAAACCCACAACTCCTGTTAAACCTATCTGGAAATTTACTACTATTCATTTCATTTATGTGTAGCATGAATCCTAAAGGGTCTTATTAATAAAAACAAACCTGGAGCCAGGTATTGGGATGAATGCTGGAAGACCAGATAAGCAGAACAAGCCACAGCCACCTCACCTTGCCAGTTCCTCAACTGATCCTGTTTCCTTAGACTGGAAGCCTCTCAGTCCTCATGCAGAATGAATCTCAGCTGAACTGTGCTGCTCAAAGCCTAAAAGCTTAACCAGGACAAAAGCTTCTAGTTTCTGGTTTTCATGCCTTATATATCTTTCTGCTTTCTGCTTTCTGCTATCACTTCCTGGGATTAAAGGCTCTTGTCACCAAGCCTGGATGTTTCCAGTGTGGCCTTGAACTCACAGAGATCCAGGAGGATCTCTGCCTCTGGAATGCTAGGATTAAAGACATGTGTGCCACTATTTTATGTCCTGTATATCTAGTGGCTGTTCTGTTCTCTGAACCCAGATAAGTATATTAGGGTACACAATATTTTGAGGAACACAATACCACCACATTTATGTTTTATCATATATAGTTTTTCATTTTATTTGAGTGTCCTGATTGCTAATAAATGATTTTCTGAAAAGCAATTAACTCATTCTTTAAATCCTTCTGAAGGAAACTATAAAAAATATATTCTGCTTTGAAAGGAAGGAAGTAGTAGTCACTGGCAACTAGAATAAAGGATTTAACCTTAGTTGAAATATCATAAATAACTTTTTTTAAGTGCTTTAGTCAATCAATAATGTCAGAGTCACAGGTCCCTTTAAGAATGAATTTCATGAAAATCATACTCATGTATATCTTACAATATAATAAATCATTTATGACCATGAACTTGTATTGCAAAATAAACAATATATTCTAATTCCACATTTAATTTCATGTGGCTTCATTCATTGAAGAAACAGGTACAATGATTTACATCAGCAAACTAAATGTATATGCTTTTCAGCATTTCTTGTTTACAAAAGAGATAATATTAGTATCTAATTAACGGAATCAAAAGTTTTTTTGTGTTAATACATATATTACATAGATGTATGGCATATCAAGTTACCATAAGGATCTTTGTTCAACCACCCTCATAAGTCAGTAATTCACACTATCCTCCCTACCTTGAGACCTTACCTGCAGCGTTTCTCTACCTTTGTAATGATGTTCATTCCTGGACCTGAGAGAAAGCTTCTGCCCTTCATATAGAAGAAGGAGAAGTCACTAGAACTCCCACAAGCACCAGATAAGCATGGCAAAATAATACTAAGTGGAACCTAACAACTATATTTTAAATTTTAGCCATCAAAATAGACTGATTGATATGATACACCAACATAAATCAAATGACTCCTAAAATGAAATAAGATTGAGAGCCATAAAACATCATGTTCAGGAAAAAACAAAACACCCCTGTGGCTATAAAAAACAAGGAAATAAGTTTGATTGACAAAGGATTGTCAACTTCCATGGCCATCAAGAGAAACACCAGAATTTACCAGACAGGAATTTAGAGCAGGCTCCATTGTAAAATCATCAATTATTATTATCCAAAATGTAACAAATGCATGACCATTAACATACAAAGAAAAAAGTCAGAAGTCATAGGACTGAAAATGTCAATAACTTTGAAATGGCTAGATCCTCAAAAACAGAGTGGATTAAAAAGTAGATGGAGATGTTGACCTACAGAATAAATCAGTTGAACTCCGCTTATCATAAAAAAAAAAGCTGTTTTTTATTACTATAGTTCTATAGCAGTGCTTGAAGTGAGAGATGGCGATGCCTCCAGACCTTGTTTTATTGTATAGGATTGTTTTAGCTATTCTGCATTTTTTGTTTTTCCATATGAAGTTGAATATTTTTTATCCAGGTCTGTGAAGAATTGTGTTGGGATTTTGATGTAGATTGCTTTTGGTAAGATAGCCCTTTTTACTGTGTTAATCCTACCTATTCATGAGCCTGGGAGGTCTTCTTTCTGATATCTTCTTCAATTTCTTTCTTCAGAGATTTAAAGTTCTTGCCATACAGGTCTTTCACTTGCTTAGTTAGAGTTACCCCAAGGTGTTTTATATTATTTGTGGCTATTGTAAAGGGTGATGTTTCTCTGATTTCTTTCTCAGTCTGGTTATCATTTGTGTATAAAAGAGCAACTAATTGTTTTGAGTTAATCTTGAATCCTGATACCATACTGAGGGAGTTTATCAGCTGTAGGAGTTCCCTAGTAGTGTTTTTGGGGTCACTTATGTATATTATCATAATGCCTGCAAATAGCGAATGTTTGACTTCTTCCTTTTCAAAGTGTATCCCCTTGATCTCCTTTTATTGTCTTATTGCTCTAGCTAGGACATTGAGTACTATGTTGAATAGATATGGGAGAGTGGGCAGCCATGATGGAGTGAGACATCATAGGAATGGGGAGAGGCAGGATACAGGGGAGGTTCCTAGGAATCCACAAGGATGACCCCAGCTTAGACTACTAGCAATAATGGAGAGGGTGCCTGAACTAGTTTACCCCCAGTAATCATATCAGTGAGTACACTAACTGTCATCACAGAGCCTTTATCCAGTAACTGATGGAAGCAGATGTTAGAGATTTATAGCCAAGCACCAGGCTGAGCTTCAGGAGTCCAGTAAAAGTGACAACAGAGAGATTTTAGGAGCAAGAGGCATCAAAAGATCATGATGGGGAAACCTACAAAGACAACCAAACTGAATTAGTGGGAACTCATGAACTTTAGACCAACAGCTATGGATCCTCTTTGGGGCTGGACTAGGTAGCACCTCTGCACAACCAAGACATTCTATAGCTTGATCTGCTTAAGGGACAGCCTGGCAGTATGATCAGGATCAATCCATGATGCATGATCTGGCTTTTTAGAGCATACTACCTATGGTGGGACACCTTGCACAGCCTTGATGCAGGGGGAAGGGCTTGAACCTACCTGTACTGAATGTACCAGGAACTGTGGACTCTCCATGGGAGACCTTGTTATGTTAGAGAAGGGAATGGAAGGTAGGTTTGGGGGGAAGGTGGGAGGGGCAGGAGGAGGTGGGAAAAGGGGGGGTCTATGATTGGTATGTAAAATGAATTTTAAAAGTATTTAATGAAAAAATTAAAAAATAAAAAATATTTTTAAGTTAAAAAAGAAGAGAGACAATAATAAGCTCAATAATGCACCAAAAATACCTCAAGAACCTGCATGATATCAATCTTACCAGACTGATACAGTGGAAAAAACAGGGTTTAAAAATAATCTTTAAAACATCTCAAATATGATAAAAGGCATAAAATTCTAGTTCTAAGAGAATACGCCAGTCATTAATAAGATGTAGACTTTTTTTTTAAATCTCTATGAAAAGACACCTTAACTGTCAAAAAGTAAAAACAGTGAAAATATCTTGAAAGAATCCAGGAAAATATAGTGTATGATCTATAGTGGACACCATTTTAAGACAACAGATTTTTATATTCAGATACTGAGGAGGGCAGGTGAAATGAATTTGTTGAGCAGCTAAAACATAGTTGTCATCTACAAATTATATATGCAGTGACACTATATTACTTAGAGATAAACAATGTTTTCATATACTAAAACTAGAAGTTGTTTTTGTTCCTTAGCATTCCTACTTTGAAAACCTGGACAATAGAAGCTGTACAGTAAAAGGAATCCTTAAAAATGCAATATTGCACTATAGAAATAAAACACTAGCTATAATAAGGGACAGTGGAAAGAGGAGATAACAGAAACAGAAAACAAGCTTTCCTCAAAACCTATAGAAATATTTAATAACTCAATACCCATTTTAAAGAATATAAGGGACAGGCAACCAAAAGGACATGAGTTATCCAACTGTATTGAAGTGGATGAAATAAAGGTGGACTATGAACACTATTATATGCATTGAAGTCAAGCCATTGTAAGAAAAATATATCCAAAAATACATTGAATATACTCTATATCAAGGTAGAGTTTTAAAAAGTTTTAAAAATGTATAAGTCAACAATAAAAGGAATAAGCACTACAAAAGATAAACAATAAAGGGGTAGAATCAAAATTTAACACTCAAAAAAAAAAATCAGTACAAAGAGAAATAATCTATGTATACCACCTGAGTGATGAAATCCTAAAATAATGCCCTGGTGATTTACAATGAGACCTTGCTAAGAAAAAAATATATATATATATATATACATATTGAAAGAAAGAAAGGGATAGAAGATAGATACTAGACAGAAGATTTCCTCTGAATGTAACAGGGGACAGGAAAGCAGATGGAATATGGCCTGGTAGAAGGATTATGTAGAATACAGAAGATTTTTTAAGACATCATATGTTTTTGTTGTTGTTGTTGTTGTTTTGGTGTGTGTATAATTTCTTTTTTTAATATTTTTTTCTTTCTTATAATGTGTTTTAAATTTTATACATCAGCCATGGGTTCCCCTGTCCTCCCCCCTCCCACCCTCACTCCCACCTTCCCCCCAGCCCCTCCCATCCATTCCCATGTCCTCCAGGATCAAGGCACCCCTGGGGATTCATTTAAACCTGGTGGATTCAGTACAGGCAGGTCATGTCACATCCTTCCAGACTGAGCAAAGTGTCCCTGTGTAAGCCCAAGGTTTCAAACAGCCAGCTCATGGTCCGAAAGACTGGGTGCTTCCCAAGCAGATCAAGCTATTGAATTGTCTCACTTATCCAGAGGGCCTGATCCTGCTGGGGCCTCCACAGCCTTTGGTTGATAATTCATGTGCTTCCATTCATTTGGCTATTTGTCCCTGTGTTTTTTGCAATCTTGGATTGAACAATTCACACTCTTGCAGACCCTTCTCTTTCTTGACAGTTGGACACCTGGAGCTCCACCTGGGGCCTGGCCGAGGATCTCTGCATCCACTTCCATCAGTTATTGGATGAGAGTTTCAAGATGACTGTTAGGGTGATTGGCCAGAAAATGGAAAGATCTCCCATGCTCATGGATAGGCAGGATTAACATAGTAAAAATGGCAATCTTACCAAAAGCAATCTACAGATTCAATGCAATTCCCATCAAATTACCAACACAATTCTTCATAGATCTGGAAAGAATAATACTCAACTTCATATGGAAAAACAAAAAACCCAGGATAGGCAAAAGAATCCTGTACAATAAAACAACCTCTGGAGGCATCACAGTCCCTGACCTCAAGCTCTAGTATAGAGCTACTGTAATAAAAACAGCTTGGTACTGGCATAAAAACCGACATGTGGACCAATGGAATCAAATTCAAGACCCTGACATTAACCCGCACACCTATGAACATATAATTTTTGACAAAGAAGCAAAAAATGTACAATGGAAAAAAGAAAGCATCTTCAACAAATGGTATAACTGGCATAACAGGATGTCAATGTGTAAAAGACTGCAAATAGATCCATATCTGTCACCATGCACAAAACTTAAATCCAAGTGGATCAAAGACCTCAACATAAATTCAGCTACTCTGAAACTGATAGTACAGAAAGTACGAAGTACTCTTGAACGCATTGGCACCAGAGATCACTTTCTAAATATAACACCAGTAGCACAGACACTGAGAGAAACAATCAATCAATGGGACCTCTTGAAACTGAGAAGCTTTTGTAGAGCAAAAGACATGGTCAACAAGACAAAGCGACAGCCTACAGAATGGGAAAAGGTCTTCACCAACCCCATATCTGACAGAGGGCTGATATCCAGAATATATAAAGAACTCAAGAAATTAGACATCACAATGCCCACCAGTCCAATTAAGAAATGGGCTATAGAACTAAACAGAGAATTCTCCACAGAGGAAGTTCAAATGGCTGAAAGACATTTAAGGAATTGCTCAACATCCCTAATTATCAGGGAAATGCAAATCAAAAGGACTCTGAGATACCACCTTACACCTGTCACAATGGCTAAGATCAAAAGCACAGAAGACAGCTTATACTGGAGAGGATGTGGAGCAAGGGGAACTCTCCTCCACTGCTGGTGGGAATGCAAGCTTGTATAGCCACTTTGGAAGTCAATATGGCGCTTCCTTGGAAAATTGGGAATCCATCTCCCCCAAGACCCAGCTATAGCACTCTTGGGCATATAGCCAAGGAATGCTCAATCATACCACAAGGGCATTTGCTCAGCTATGTTCGTATCAGCTTTGTTTGTAATAGCCAGAACCTGGAAACAACCTAGATGCCCTTCAACTGAAGAATGGATAAAGAAAATATGGTACATATACACAATGGAGTACTACTCAGCAGAGAAAAACAATGACATCATGAGGTTTGCAGGCAAATGGATGGATCTAGAAAAAATCATCCTGAGTGAGGTAACCCAGACTCAGAAGGTCAAACATGGTATGTACTCACTCATAGGAGGATACTAGATGTATAACAAAGATGACTAGACTACTATACAACTCCAGGGAGGCTACCTAGAAAATAGGACCCTAGGGAAGACCCAAGGATCACCCAATGACAGAGAAATGGATGAGATCTACATGAACAACCTGGACGACAGTGGGAGTAATGAAGGGCAAGATTTGAGAAAAAGAAAGCTTAGGGGAGCAGGAGATCCCAGCTGGATCAAGAACAGAAAGGGAGAATGAGGAATAACAGACCATGATAAATGAAGACCACATGAGAACAGGAATAGGCAGAGTGCTCCAGAGGTCCCCAGAAATCCACAATGATATATCCTCTGTAGTCTGCTGGCAATGGTCTAGAGAAAGCCTGATATAATTTCTTTTCTAACTTCCTTTTTATTTCTTCTTTGTGTCTTTCATATCATGCATCTCATCCCATCCATCTCCCTGTCCCTTTGTATCTGCCCTCTGCCCTTGCAACCTCCTCCCCAATATAAAATTTAAGAGAAAAAAAAAAGGAAAAATCAGTCTCATCATGAAAGCTGTAGTGTGACACAATGAATTTCATTGTAAACCCCATTTTTCCATTTATCATTACTTGCAAGTGTTCATTGAGAAGAGTCAGTGTAGCCTCTGGTTTCTGCTACACTATCAATACTGGGCCTCACTGGGATTCCTCTTGCTTGCTGCAGCACTCTGGAAAGCAGGTCCTGCTCCTTGCCTGTGCAGCACAGTAGAGTAGACCCTGCTGGCAGAGGTATGGGTGAGACAGCCCTGAGGGTGTGAGAGTGGGATAATTGGCCACACTCCTCTCACCTGCCATGTGATGGTGAGGGGGAGGGAAAGATGCCCTGCCTCCCTTGCTCCTAGCACCTGTGGTTGGAGAGGGAGCTGACCCTCCTCCTTACCAGCTGTAGCACTTGAGAAAGTGGGCCCTGCACCTTGCCTGGGCAGTAGAGTAGAACTGACCATATTGACAGGAGTGCAGGTGAACTGGCCATGTGAACATGAGGTGGTGAAGATCTGGCCTGGCCCTCATCTGGTGGTGTAGGCAGGGGCAAGATACCCCTACTCCCTTCCCTCATCACCTGTGGCAGGTTGGAGAGCTGTCCCTGAGGTCATAAGAGTGGGAGAGCTGTCCCTGAGGTCATAAGAGTGGGAGAGCTGTCCCTGATCCTCACCAGCTGAATCACTCAGGAGAGTAGCCCCTGCACTTTGTCTAGGCAACACTGTAGAGCTTGCCCTGATGGTACAGGTGTGGAAGAACCTAACCTGAGTTTGTGAAAGCAGAACTTGCCCCACCCCTTTTTCATTGCTGTAAGGAAGGGGTGGACTAGCCAGGGCAAGGCTGGAGAGCTCACACTATTGGTGAGGACAGGGGAGTGCTGGTGGACAGACCAACCCTGAAACTACCCAGACCGAGAACCAGAATTATGAATTGGCCCAGTCCACTATCTAACTGACCTATGATCTGCTAGAGCAGTGAAAGGGCCAGTTCTGCATACCCAGAACCACAGGATCTCCATGACACAGGGCAACAACAGGGCATATTTAATTTCTTAATGATGATCATAGTTCAATAAATATGTCCAAGGCCTAAAACTTTTACTAGAAAATTAAATCATGTCTAGGTAATTCTGGGGCAGTTAAGTCTCAGGAAACACATGATGAGCTGATATGTAGTCTGTGAGAAACGTAAGCCATAACCTTCATAGGATTGAACAGTGTCTTCTAGTGACTGATGTCTTTCAAAAATGCATAATTTATTTTTGTTGGATGAATTTAGGCAGGAATAATAAACTTATAATAAAAGTTATCTAAGACTTGATTTTTTAAAACTAAATTTTTATTTTTCTATGGAAACCTAGTTTACAACTGAAAAAAATCAATTCTGTGTATCCTTTGGTAATATTGTCTGAGGGAAGATGTCTGGAGAGCTGTGATTTATTCTTTCTGTTACTTCCAAGGCTTTATAAGGTAGACTAGTCTTGAAACCTGGTAGTTTAGGTATTTAGTTAATGTGGTGAAAAGTATTTGTGAACATTTAAAATTGACAGGGACTCAACTGATCTAGCCTTCCTTGAGTTCTACTTCCTGGTTAGGGCACTTAACAAAGAACCTCCATGGGTTATGTACACATAGATACACATTCACACAGGCAAAGGTAATTTTTCCAAATGAGTGTGCTAGAACTATCAGCTTGGGAAACATGTTTATAACAATACCCGGTGCACTTTCCATAAAACGCCATACAATGAAAAATTCAAAACTAAATCAGACAGCTAAAGCTACTATTTGAAGAAGTTCCCAGTCTTTGCTGTTCTCTTAGAAGTGCAAAAGCCTCAGAATGAAAAACAGTGGAGAGTTGCTTTCTCAGAGTTTTGTTGTGAAAACAAAGGATCCAGAGATAAGAAAACCAATTCCTCTTTGGCAGAACATGAATTATTATTTTTTCTTGAAAAAGCAAGAATGTTTTGCAGAGCTTATGAATAATGCCTTTGTTTCTTTATATACTGTCAGCATTTTATAGTCAGGAAAGTTATAGGCAGATTTATTTTCTAGGACATTTGCATTTTGGTAGTTCTAAGTAAGTCTGCTAGGCAAAAGCAAGTTAAAAGAAAATTTAAAGACTTAACATTATCACAGGTTTGAAGATTCCTAACTCTCAGTTAAATCACACATAAAGACCAGGCAATATGAAAGAAAAAGATCCTTTTCCCCCCAGGGAAACAATGGCCCTTTTCTAAGTCTAGGCCAGATACAGCCATGTTTCTGTCCCTTTCTTCTGAGAGCCCTGGCACTCCTTTGTTATATTGTCTTTATAGATGCTTGCAAGTTTCCCTTGGTCTAATGGTTGGGCAAGTGATCATCACTGTGTGACCAGATAACCTCCCACACCTGTCCTCCCCACCCCAGCATGGAATGTGTCCTCTTGAATTATAAGCCAAAATAAATAAAACCTTTCTTTCTTAGGTTAACTTGGTCAAGGAATTTTATTACAGTAACAAAAAAACACTCCTAAGATTGATCTCACAAAATAAAAACCAACGACCTGAAGAGATGGCTCAGCATTTCAGAGTTCTTATGTCTCTTACAGAGGACTCAAATTAGGTCCCTGGCAACTGAAATGATCATCTTACAACCATCTGTAATTCCAGCACCAGAGATGTAACACTGTCTTCTGGTGTCCATGGGCACCTGCACACATGTGTACATGCAAATATCCAGACACATATGCACACTCATAAATAAAAATAAAAAAAATATTAAAGCAAACAAACTCATTGTATGATTTGTTTGTTACTGAATGGTGTAGAACAGCATTGCATATGTAACTCATTCATGCTACTAGATCTAGGGACCATGAGAAACAAACAAGAACAAGAAGTATCTACTATGTGTAGATAACAAAGTGTGTTGTCTTACCTGGGGATCTCCAATCAGTAAGTCAGCAAGCAGTCAAGTAAAGGGAATGGCAGACCTTTCTAGCTCGTGACATGTTCACATGGAACTGTATTTGATCCTCATCTGTACTGATTCAGGTGCAAATGAAATGTAATCCTCATATTGAAAGAGCAAAATTCATACAAAAGAAAATGAATGCAGTCGAGAACTTTATTGAACCTTATTCCAAGAAAACCACAGCAAAAGAATATACATGCCATCATAAGTCACTTATGAAACACTTCTCAATGAGGTAATACACAATACCTTAAGTAATTAAATTTTTTTCTATTGAAAATACTGTATATATATACATATATATATATGTATATATATACACATATATATATTTCATTTAGTTCATAAAAATAATTGCAGATATATTCTCCAAATTGAGAATTGAAGAATAGACATTTTATTATATAGTAGTAGAGGCTACTATAAGATTGTATATGATAAGTCAGCCAGTTTTCTTCTTTTGTTCATAAAGGGAGAATATAAAAGTGATAAGATGGGAGAACTAGATATTTTGGAGATTAATGAGTAATAGTGAAGACCAGAAGAACACTTTGGAACATGTTTGGAATTACAACATTTGGAGATTTATCTTAAAAGACTGTGTAAGCATATTTATTAGAAACTTCATGCTTTCAATTGAGCTATGCTTCCTCAATAGCTCTCTTCCTGGTGATACACTGAAATAAAGAAAAAAAATGAAAGCATAAATACATAGTGTAAGATTCTCTTTAATACAGTATAACTTAAGATTAGCTTTTGATGAGAAAACTAGAGAACATTAACAGCATCAAATAATTATAACTGAAAAAAATTGACGTGTGTTTTCTGAGTATTTTCTATAGGAAATCTACTCTAAGTCAGTAAGAATGGTAAGTAAAGAGGTGAAGTAGACATGAGAAAATATTCCAGGGATTCTTGACAGGTCATGCAGTGGGAGAAATTGTGGAGTTTTAAGGTATGCTTTGTGCAATATTTATTACTTGATAAGTGAATCAAGGATATCAGTGTAATATAACAAATAGGAACCAGGAGACTAAATAAATTGTTACATAACTCATTCTATAGAACTAATAGTAGTGGTAGTTTAAGGATGTGAATGAAATGTGGAACCATGAGCACCCTTTTCCAATTGCAATAATGATCTACCATGGCAGGGTAAGGTTGTATATGGAAACTGAAAATAAAACCATGCAAAAAAAGACTCTGAGATACTATGACAGAAATCAATAGCTATAGCTATTAATTATTTAATTCTCTGTTAAGAATGTGCTTATAATATGCTATTGGTGTATATAAAATACTGTCAACTAAATACATTAAGAGAATAGTTCTGTGTTAGAAATATGTAGAAAATTTAGAGGGCAACAGATATAGGCAAGTTCTACAGATTGTTGAGATATTAAAATGTTATCTTGTAATTATGTGAAATTATTGTATGCTTTCAATGTGAACAAGTAAAAGACACTTCCAGAATTATGTTTACTCTCTTTCAGAATTTTCAAACCTACCATATGGTGTATAACAATGTAACCACAATATTAACTCTTACCTCATCTGTTTGACTGGAATGAACAATGAGAGTGAAGCCAGGAGTCATACCAGGTGTGAGGCCACTGATCTTGTTGGTAGTATAGGGGGGTTCTCCTTTGGAACAAGCCGTGGTAGAAGATGGCTAATGTGTGAGGCATGCAAACAGCAGTTCACATTAATGCAGACTTTGAGCCGTTAGTTAGTCACCTCTGCTTACTTTCTTTAAGACTGGGCACACAGTCGTGCCCTGGAGGAGATGGGAATGGGGGGTGGTTTGGGGGGCGGGAGGAGGGAGGACAGGGGAATCCGTGGCTGATATGTAAAATTAAATTGAATTATAAAATTTAAAAAAAAATTAAAAAAGACTGGGCACACAGAAGCCCTAAATTTTCTCTTGTATTGATGAAGATATTATGAAATACTTTCATTTCTAAATGATGTATTGTAATCTAGGGGCTTAGTATTTTACTAAGCCTGAAAGTTAATTATTAGAGAAATGTAACTTAAGTAAGATTGCCTTACATTTATCTTAAAGTTATTTCCGTCTATTAGCATAAGTCCATCCTTTATACACATCTATTTTGCTGGACTGTCTCACATGATAAGCTTGTACGACGTGCCATCATATAATGTGATGTTTGTGTTCCCATGGGATGCTATG
Source organism: Onychomys torridus (assembly GCF_903995425.1). NCBI lineage: Eukaryota > Metazoa > Chordata > Mammalia > Rodentia > Cricetidae > Onychomys > Onychomys torridus. Next base: position 29,588,674 of record NC_050456.1, on the reverse strand, counting down.
CTAGGAAGCTCAGAAGGCCAATATGTAATGAGTGGTGTTTGTGTATCTTATTTGTCTGAGTAAATCTCATTTTTAAACCAGTCTCTTTCCAATATCTCCTTTTCATGCTGCCAAGTGTCTTAGTTTGGATGATAAACTATGCAGTCAGTGGGTTTACAAGCTCCATTCCTTAAACAAATCAAGCATTAATCTAATAAAATCATAGGTGCTCAATTAAGTGTTTCTATAATTGGTCTGGAGAGTTAGTTCAGCAGTAGAATGCTTGTCTGGTGCAGCTAGGGTTCTATCATGTACCACCACAACAAACTATGTATCAGTAGCAGACAAATTAAATAACTGACTATGGTTACTTTTAATTTTTGGAAGATACTTTGGAGTACCTGCTTCTGAAAGCCTGATCACTCATAATAGGCAAAGAGGAAATAGGCTGAGTTTCCAACATCTTCAAAACTTGCTATGTTTTTCATGAATGACTGCAAAGAAAACTATTTCTGTACTTATTGGAATAGTTATCTACTTTTCCAGTTACTTAGTTTTCTCTTCTACTTTCCCTTCTGTTTCTTTTTGATTGTCTTTTAGTGGCTTGTTATTTTTCATAATTCTTCATGATATCGGTCAGGCCAAAAGAAACTTAAAAAAATCTGTATCGAGTGTCTCTGTTAAGTATAAAAATATTTCATTTATAGCTTTCAGTTCTTCTTATCTATTTCTTTTTGAAGAATTTGATCATGAATTATACATTCCAGCATAGCATGAAATATTCAACTCATCTTCTTTCATTCTAGGTCAGGCTACCAAACAAAGCAGTTTGAGCACAGTGAGCAGATCTGTGAATAGCAGCATCCCAGTGTGATTTGATAGCATTTTCTCTTAGCAGATAGTGTGTAAAAAAAATCCAGCACACAAGCATTTCACATCTATTGCAGTCCTTGTAAATCATCCAATTAGCTGAAACTGAAACTTTATATTATGGTATGCTTTTCTAATCACAGCAGTCAGTTCTGAGGATACAGTAAGAAATAACTGCTGCAAAATGGAATTACCATCATGTGAAGCCACAATTAGAAATATTTTAGGGAACTGGCAAAACAGGTTTTGAGATGTTTGCATGAAAGATGTTCATCGTGAATTTGATTGGTAATTGCTCAATTATTCTTTTCAGCTTAATTACTTATGATTAAAATTTTCCTATAACAAATCTAAATATAGAAAGAAAAATGTTTGACTTTGCCATTAACAGAGGGATCCTGCCTTCTAGCTGAAAGAAGAGCTAATCTAAGACTTCAGAGTGGGTTTGGCTTTTAACTACACATCCTTTCTCGGAAAGATAATGAACATTTTTGGTTATTTAATTGATGTTTTGTTTATGTTATTTTATTTTGAGATAAGTTATTACTAAGTAGTTTTGTCTGGTCTGAAACTCAGTATGTAGATCAGGCTGGCTTCAAACTCTCAGAGATATGCTTGCCTTTGTCTCTTGATTTCTTGGATTAAGGAAAGGCATGTACAACCACATTCGGCTGTTTATCCATTTAACTTGCTCCTCAGTCGGCCAATGTGCACCTATTCTCTTTTGAAACCCATTGAATCTGAGATGCTCTTTTGTTTTTAGTCAAATCGAGGCCAGAACATTGGATTAACCAGTGAAGAGTGTGTTATCTCACTTTTAGAAAATTGAAGCAAAGAGAATAAAGGACAAACACAGTTAATGGTGGAGTTGAGATTTTAGTCAGAAAATTTCACTCTGCACAATGTTTTCCCATTATTCCTTCAGCAAGTGTCCACTGCCCTCATTCCTCAGAGCCTGGTGCAATACTGTCATCTCATTCTGAGACAGCAAGCAGACCACTGATGTAAATGTCAATTACTACTCAGATTTCACCCATTAGATGCTCAGATGTATAGATTTTTTACAATAGACAGTTTACTTTAAATATCTAAACACCTATATCTGACAATCTACAATTTAATTATGATTAACTATTTATCATTTCACAAATATTTTATCTACCACAGTACTGGATTTCATACAATTCAATTATGCATGTATTGATACTCATCTCTGGTATTCTGAAAAATTGATCAACATAAGTTGATCCACTAATTTTATTTCTCATTTTCATTTTTGTCATTTCCTATATCTTGGATTGACTGATTTATTCTGAAGAAATACAAGAAAATTGTTTTTTAAATTTACTAATCACATATAATGTTATTTCTCTACCAGAAAAGGCAACCTTTTTGCTAGTGACATGCAATTAAAATAGGTGTAAATGACTTCAACACACCATGGAGCAAATGATGGCAGAGATTTGATCACCTTGAAGCCCAAGTTCTTTCTGGTACTATACACTCTAGGAAACTTGCACAGGTCTCCACTGAGCTACTTTTTCAGAAAGCCCAGATTTTCACACATTTTCTCCATTGCTCAGTGAGATTGGTCAAACATTGCCTGTTTCTCAGTCTGGCTCTGTTTACCATGATATGAATCAAGCATCATGGCAGTATTCAACCTTCATTCTGCTTGTTTTTCTTTCTCCATGGATTATATAATCTGTCTTAACTCTCTACAACTACTTTGAAAATTGTGATCATCTTTTTTGTCTTTTTTTGTGACAAAAAAAATTTACAACTTCTTAGCTTTGAGTCACTCACTTGTTTCATTCACACTGTTCATATACTGAATAGACCTCTTGTTATCACAGCAGATAGGATGTCATCAGAGTATAATTCTCTTTCTGTTGGCACCTTGGCCTCCAAATACTTTGTTGTCTTTGTCTCTGTCTCTGCAATGACTCCAAGTGACTAATTATCATGTTTCATCTGTTTGAAATACTTGTTTAGAAAAGTTGTTATCATAGAAGCTACCCTATTATAGAAATAACTCTACTCCACTGTTCAATCAGTAAATGCTACCCATATTTAGTCACAGTATTTCCTTTATCTTTAACATATCTAGTAAATATTATAAATTTGCATAATTTTTTAAACACAGTGGTTTGTAGACAGTTCTTGCATTCTTTTCTTTTCTTTTTTTTTGTTTTTTGTTTTTTGTTTTTTTTTTTTTGAGACAGAATTTCTCTGTGTAGCTTTGTGCCTTTCCTGGAACTCACTTGGTAGCCCAGGCTGGCCTCGAACTCACAGAGATCTGCCTGGCTCTGCCTCCAGAGTGCTGGGATTAAAGGCATTCGCCACCACCCGGCTCAGTTCTTGCATTCTTGATCTTGAATGTAGATGGAAGGTTAGACAGAAACCCATCAGTAATGTGGGTGTATTGTTAGACAGTAATAATTAACCATTTACATTGATAAAATTTGCAGTTTTCTTTACTGTTGCACAGAAAAAGCTTGGCACCAGTAACTGTGACAGAAATTCTAGCCAGGAAACCATCACTGGAAAAAAATAACAGTAACTTCTAGTTTGGGAGGCAGGTTGAAGGGAGGAAAAAATTGTTAGTGGCTGTGAGAAAATATTGATACATGCTGCATAGTGTGAAATTTTTTATATGGTAAAGTCTTATTTTGAAAGACCTAAATTATAGTTATTGAAATTTTATTTTAAGTAAATAAGCTGGATCATTTACAGATGAGTTTAGGCTATTGAACACTGCAAATGATAATTGATTGTATTCGACAGGTTGTTAAAAATCACATAAACAAGCTGGGTGGTAGTGGCACACACCTTTAATCCCAGCACTCAGGAGGCAGAGGCAGGGTGGATCTCTGTGAGTTCAAGGCCAGCCTGGTCTACCGAGTGAGATCCAGGACAGGCTTCAAAGCTACACAGAGAAAGCCTATCTCAAAAAAAAAAAAAAAAAAAAAAAAAAAAAAAAAAAAAAAACCAAAAACCAAAAACCAAAAAACAAAAAAAAAAAACCATAAACATAATTATTTTTCTCTCAAAAGCTTGTGTCAGATATTAATTAAGTGAATTCTGTGTGTATATGTATGAACATAACTGAGATCTGGGACTCACTGCTTAAGCCTCTAAGGTTTCTGTCCAGTTATACTTGCCTGTCTTTGTCTCCCCAGTACTGGTAATAAAAAATAAATTCACCACACCAAGTTGTTGCTTTTTTTTTTTTTTATGTGAGTATTAGGTATCAAATTCTAGTCATCATTATTTTATAGAAACGTTTTGCTATCTTCCCACCCTTTCCTATAAAAGTATTATGATTAAATTAATTCTTATCTCAGAGTGATGAACAAGAAATTTGAATGACATAGGCTAACTAAACCTGAGTCTTGTACCAAGCATCAGAGCAAGGATATGGTCTACTACCTCATAAAACTTTTAATCAAATTATATAATTTGGAATGTATTCCTTCTTTAAATTGTTATGCAAACATACAAAATACTAAAATAGTTAAAAAGTACTGAAAGCCTTACTGCAACTTGATATGCCATGTTTTGTTGATATCTTTGGGAAGCCTTCCCTTTCTGAATAGAAAAGAAGGTGGAGTGGATTGGAGCTAGTCAGGGATGAGGTGAGGGGAAGAACTGGGAGGAGGCAAGGGGAGAAACAGTGGTTGTGATGTAAAATAAATAAGTTAATTAAAAACCAAACAAACACAAAACAATATAATTAGAAAACAATGAAATAACAAAGTAGAGAAAAGGTACAGAAAAATCCCTCATATCAACTTCAGGACTTCAAGTCCACAGGGATACATGTGCATATGTTCCTACACATATGCCCACACATATATGAACACACACATAACATACATGCACACACAAAAGAAAATGAACAAGTTATTGCATAATGTAAAATTATATCATGACTCATGCTTCTATGACATGTAAAGGAAATCTGTCCATCCTCCAGAAATCAAATGTTTTCCACATATACTCAGCTGTGGTCAAGGTTGCTAAATGTCAGGGCAAAAAAGAACTGCCTGGGTAGGATATATGTAAAGACCTGTAGGAAGTGGGATCAAGAAGCAAGAGTTCACATATTTGATTTATTACCAATTATAAAAGAATCTTCTAAGCATTCTTGATTGGAATTCAAAATTGATTTGGGTCATACATGTATGGTCCTGCCATCCTTATAATCTGATAGTGTATTGAAAAGCAATTCCAATCATTATCTTCTGTTCTTCTCTGTACTCTGTATATAACTTCTATTGTCCAATGTTCTCTAAGTCTTTTAAACTCATAGAAATTACTTTTTCCATATTTAACATTCCAAGTTTCTTATTCTAAGGGATTATTTTTTCTAATTTATCTTTGTGCTTTGCCCTCTGGCCCTCTGATTTTTGTTCATACTATTTTTCTTAATTCATTTTTACTTATGTTATTTATTATTATTGTTTTTTCCTGAAAGAATAGCATCATTTTCCTTCTTTCTTTCCTCCCTTCAGCCCCTTAAAAATGTCCTCCCTTGATTTCCTCATATCTGTCCACTATAAAGTTGATAGACTCCTTTTCTTTATTATTGTTGTATATATATTTAACATGCTTAGTATTTTTTTTACTAATACACATATGGTTTCAAAGTTGATCACTCTCTGCATTGGACAATCAATAAGGGGGCTCATCCCTGGGACTTGCTTATCTTGCCTTTCCCTTCACTGTAGTTCTTTGTCTAGGGATGGGATCTCATGAAATGTTCTACCTTCCACATTAACATGTCCATTGATATTGCCATTGCTCCTGTCTTCTTTAAGTAGCCGTTTTTAGAAGAAAGTATTTCCTAGCAGACTTCCTGATATTCTATGTCAAGAGCTTTCCATCTACTTTTCCACAGTGTTGCCTTAGTCACAGATGCAGGAGATGTGGTATAAATGTATCAGTTGAGACAGGGCTCCCTAGGGTTTGTAGATATCAGCATTGTGTCCAGGTTTGTTACTGTGATAGTATCCATTTACTGTAAAGTGAGGCTTTTTTGATTAGTGATAAGATTTAGAATGTAGTAAGAAATTCTGCTGGCTAGTAAAGGGATTGTAATATATTATTTTCAAAGGTCCATGAGTTCCTTCACTAGCCTGAGAAGAGGGGAACTGCTAGATATAGATGGTGAGAATTAGAAAACACAAAACAGGGAGGGATCTCTGACTAGTGAGGAAGGAGGTCAATACAGAAGGTGAAGATAGGCTCAGGGGCAAATAATATCACAAGTATTTGAGAAAGTCTTGAGGAATAATGCTATGTTATATTTACCTCAACACTTATTTTTCTCTTTTTAATTTAAAGTACTTTTGTCATATGCTTTTTGACCATATTTTACTCTTTCCCAACTCTTTTAACATTCTCCCCAACCTCCCTACCTACTAAACTTTGCTCTCTTTCTTTCAATAAAATACCAACAAAATGCAAAAACAAAAATCAAAACAAAATAATAATAAGACAAAAAATCCAAATAAAACAAAAGATCTATCAAAATACAAAACAAACAACAAAAACCACGGACTTGCTTTTATGTTGATCAATCACTCCTGAGCATGGGCTTATTCTGGATTGGGCTTGACAGACCATTGGAGAAAACCAATTTTTAATGTGCCAGGAAGAACCAATTGTAAACAGTTTTTTGGTTAGGGCTGAAATCTCATGTCCACTCCTCCTCTCATTGCTGAGACTCCACCTACCTTGAACCTATGCAGGTCTTGTGCATGTTGCCACAGTCTCTGTGAGTTATTATGTGCATCAGCACTGTGGTGTCTGGAAGATACTGCTTCCTTGGAATCATCCATCACCTCTGACTTTTTCTGTTTCCTCTTCACGAAGATCACTGAACATTGAGAGGAGGGTTTGATAAAGAAATCTCATTTAGGATTCACCTGACTACTTTTCAATCACTGAATATTTATATTTGTGTTAGCAATGGATTTTTTTCTTAGTTATTCCATTTGTTTTTCAAATGTATACATCTGTTGTCAGTCTGAACTCCTTCCCATTGAAAGATTTGTGTTTACTTTCATTTCACCAACATTTTAAATGGTTTACTATATTTAAAGTATTTGAGATGTTGCTATGTCTTTTTAATCCCTTTTGTAGAAATTTTGTGGTTTTTTTTTTTTATTTAGATGTGCTCTTAGAATTTTTTCAGTTGCATAGTCCTATAGACATAGAAGCAAAAGCATATTAAGTTATTGGTTCATAGTTGAGTACATTGAAAGAATGGATGGATATTAAACACGTTTACATTGAGTGACACAGGAGCTTATCTGAGTCCAGTGAGGAGAAATATATCCATTCATGATACTTGATGAGGTACATTTATTACTTATAAGAGAACATAACTGATGCTATTGAATTCTGAACAGAGACTTTTATAGAGAAGACATACATAGATCTTGATGGAAGATGAACATGAAGGACCATTCTTGGCAAGGATTTTACCATGCTATAAAAGACTGCATATGTAAATAATCTTCAAGTAATGAATTATCATCCATACTTTTTACATAAAATGTGTTTTGCATTCAGTTGAAAGGCACAAAAAGAAAATACAAAATACACAAACAAAACTAGCAAAGCACTTATTTCTATCAACATGTCTGTACATTCAATAGCTTTGTGTTATTCTTACATGAATTAAATGCATAGTTCATTGAATGATCATACACCTGTAGACAGTATTTTATATAAACTTATTTGTCTCGAGTTTTATGAAATAAATCAATCATCTTTGAAAAACACTGTTTTATAAAGTATTTACTTAGTTTATTTAAAATTATTTACATCAAAGAAACAGATTTTAGCAATAAGTTAATGCATATTCAAAAAGCAGTAAAAATATTTAAACCCAGACATTTTTTTAGTTTATTGGAAGATTAACATTCAGTTTCCTATACAGCAGCCCAAGCACATTTTTTCATTCACTATGTTGGTGATTACTATGGATTCAAGTCTTAAAATCATGCAATAATAAGAGTTATTTTTAGAATTACAAACTTCAGCATAGAAATAAATAAAGTAATCCTATAGCCACATGATAACATTTTCTAGTAAAGTCAGCATGTACCCAGTAGTTATGAAGCCAAAATCAATCAACAAATGAAAAACCAAAAGGAAAGAAAATAACATTAAAATAGAAGATAACATCTTTTTTTCTTATTTTAGGAATTTGACACTCTAGATGATAGAAGTTGAGTATTACCATTAATATTTCATGGGTATATTTGGCTGAAAACTTGATATACAGCTTGAGCTATTGTAGTAATCCACAATCATATATCACTGAAATGTTGTATTAAAGGTCATGGAGCCAGCTCATTCAGAAACCAACATAAAATAGCTGTGTGATGATGTGTGTCTATGTAGTTAGCACTGGGGAGAGACAAAAGTAGGAGCATCCCTGAAGTTCAATGGCCATTCAGTCTAGTCCATCAGTGATTGTCAGTTTCTAGAAGAGACTTTAGTTCAAAAAAATATGGTGGAGAGAATGAGAAAGTACAATTGATGCTTATCTCTGGCATCAAAGACCACACACTTTCATAAACATACATACATAAACACAGAAAATTAAATTAAAATGTAAAAAGCAAATAATACTACTATTAATATATCTGAACAAGGTAAAATGTTTAATTCAACAAGGAGGAAAAAATTCACTACTGGCAAAATGCCACATGATTTCAATTACTAGTACTTTTAAGTAGTTTTCCTAAGAAGACCTGGATAAAGCATAAAAATGGAAGGTTAGCACTCATTTGCAACTAATTAGAAATTGCTGGATCAGGCCCTCTGGATAAGTGAGACAATTGAATAACTTGAACTGTTTGGGAGGCATCCAGGCTGTGGGACCTGGACCTGTTCTTAGTGCATGAGCTGGCTGTTTGGAACCTTGGGCTTACACATGGACACTTTGCTCAGCCTGGAAGGAAGGGACAGGACCTGCCTGTACTGAATCCACCAGGTTGAATTGAATCCCCAGGGGAGTTTTGGCCCTGGAGGAGATGGGAATGGAGGGGAGAGGCTGGGGTGAAGGTGGGGGTGGGGGCAGGAAGGGGAGGACAGAGGAACCCATGGCTAATGTGTAAAATTAAAACACAAATATAATAATAATAAAAAAAGAAATTGCTGACCAAAATTTTAAAAGTTCAGATCTGACATTTTTATGCTCAGTTATGGAAACCGATTAGAGTATGGGATAAAAAAGTTACTATCAGTTATTATTAACAGATTTAGTGGAGAATGTAAGGTATAAAAAATACTGCTCAGAAGGAAAATAATAGGTGCTTGAGAGATGACCCAGCAGTTAAAGGTACTTGCTTGTCTTCCAGAAGACCGGGATTGAATTCCTAGCACTGGCATCAAATGGCCTACTATAATACCAGATTCCAGGGAATCTTTCACTCTCTTCTGGTCTCTGGAGGCAATTTTTACACCAGTTGTGCAAAACTACGCTCAAGTACACACCACACCACACTCACACACACACACAAATAGATAAATAGATAAATCTTTAAGAACAGAAGAAATAAAAGTGTTAATCACATTTGCATTTTAAGGAATACTCTGCTGACACAGTAAGCTATTTTTAGTGTTGAATTTAACTTTAAAGAAAAAGCATTCAGAAATACAGCATCAGCAAAAGCAGGAGGTCCTAAAACCACCATAAGTGACAGACTGCAGATAGAATGCAAAGGAAAGCAAGCTCTGTTAGTTTTCTTCCTGTTTAGAATTGTCTTCATTTATTTTTACCTTTAAAAATATATTTTACAAATACAGCACTGAAAATATTTCATTATATTTTAAAATGAAAAAAAAATGAGACAATTCTATCAGTATCTTAGTAAATGTTTGTTTGTCACAATGGTTGGGTTCCTCAGCAAACTGAATTATTATAATATATGATGAATTATGTCCTTGTTTGCTTTCCATTGCTATGATAAACACCATGATTAGGAACAACTTGGGGAGGGAATGTTTTATTTCATTTTTTAGCTTCACAGTCCATCATGCAGGGAAGTCAGGGAGGGAAAACAAGTAGGAATCTGCAGACAAAAACTGAAACTAACCAGAAATGAGGGCTGCTTCCTAGCTTATTTTCTGTGGTTTGCTCAGCTTGCTGTGATTTTCACTTTTTGGACAATCAATATTTACTTATTTATTTGTAATTGATTTAATTAAAAAATAATTACTTCATACCCCCTTTTCGAATCTCCAATGCCTCCCATTATGTATGTATGTATGTATGTATGTATGTATGTATGTATGTATGTATGTATGTGTGTGTATGTATGTATGTATTATGTGTTTGTTTGTTTGTTTGTTTGTTTGTTTGTTTGTTTGTTTTTTGAGACAGGGTTTCTCTGTGTAGCTTTGCGCCTTTCCTGGGTCTCGCTCTGTAGGCCAGGCTGGCCTCGAACTCACAGAGATCCGCCTGCCTCTGCCTCCCGAGGGCTGGGATTAAAGGCGTGCACCACCACTGCCTGGCTATTTTTTTTTATATTAGACCAAAAGAGGAAATGTGGTGATATTTTATGTGTGTCCCCCAATAAAGTTTATCTGAGGATCAGAGAAAAAATAGCCATTATAGTAAACATAGAAGTCAGGTTCTAGCTAGGTGGGAAATTAGAGAGAGAGACAGAAAGAAGACAGGCAGAAGCAGACACCATCCTGCCATCCAGGGAGCAGCATGTAATGGCACACAGATAAAGCCACAGAACACGTGGCAACATATAGATTAACAGAAATGGGCTGAGTTTAGTTATAAGAAATAGCTAGCAAGAAGCTTGAGCCATAGGGCATCCAGTTTATAAATACTATAAGCATCTGAGTGATTTTATAGGTGGCTATTGGAACCTGAAGCTGGGCAGGACCAGAGAAACCTTCTGGCTACAAGGACCTATGTTTATCATAGGCAATAAGGCAATATTTTTTGTTCATCATAAAGATTCATTTTTTAACACGATTATACATAAGAAACTAGAAACAAAATCTGCCAAAGATTTAAAATCATGTCTTTTGTAAATTGTGTACATATATAGTGTAGTCTCAGATTATGTATCAATCAAGGAATTGGATTGAAAGTGATATTATCACATATTCAGCCAATAATATAGGAAGGAAGATACAATCAAACGTTTTAAATTTATCTTGTTCTTAGAACCATAGACACTGCTGCAAAGTGAATGCAGAACTGGACTGATATCCAAGTGTACTTCTGCAAAGCTTTATCATCCTCTTCAAAGAGAAAACATTAGTTATTAATATGAACGATGAGTGTATTTTCAACTGTTAATTTCTCATTATGGTGCATTTCATTTTCTCCAGATGCATATTTTCCTGTGTTTTTGTCTTAGAAAACTCACATCACCAGGGGACTGCTTTTGACAAACAAAGAGCAGACTTTCACATTCAGAGAAAATTGTATTTTTACCCAGAAGAAAAGTTAGATCTTGCTGTGTGTGTCCCCAGGCCTCTATAAAAATTCACAGGTTAAGTTCTGGCACCTAACTAAGAAACTTCAAACAGACTTGATCATCTAAAAGGAAGTCATTTTTATTCCAAGCACATTAAGATATATAAAGAAATCATAGTAAAACATTGCTTTTGGCTTTTCACATTTATGATGTTTTATGACAAAAACTGTAAAATAAACTTTGAAATACTTTCTAACCCCACAAGTATCGTTGAAAACAATTCCATGCTGAATGCAATAAATGGTTTGACTTGCCACTAAATTTCAGCCTACACCTATATATCTGCTTATTGAGAAATTATTAAGAAATAACCTTTCATTTAAAACAAATAAATCAATTAAGTTTTTTAAAAAGATATAGTATAAACTCAAGTTATACATCATTGAAATTTGTTCAAAATATTTCTGACACTAAATACATTTATGGTTGTTAGAATCAGTTTTATTTCCCTAAATTGGTACGTCTTTCAGGGCATCTAAAATTTTCTGTTTGCTATCATAACAATTCAGTTAAAAAATGGAGAGAATTTCTTAAATAAATATGTAAGGGCATATTATAGGAGCCCACACCCAGTGCACCCAATGTAAAGTTGTTCCTACATGCATATATATTAAATATATTTTTATTATTAAATATATATACATTTATCTATGTATACAGAGAGATGAATTTGCTGAAACATTTTTTCATTAGGTTATATCAATTTTTAAATTTTGCCTGAATTACAAATAAATCTTTTGTATAAAATCCTGCTGTGCCTTTAATAATGTCTATTTAAAAAAAAAAAAAAAACTAAAAGTTGTAAAAATCTGATTAAAGTTTTTAAACTGGAATTTTTGTCACAACGCTTTTTAAGGGATCAAATCAATATATTCTTTTTAAAAATGAATTATTTATTTTTATTTTATGTGCATTAGTGTTTGACCTGCATGTATGCCTGTGTGTGAGTTTTGGATCTTCTGGAACTGGAGTTACAGACAGTTAGAGCTGCCATGTGGGTGATGGGAATTGAACCCAGGTTCTCTGGCAGAGCAGCTGAGCCATCTCTCCAGACCCTAGCATATTCTTTTGAAACAACTATATTAATATCAAAACAAAAATGAGAAATCACTGGTTCTTTAAGTTTAATTGTGGAAATTCTCCCCAACTTCTGAAGTTACTGTAAGTGTTACAGCTCTGTGGGGAAAGTTGTCCCCAATGAAAGTGTTGCAGCTCTAAAGAGAAAGATGTTCTGGCAGTCAGGAGCCAAAGACTACCACACTCACATCACACAACAAACTTCACAGAAGAGATTTATTGGGAGATATACAAAAGCATGGATGCCTCTCCTCAGGTGAGAAGAAACAGAACTGAGAGAAAGTCAGGCTTTATATGGGGTTTCTGGTGGGTAGAATTTCCCGGGGTAAAGATTGGAGGGATTTCAAGTTCTGAGTTTGAGTCAAGCCCATGGATGTGTGGGATTTCAAACTTAGGGATTTTGAACTCAGGGGATGGTGTTTTTTGGTTTTTTTTTTGGTTTTTTTTTTTTGTTGTTTTTTTTTTTAGCTTAGAGACTGGGGAGGGGCAGGCTTTGATCTCAGGAATTGGTGAGTTTTCTCACTTGGAAGTAAGTTCGAACCTTTTGCCTTAAAGTTACTATTAAAATATTTATCAGTCATGTCACTTCTTATGTAAGTCAACTGTATTTTCCTATTGACATGATTATGCATTTGTTGTTCAATGAGTACTTTCAGGTTGGCCTATGAATTTTCAAAATACTTTACCATTTTTTCAGTCTTTCTTCTTAGGGTAACCAGAGGGGGCTATAAAATGATTAGATGTCCTTGAGAAGTACAGAACAAAATTTGTCATCCTATCACATCAATTACAATGCTTCCCCACTGAAATAACTAAACAATTCCATATTATCATATATTGACTTTTCTCCTTTTTTTATTTTTATTTTTTTGGTTTTTCAAGACAGGGTTTCTCTGTGTAGCTTTGCACCTTTCGTGGAACTCACTTGGCAGCCCAGGCTAGCCTCAAACTCACAGAGATCCACCTGGCTCTGCCTCCCAAATGCTGGGATCAAAGGCGTGCACCACCAACGCCCGGTCCATTTATTGATTTTAAAATTGATATTTGTATTAACAGTCTTGGAAATATTGCCCTCTGTCTCTCTGTTAATCATGATAAGTTGCTTTGGAAGAATAGTATCATATTATACCTTAGAAAGTGCATAACTAGTCTTAAGTTATTTTAGTGCTTTGTTTTAGTATTAAAGACTTTATATAACACTATAATTTAGAAGGCAGATGGTTTTATATTAATTTTAAGTGTCTATTAGAGGATTACACAGTTTTCTTAGAGAGTTATGTACTAGCTAAATAAGAATTTGTAGTTGGTCTATTTACTCTTTTGGAGGCCCCTCCACCCAGCCTCCAAATAAATCACACACAGAGGCTTACTCTTCCTTATCGATTCCCAGCCATATCTTGGTTTGTTTTTAGCCAGCCTTTTTTTTTTTTTTCATTTTTCTTTATTAAGAAATTTTCTAGTCATTCCACTTGCTATCCACAGAACTCCCTCCTCCCTCCTCCCACTCCCCATCCCTCTTTCCCAAGCCACCCGGCATCCCTGCATCCCCCAAATCGAGGTCTCCCATGGAGAGTCAGCAGAGCTCAGCACACTGAGCCTAGGCAGGTCCAAGCCCCTTCCCACTGCACCAAGGCTGTGCAAGGTGTCACACCGCAGGCACCGGATTCCAGAAGTCTGCCCATAGACCAGGGACAGATCCCAATCCCCCTGCCTGGGGGCCTCCCAAACAATTTGAGCCAAACAACTATCTTCCGTATGCAAAGGGCCTAGTCCAGTGCCATGGGGGCTCCACAGCCACCAGTCCACAGTTCATGGTCTTTCACTAGTGTGGCCGCTCATCTTTGCATGTCCTCCCATCATGATCTCTCCTCTCTCTCATCAACTGGATACCCGGAGCTCAGCCTGGTGCCTGGCTGTGGATCTCTGTATCTGCCTCCATCTGTCACTGGACAAATAGCCAGCTTTTCTTAACTTAAATTATGCCATCTACCTTTTGCCTCTAAGCTTTTACCTTTCTCTATTTCTGTATTTCTTTCTCTACTTCTTACTCTGTGGCTTGCCGTGTAGCTGCATTGCTGCCCTCTGGAGTCTCCCCCTTTTTTTTTTTCTTTTTGTTTTCCGCTCCTTGATCTTTCCTCCCATATTTCTCCTCCTATTTATTCTCTCTGTCTGCCAGCCCCATCTGTCCTTTCTATTGTCTTGCTATTGGTCATTCAGCTCTTTATTAGACCAATCAGGTGTTTTGGACAAGCAAATAACAGAGCTTTTCCAAGTTAAACAAAAGCAACATAAAAGAATATAACACCCCTTTCTTTGCATCATTAAATAAATATTACACAGCATAAACAAATGTGCCACATCTTTAATATTCTACCACAAAAATTCTCTTTTTCTCAAAGAAGTACATATATATATATATATATATATATATATATATATAATTTTTGTACTTGATAGAACGCATTTTTCATAGAAAAGAGTGTAAAACAACTCAGAAGGGCTTTGTGTCAAAATTGATTCTATTATGGCAGGGAGAGACTGACCCTGTGCCATCATGTCTGAGCCTCAACTGGTGAACTCCAACACTGTCAGACACTGAGTGTGTTGACATCAAGGCCTTTCTGGATGTCCTGGGCTGTCTTTACATGTGTTTATCAGTATGCAAAGTTAGGATCCCAAGAAAGAGAGTTGGTAAGAAGTTGTAGTTGACAAGTCACTTATTTAGCCACATTAATATTAATATTAATTTCAATAATTAACCAACTCTGTAAAACTCACCATTATAGTGCACCACAAAGTATCATTTAGTGACCTCTCACATTATGATAATAACTTCCTGAAAGTTCTTGATGAGGACGACTGAAAAACAATTTTCCTCTTTTTTGTGAATCAATTTATATTGGCAAGCAACTTGTTTACTTGAACATATTAAAGACCATAGTAATTTGGAAATAGGCTGAACATCTGGATACACAGCAGCTGAGTAGGATACTAATTTTCTATGGGAAGTATTTAATATCCTAAGTTCACTCTGTGTGCCAACTTTAAATAATAAGCACTATACTGTAAACTAACCAAATGCAACGTGTACCTTTACTTTAAAAGACCCTCTGTAAAGAATTTGTTTCTAGATACCAAATATACCTCCTTAAAATTATCTTTGTTAGTCACTAAATCTGTGTGCAGTTTCCTGGGTAGAGTAAGTTGAATACATGTATTATATATGATTATTCGATTTTCTTGGGGTCTTTGTGATGGAGGGTCAGCTAAGTAAATAGGTAAATAAACAAATTCACAGTGACATGCTTCCCATCTAATTATCTTTGTCCTGTTCTATTTCTTTGGGTAAAACAGAAACAAGCACAAATCCCACTTCAAAATCATATCAGATGTGATTAGTCTATTGTATTTAGTAGTAATTAGTCACTTGGGTTCATTGTTTTTTTGTTTTGTTTTGTTTTGTTTTGTTTCTTTTCTTTCATTTTTTGACTACTGATTCACTCCTGATTTCTGTCGCAGGCTTAAAAAATAGTCTGATCTACACTCCAGACTGTATTCAGAAGTCTTTTAAAACTTTTGTGAGAATGCCCACTACTTTGTTGTTATAGTCCTAGGTATTGAATTTTCCCCAGAAGACCAGTGGTATTTGTGGAGTCTTCAGTTGTTGGTGGTTATGCTTCAGTAGGCTCTAGATATGGAAAGTAGGTTGAAAGCTCTGGTAGTATCTCCTGTCTTCTGAAACAAATGTCTGCCATCTTGAAAAGTAATTCATATATCATTAATGCCAATAACTTAATCAATGCTGTTTTGAAATGGCCAAGACATCTTTAGTGAATTTTTGCCAAAATATTATCCATGTGAGAGGTCTATTTGATCACAAAAGGATAAAACACTGGAATAAGTTTTGTTGGACTTATCTATCTAAATGCAAGATCACTTGCTTTAATTTCACTGATTTTTCATTTCTTTCTACACCTTTCTATTTATTTTCCTTTCTGTGTTTATTTTGTGGATTGAAGAAATTTCAGGATAACAAGTTATTTTTCAGATGGCTTGCCAATTCTCTCTTGTGTGTATTTGTTCTCCAAAGTTTGCTTTCCTGTTTCAAAGTCCTCTCCCTTGTTTGCAGAAGCAACAGAATTTGTAGATGAATTTCTAAACAGTCTTACTAAATAAGAAACATAAAGCCAAATAGAGGGGTAATAGCTGAAGAGATCAGAGAAACAGCAAATAGTCATGACTAGCCTTAATTTACCACCTCTCCATTGCTTTCCCAAAGAGAGCTTCTTCTTGTCTAACCTGCACTTTTATTGCCTCCTTGTTCTGCCTTCTCATTGGCTCTAAACCCAACCATATCACTTCCTCCTCACTACCTGTGTACACAGACCTCCAGATCTCTATGCTTGGTACTGGGATTAAAGGCTTGTGTCACCACACTTGGCTGTGTCCTTGACCACACAGAAACTCTGCTTGCCAGAGGCATGTGCTACTACTGCCTGACTTCCGTTTATACCTCTGTGACCTATATGTGACCTCTGATCTCCAGGCAAATGTTATTTATTAACATACAAATAAAATATTACATTTCAGCACAAATAAAATATCACCACAAGAATCAGTCTTTTGTAATTTTATGTTTGCTTGTTGCAGTCTTCCTATTATCTCTCCTCATATATTTTTTTCTCCAATTTCATCCTCTGGGAAACTCCAAAGATGAACTAATTATAAAATATATTCTGCTGATCTGAGTAGAAACAATGCATTTTTTTAAAATGGACAGTCAGTGGTTATCTTCTTTTTAAAATGTTTATTTTTCATTTTTACAGATGTTAAAATACCAATGAAGAAAAAATAAACTAAGTTTAACTATTAATCTGAGTAGTTGTCTTGATTTTGAGATCACAAGATAAGTGGAAAGGTACTAACAGTGATTCTTAGCTTTGGCATGAATTCAGAGTGTTCTAAATTACATTAAGAAATGTAGTTCTAGGCAGCCGTGGTGGTGCAACGCCTTTAATCCCAGTACTTGGGAGGCAGAGGTAGGCAGATCTCTGTGAGTTCGAGGCCAGCCTGGTCTACAGAGCGAGATCCAAGAAAGGCTCAAAGCCACACAGAAAAACACTGTCTTGGAAAATGAAAAGAGAAAGAGAGAGAGAGAGAGAGAGAGAGAGAGAGAGAGAGAGAGAGAGAGAGAGAATGTAGTTCTAACAACAGAACTATTGAAAATGCAGTAATTTCATTAAATTTTAAGATCAATAATATATTTTGCTTGATTTTATCACTATGCAAATATAATACTAAACATTTTAAAATATATTGAGTTCATCATCTTACAATTTTAAGTATTAAATTGCTGCAAATCTTCCATAGACTATTAATTTTAAAAATGAAGAAAAAATGCAAATGTATAAATGTAATTAAGCAAAAAAATACAATTGTGATTTTGTAATTACTTTATTGGGGATTATAATGTAATTATATTATTTTTTCTTTCCTTTCCTCCTCTACCCCTCCATATAACACTCTTTGCTCTCTTAATCTGTTTATTCCCTTTTATATTATCATATACATGATACCCTAAAGGTTGTTCCAAAATAATCTTTTAGAATTGACAAATGCTTTCAGAAATGGGGCAGGATACTAAATTAATGCTCAAAAAATATAGCCTACCAAATCATTAATGAAATAAAAAATAATAACTTTATTGACAACAGTCACTGAATAGCAAATAAGACACCTGGGATCACACCTAAATAAGGAGCAGTAGACTCTCCAACACAGACTTTGAGACACCACAAAGAAACTGAAGAAGACACTAGAAGATAGAAAAGCCAGCCATTTCCTGGTTAGATTAAAGGCCTGTTCCAGAGGATGGAATCCATGCTTGAAATTGAAACTCTGTCATAAATACATGATGACTAGGTCTGAAGGCCATGTGTTCTATTGCTGCTTAGCTAAAGGGACATCACATCAAATATATCCATAAACAAAAATTGCTCTCAGCCTTAATCAAGAAGCCTCTCTTTTAACTGATTGAAGCTGAACACAGAGACCTATGCCTATATAAGATTTGGAAAATAAGAAATGGTCTAGGGCTCAGCTCGAAACATGTCATTTACACCACTCTCCTAAGGGTCAGCGGAAGAAAGAATATAAGAGCTGGAAGATAGAAAAACTGAGGAATGCCATCTTCTAAGGACAAGGCTGTCAATAACTCATAGCAGCTTTGCCTAGTGACCTAGGGCTTATGAACATTTGGACCCTACTGCTTAAGTATTGGCAACTAATAGATTATGGAAGTAAATAACACATATTAAAACTATGTACTCAGTAGTGAGCACACAGTCTCCAGGGGACAGTCCCTGAGTCACCCAGACAGCTTAGATAAGACTCTGTGTGGGTACATATAAAATAATACATAATGAATATGGAAAGAGATTAGTAAGGGAAAAGGGAGATGGAAGAGATGGGACAAACAGTAAGAGAACATGCAATGGGGTAACTAAGATAAATCAAATCCCTAAAAGAAAATGTAATACATATACATTTATTCATACCTGTGTGTGTGTTCATAAAACAAGAAATTGAGTTGGTGATAAATATGGTGGCACATGTCTATAATACCAACATTGAGAAAGCAGTCAAGAACATCAAGCATTCAAGGATGATACATAGATCCTACCCACAAAAATCTAAATATGTTTTAATGGACACGTGAGTATTGAAAGAGGATATAAAGCTAGTTGTTTTAACTCTGTAAGGATTTTTCAAGATTTTGGTGTTGAATAAATGCATAAAAATATTTTGACCGTGAAATCCAAGGTGAAGAGTCCCACTTTCAGGACAGTTAATCTAACAATATATATGTTCATTGAGATGTAAAGGTTTGGGGTCTGGTTAATTCTACTTCATGATTTTTTTTTTAAGTTTTCAAGGTCTGTATAATGAACACTCACTCTCTCTCTCTCTCTCTCTCTCTCTCTCTGATACCAGTTCTGAAGAATGCATAGTACATTCCTAGATTCTTTCTGCAGAGGAGTACTAGTAGAATTATCTATTATAAGAGGTTTTTGTTGTTGTTGTTGTTGTTGTTTTTGTTTGTTTGTTTGTTTGGGCTTATTTATTTATTTATTTATTCATTTTTGCTCTTATTTTGCTCCAGTTTCTAATACAGAATGATAAAAAGCACTTTGATTGCCTGAGTGCCTAACTCAGATCTGGGACTTTCTGGGATTATATGGACATCTGCTTTTCTCATGAAAAACAAAAAAGGGTAGATAATGCAGGCTAGAGGTAGGTTGCCAAGGAAACCACTTATGTAATTAGAGGGTTGAAGCTTTTGTTCTCACCCACCAACCTCTAGGGAGAGCCGAGGTGTTAAAGGTTTAGTTGTTCACCAGCAGCCAATTAGGCATTGTGTCCATCTTGGAGAGTGAAATCGCCCTTAACATTTGAATGGACTGGGTCTGAGATCTGAGACATTTTCCATTGAAGACAAGAGAAATGGAATGTCACACCCTTTCCACTCTCCATGCAAGAGACACTTCTTCATCTGGCTGATTATCTTCATCAATTACAAGGCTCTCAGTAATATAATAAACTAGTGAGTTTTGTTGAATTTTGAGAGTTGTTTTCAGCAAATGAATTGAACTTGAAGAACAAATTGCATTAACGTGAATATATAGCATCTATGGTTGTGGGAGGCTTGGCATGAGCTCTTGTTTGTAGGGGCTGGAACTTTCTGGGTATGTAGTGTTAGAACTGGTTTGGACTAGAAATCACTTTGGTGATGTCTGTGGGAAAGTTGCTTAGTGTATAGTTGAACCAAAACCTTTAAAATCTTGCAGAGGTCAGTATTGTCTAAGATCAGTGCTTTTCATGGGCAGTCCTGTCTTTCTTACATCTTAGAATTAGGGTTGGGTGGAGTTTTGATAGGCCAGGCACAGCAACACATTCAAAGAGCTTGCTCTAAAGTCAGAAAATTATGAAATCAGATACAGTGGTTGACAAATCATGTTTATTTAAAAGGATTGAAATAAATGTAAGGAGAGAACAACTTGTAAACCATCTCCACTGTTCATGGCATTTTAAATAATTGTCTTTATTGCTTTCATTGAGTGCTTTTCCAATGTGAGTCCTGGCAGTTATTTACAGAGAGCTTCTGAAGGATGGGAAATTAAATTCCTGAGGCTTCCTGCAGTTCTGGCCTCTGAGAAAGTCAGGCTCTGTCAGCCCAATGTATCAAAAAGGCAAAGGGACACTTATGGTGATAACTAGAGATTGAGGGAGTATAGTCCACATTATAAGGACCAAGAAAGAATGTCTGAGTCACCAATATAATGTGTCAGGTGCATTATGAGTGTGTCAAACCTCATTTGGAACTTGAGAGGGTTTACCCTCCTTGTAGAAGCCTAAGTATATATTGAGAAGTATGTGTGCAGAATGATTGACTCTGTGTTACCCTACAGGTTATCAGAAAAATTGTTTCATAAAATTGTAATTTTATTGATCATTAAAATGCATTTTAATGTGTATTGAAAGTTTGTCAATAATAGGTTTGTTATTACTCACATTTGAGGAAGGTTATTGAATGGAAAGGATTTTAGTTTTGTCTGGATTTTTATTTTTTGTAAAAATAAGAGTATATATGTGTGTGTGTGTGCATTTTAGATCAATTATTTCATAATAAGTACATTTACATAGTGAGTGCTGAGTAGAATTTTCAGCATCTGGAAATGTGATTTTACATTTAGTGAAGTAGCATTCTCTCTGGAGTTCTTTCTTTCGTGAGCATTCTTCACTGTAAGAGTCACAAACTGAAAACAAGCGACAGGGTAAATTAATCCATACTCTTTAATGTTCTCCTTACAAAGACAGGCAAAACCACAAACCTCACTCATGTTTGTTTCGATAAAACTGTCACCAATCTTTACCTTGGGGATGTTTTAGGAAACTTTGTAAACCTTCAGTGTCCTACTGAGTATGAGCAAACAGCCTTTGATTCCAGAGCTGTCTGGATGGCAAGTTATTAGATTAAACTATGCCCTAAAGCTATCCTTTGGCAAAAGTATAATTCAGTATTACTATTAGGAAATTATATTGGATTTATCTAATTAGAGATTCCAGGGGGTCTGGTATTTTTTTTAATCTGGTGCCTATTAATTTTTACTATAGCAAGCTATTAGGTTTAAAGTCAGAATTTATTTGTTTTCATTCTAATAACTGAACGAAAAGAAAGCAGAATCAGAAATAAATTTTAATTAAGGTATCACAAATTTTGACTTATGTCATTCTGATGATGACATGTACCAGTTTCTTAGACATTCTCAGGCACTGACAAAAGAGCACTATTTCTCTTCATGCTTTCAAGAAGGACATAAGTTGGATCAATAATGCAAAACCTTCAACTTCTAAAGGTACATAGTCACATTTGCATCAAAGATTTTTATGAACAAATATGGTTATTTGTGGTTCTCCAAAGAAATGTTAATTCAGTTTCTTTGTAACATAGCTGCAAATATAGAACATTTAAACTTAAATACACTTCTTGGCCCTTTAAAACATGTGAATGTTTTTTAGAACACTATTACATTCTTTTAAAGACAAGTAGGAAAAACTGTGGAGGGGAGGTAGCAAAACACTACATCCAGGTGTAGTTGCCTACTGAAAGAAGAGAAAAGCAAATTTTTACCAAAAATATCTGGAAAGAAAATGGTGAGGTTGACATCCATGAAAAACACAGAGGGAATTAGTCATTATGTTAAATTTAAAAAGTTAGGCACACAGAGACAAGTTCAATATGACCTTACATGTATATGAAATCTTAAGTATTTCACCTAATAGAACTGAGAAAAAAACGGAAGGATTCTTACCTAAGAGAAGGGAGAGTGCAGACCAGGGAATGGAGTCTGGGGTGAAATGAGAATATAGCTCATCAATGTGTGCTAAAATACAATTATGTGAGCCACAAAGTGTGGTGGTATTATGTTCCCCAAATTATTGTGCACCCTAATAATATCTGGGGTCAGAGAACAGAACATCTACTAGATACAGAGGCTGAAAAAGGGTGGCAGTCACACCTTTAATCCTAACCTTCTGGAGGCATGGATCTCTGTGATTTCAAGGCCACACTGGAAATAGGCAGGCATGGTGACTCATGCCTTTAATCCCAGGAAGTGATGGCAGGAAGCAGAAAAGGTATATAAGGCGTGAGGACCAGGAACTAGAGCTGGTTAAGCTTTTAGGCTTTTAAGTAACAGTTCAGCTGAGATTCATACTGGATGATGACTCAGAGGTTTCCAGTCTGAGGAAACAGGACCAGCTGAGGAATTGGCAAATTGAGGTGGCTGTGGCTTGTTCTGCTTCTCTGATCTTCCATCATTCACCCCAATACCCAGCTCCAGGCTTGTTTTTATTAATAAGAACTTTTAAGATTCATGCTACAACAAAGTCCTTGTGTGCTTTTGAACAGAAGTATATCATTGTATAACACTAATATACTTTATACCTCCAAAAATCACAGGAAAATATTATTGTGGCTGGAAAGATGGCTCTGTTGGTAACTTGGTGACTGCAAAACAGGCACCTTTGAGTATGATTAATAGAACCCATACAGAAGTTGGGCACAGTGGTGCATATTTGCATTACCAGAGCCCATGGTGCTTCTAATCAGTCCATTTAGATGATTGGTGAGCTTTAGGATCAGTGAGAGAATCTGTTTCAAAGACTATGATGGAGAGTGATTGAGGAAAATATCCAACACGTGGGTCATGCCGCCATATGAGCACATGTGCATGCATGTGCATGCACTTATGCTACTGCACAAAAGCAAACATAAATATACTTTCACAAAAAAATAAAAACAAGAAAAGATCATTTTCATTTTAAAATGTTATAATTAAAATAGAACTGAATCACTTCTTACTTCCTTTTCTCTCTCCAGGCCTATCCAACTACCCTCACTTAAAACCTTCAATGGGCCTTTTGTTAAGCTGATAGCTTCATTTTTTAAAAATCATATTTGTTGCATACAGGCACACACATGTATGCATGTGCATGTGTGTGTATGTGTGTCTGTATGTATGTGTGCAAATATGTCTAGGGTTAGTTGTAGTCAATAGTTTTCTTCAGTCCTTCCTGTCCCCATGGTCTCCTAGCTACTTATAAAATAATCATTCAGAAACTTAATATTATTTACAAACTGTATGATCTATTGAAAGCTTTTTGTTAGCTAGCTATTATAACTTAACCAATTTCTTTTAAGCTATAAGTTGCCACCTGACCATGGCATTACCAGTCTGCTGGCGTCTTGCTTCTCCTTGGGTGGCAGCTGGCATTTCTCCCACCTCTCTTTTCTTCTCCCTGTATATCTACTTCAATGTTCCACCTACCTCTAGGCTGTCTTGCCAAAGGTCAATGCAGCTTTCTTTATCAACCAATCAAGTGACATATATTCACAGCATACAGAAAGACATTCCACAGCACTTCTCCTTTTCTGTCTAATCAAAAAGGAAGGTTTTAACTTTAACATAGTAAAATTACATAAAATAGAACAGTTATCAAGGAAGAATTAAAAGTTATAATATCTAGTCTCTTTTTATTTGGCAAAATTAAAGAAAATATTCTATCTATCCTATATTTGTGAGTCTAAGTTTTCATATCTAATTTATCTTATATCATAACCAAAGAAAATGATAATTATAACTAGATAGTCTTTAACTACATCCAAGACCCCAGAAGGATATAATATTACCTAAGTAAACAGAAGAACATTGTATGCAACATCCAAAAATCTAGAATGACAGAGACAGCTTGTTGCCCGGACATTCACTCAAAGTTCCTCTGCAATGTTGGGGCATGCATCTTCAGCCTATATGTCTAGAGTCTCTCAGTCACTTTTCCCTTTGTCCTGTAGAATATCTGGCAGTCTTCTCTGTGCAGTAAGAACCTAAAGGATCATCTTGCCTTGTTTTGGCAAAATTTAGTGGTCATTTTTCCATTGGTCCTGCATGTCCAGTCTATATACCATTTTGTCAAGCAGTCCAGGCAAGAACAGTTTCTCGCCCAAATGGCCAGTTCTACCAAGAAGAAGATAAACTGCATGTGGAGTATCTTTGATGCCCAACTGCCTCTTTGAAGTAAATAGGTGCTTCCAGGAGTAAACGTGTCTCACTGTCCAGGAAAGTCTAAGTTTTTAAAATATTTCAAATACCATATTCTGTAGGTCTTTGAAGTGTTTGAACATTACCTACCTAATTGAAATATATCTATGTATACCTAGAAAACTTAACTAACATGACTATAAGTTTGATTATCATAGATGAATATTAATCTGTATTTTTAATGATATATTGCAATTACAGATGATATAGTAGTATATATGAGCAACCAAAAAAAAAAAAAAGAAAATCTGCCAGGGAACCTTACTGCTGATAAACACCTTCAATGAAGTGTCTTGATTAAAATTCAAAAAAGAATTAAGATTAACTAAAAATATATATCAGTAGCCCTCCTATATAAAAATGACAGACTGTGAAATAAAGCTGTGAAACAGCACCATTCACAATAAACACAAACAATATAAAATATTTTGGGGTAATTCTAACCAAGCAAGTGAAACACTTGTATGGCAAAAACTTCAAGTCTTTGAAGAAAGGAATTGAAAAAGATATCAGAAGATGGAAGGATCAGTCATACTCATGAATCAGTAGAATTAACATGGTAAAATGGCTGTCCTACTGACACATTCAACACAATCCCCATTAATATTCTAGCACAACTCTCTACAGATCTTGAAAGGACAATACTCAATTTCATATGGGAAAACAAACAAACAAAAACCCAAACAATAGCTAAAACAACCATTAAAAATAACAGAACTTCTGGAGGTATCACTATGCCTGACCTCAAACTATACTACAAAGATATAGGTAATAAAAGTACATGGTATTGAAATAAAAACAGACACATTGATAAATGGAATTGAGTTAAAGAACAAGAAATAAATGAATTTTCAAAAGAGGAATCACAAATTGATGAGAAACACCAAAATAAATGTTCAGTGTTCTTAGCCATCAGGGAAATGCAAATAAACCACACACCTATGGACATCTTATTTTTGTTAAAGAAACCGGAAACACACAATGGAATAAAGAAAGCTTCTTCAACAAATGGTGTTGGCTAACTCTATATAGGCAAGTAGAAGAATGCAAATAGATTCATAGGTATCACCGTGCACAAAACTCAAGTCCAAGTGATCATAACACCAGACAGACTGGACCTTGAATGTATTGGCACAGCGACAACTTCCCAAGCAAGACACCAATAATTCAGGCACTAACATCAATAATTAATAAATGGGACCTTATAAAACTGAAGAGCTTCTGTAAGGCAAAGAAAACCAACAATAGAACAAAGCAGCAGCCTATAGAATGGAAAATATTTTCACCAACTCCATTCCTGATAGAGGGCTAATTTCTAAATTATATAAAGAACTCAAGAAACTAGAATGAGCAAACCAAATAATCCAATAAAAAATGGGGTACAGTTCTAAACAGAATTCTCAATAGAGGAATCACAAATTGATGAGAAACACTAAAATAAATGTTCAGTATTCTTAGCCATCAGGGAAAAATGCAAATAAAAACTACTTTGAGATTCTATGTTACACATGTCAGATGGCTAAGATCAAGACTATATGAAAGAGCTCATGGTGGAGAGGATGTGGAGCAAGGGGAACATTCCCCCACCAGTGGTGAGAGTACAAATTTGTACAGCCACTATGGAAATCAATAGGCTATTCCTTAGAATATTGAGAATTGATATAACTTAAGACTCAGAAATACTACTCTTGGGCATATACTCAAAGGATGCTCCATCCTGCCACAAGGATACATGCTCAGTTATGTTCATAGTGGTCTTATTCATAACATCCAGAAACTGGAAACAACCTAGATGACCCCCCCCCACCAACCAAAGAATAGATAAACAAAATGTGGGATATTTACGCAATGGAGTATTTATTACTTAGCATTAAACTGATGAAATCTGAAGACAAATAGACGGAACTAGAAAAAAAAATCATCCTCAGTGAGCTCACCCAGATACGGAAAGATAAACATGGCATATAGTAACTTATAAGTTGACATTAGTTGCTAAGTAAATGATAATCACTCTACAATTCAAAGACCCTGAAAGGTTGAGTAACAAGGTGGGAACACATGGACCTCCTTGGGAAGGGGAACTAGAATAGATTTTGAATGTGGACTGGTGGCAGGTGGGGATGGGGAGAGGAGGGGCCAGGTGAGGAAAAAGAGACAGAAGGACAGACTAAGACAGACGTGTGTGCGTGTTTGGGGGAGGGGTGGGGACATGATTTGGAAACCTCGTGTAGTGGAAACTTCTGAAACCAATGAGTGCAGCCTTATAAAGGGCTCCTAATAGAGAATACAGAAACTGAACTGGTCATCTTCTGTTACCGTGCAAGGTTTCTGGTAGTGAAACTTGGACACCAACCCAACCAGAAAACCTTCAACCTCCAAACTGTCCTGGTTACAAGATGTGCTGAGGCTATTGTGCCTCAGAGCTTGAGGGTGTGGCCAATCAATTACTGATCTAATTTTAGCCCCACGCCACAAAAGGCAGCCTTTACCCAACACTACCTGGATGGCCAGGGAATGGAAGCTTTGTGGACCAGAGACCTAGGTACCAAACAGGATATGAAAAAAATAAATAAATAAAAGGCAACGAAATGATTCTTAATGATATTCTGCTATCTTCGTAGATATGTGTCTAGCCTAATCAATACCGCAAGGCTTCCTCTGGCAGCTGATTGGAGCAGATGCAGAGACCCATAGTCAAACATTAGGTGGAGCTCAGAATCCTTTTGGAAGATGGGGAGGAAGGAATGTAGAATCCAAAGGGGTTAAGGACTCCAGAACCTGGCCCACAGGATCAACTAATCAGAGCTCATATGGGTTCACAGAGATTGAATTAGCAATCATGGAGCCGGCATGGGTCTGCATGCACTAGGTCTTCTACAGATATGCTGTGGTTGTTTAGCTTGGGGTTTTTGTGGGACTCTTTAAGAGTGGAAGTGGGAATTTCTCTGAATCTTTTGCCTGTTCTTGGTTCCCCTTTTTCTCCCACTGGTTCACCCTATCCATCCCTGAGATGAGGGTTTGTGCCTAGTCTTACTACATCTTGTTATAGTGTGTTTCGTCGATATTCCTGGGAGGCCTGCTCTTTTCTGAAGGGACATGGAGGGGCAGTGGATCTGGGAGAGAAGAGGGGTGGTGAGCAAGCTGGGAGTGTGGGAGGAAAGGGAGGATGTGGTTCAGATGTATATATATATATATATATATATATATACATATATATATGTATATATATATATATATATATATGTTTGTGTGTGTGTATACACATATATACATATATATATATGTATATATATATATAAATTTTGGAGAATTTTATACATGAGTAGTTTGCTTTTTATCATGTCTGCCTTTTCTGCTCCTCCTCTTCTCCCATTCCCTCGATTTCCTCTAAAATTCATTGCTCTTCTTTAATTTTTATTGTTACATATACAGACACGTACACACACACCCACTCACATATAAATTGTATATTGTAAGTCCATTTTGTCTTGCTCATATTTACATATATTTATGTTTGACCATTTGGGATTTGGTAACCAGAGGGCTCCTTTCTGAAGAAGACTGAAAATTCCCTTTCTCACACCAGTCATCACATGCCTCTAGCTCTTCTTGTGGGTGTGAGGCCTTGTGTTATTTCCCTCATCTATTTCGACATGTAAACTTGTATTGTCATTGTACATCTTGTTTACACAACCATATTGTTGAGATGTCATGGATGTAGTTTCCCTTTCGCACATGAAAGACTCTGTCTTGCAGCAGACATCTTGTTCTGACTCTTGCAATCCTCCTCATCCCTTTCCAGGTATTCAATGAGCCTTACATGGAGAGATTGTATTGCAAATGTATTAGTTAGGAAAGGCACCCCAGGGTCAGCTGTTCTCTGACCACTTGTGGAGTTCATTAGTAGTCTCAATCTGCTGTGAAAACAGATTCCTTTTATGACTACTAGAACAGTGAGAGCTACAATGATATGTGGGTACAAGAATAAATATTCAGAGTTCAGTTAGACATCATGCTGGTTTCCAAAATTGATGGTAGCGGATTTTACTTTAGAGTTCAAGGCCTCACCAGCCAAGAGTATTGATTGGCTAGAGCTACAGTAGCCAGAATGGATTTCCTCCCATTGATTAGACATTAAATCCAATTAGATGGATGTTGGTTATACCTGAGATATAAATGATACTATTGCACCTTTGGAAATATGTCACCATGCTAATCATAGTTGTGGATCACAACATTTACCATTTGGTAGGACAGATGATTTCTTTTTTCTCTTGGCAGCTTGCATAGCACCTCTGTATACTACTAGAACTATTCCCAGTGTTTCATAAATCAATAGTTTGAAATACTTCCCTAGATTATATTTTGTAAAATGCATTATTATTATTTATATAATGTAGATAATATATATACTGTTGCTGATATGTAGTTGGAGTTTTCCTGCTTGGCCCACAGTCAAGACAAATCTCTCTCACCCTCCAGACCCACAGTCACTCAGACCCAACCAAGTAAGCACAGAGAGACTTCTATTGTTTACAAACTGTATGGCCATGGCAGGCTTCTTATCTACTTCATTTATCTTAAATTAACCCATTTTTATTAATCTATAGTTTACCACATGGCTCATAGCTTACCAGTACCTTACATCTTCCTTGTCATGGTGGTGGCTGGCAGTCTGTCTCTCCCAGCCTTTACTTCCCACTATTCTCCTCCTCCTTGTCTCACCTACCCTATCCTTCCTACCTGGCTACTGGACAATCAGCACTTTATTTATTTTACCTAATCAGAGCAACACATTTGACATACAGAATATCCCACAGCACTTCCCCTTTTCTTTTCTGGGCATAGTTTTATATGATTTTGAAAGAAGTTTAATATTTTGATTTTTATAAGACAAAATTTCAAGTTAGGTACTAATCATAGAACATATATCCCAGAACTTTTCATAATATGTTTAACAAATAATTAATATGTATCTATTGTTTCTTTGCCATAAATACTGTAATATTCATTTAAAAATGTTTAATGTATTTAAAATAATTTGCTGTTTGCATAAGACTTGCTAAAAGATTTCATGTATTTTTAACCAGCCTCTTCTAATCTTTTAATATTATATAATGGTGATTTATTTATAAGAACAAAGAATTTAAGTTTGATACAATATTGCTAATGAAAGTAATTGATTTAATAATATTAGTGCTCTGCTACTCCTCCTTATCTGTCTCAGAAACATGGTTTGATCATTTTTATTAAATTTCCTACATCTGTAATCTCTAGCATTTCTTTGTCTTCCTTTGCACATTATGATTTCAACATTTTGAAAAGTACTACTTTTGCTTTTTTATATGATAATCATATGTTTTGGTTTATCTGGTGTTTCCTCTCAGTCAATAAACTTATAATGTATTCATTCACTTTCCCTCTAGCGTAAGTTCTGTATAGTTACTGCCTCAGACTGTGTGATGAACAATGTTGTAGGGCTTGCTGTACATTGCAACTCTGTATTTATTCATTTCTGATATTCACAGAATACAGCAATAGCTGTATTGTGAACGTGGCTCCCTTTTGTTGTCAATCAACTTGATAACAACAATTCTCCAAATGTAAATGTTTTTAAAAGTTACAGCTCATGAAAGTGACAGTTTAAATATTTTGTCAAAATTCCTCAGAATTAATATATATACTCTACCAATCTCTTTTCTGTACATATCTCAGCTACCCAAATAAAAGATACAAAAGTACAATCATCAAATTCAATATTAATTTACCCATTTCCACTATCTTCTTTCAGGACTACTTTGCAGAAACTTTTAGAACTATTCAGATGTCTCCTTTTGTCTCTTTCCTATGGCTGCTTCTAATCTCTTTCTTTACAAAATATACAATGAGAAATATTTTCTTCATTGTCTACTTTCCTGGACTTGAAATCTTAAAGCTGGGAGAAAATACACAGAAAGTAATTTCCACATAAAAAAGAGAAAATCAGATATGGGTAAATCTTAAAGGGTTCTCCAAGAACCTGTCTGAGAAAGTTATTTTTGTAAAATGAACTAGTTAAAACATTTTTATGCTATGATTGTCTTTAGGGTACATACCCCAAATAATTAAACAGGCTAGGGAGCAAAGTTTAATGAAATTACTTCTATATTCCACATTTATCAGTGGAAATTTGATTAGATATATTTTGCATGTAAATATTTTTATTAAAATTTAAGAATATAGTATTTTAATATCACTCTGCCCCATGTCAATTTTATTACTCGTATGTCAATGAAGTTGCATACCTTCACAGTCTAAACCCTTGTATCATTTCAAGTTTCTTCTTTCTTCTTGTTTGTGGGTCAAAACATCTGCTTCCTGCTTCTGTAGGCTGTGAGAGTCTCTTATCTCTCTGGATGGCAGGCCAAAATAAATTTTTGCTTCACTGATCAACTATGGGTCATAATATTTCATCACATCAATGAAGTCATTATCACAAAAGTGACTGACTTAAAGCCTTTGTGCATATTATATCTACAGGTGAGTACATCCATCCTAAGAGTTGCAAAACTTTAATTATGTATATATATTGCCTTTCTAAAGCAACCAGAAAATACAATTACTTTCCATTTGCATTCCTAAATCATGAAGAATTATATAAATTTAATTACCCTTGACTTTCTATAATACATGTAAAAATCACTTTCTGTAATAGAAACTATACTGCTTTCTTTATAATACCATTTCCACTTACTACAAATGTGGATGTTTACTTTCTATTAAATTTTCATGTATTGAAATGATTTCTATATGAAATTTTCCTGGATTATTTTCTCTTCAGTCAGAAATTTTAAAATATTTTTATTCTAGAGTCATGATGGTACATGCCTTTAATCCCAGCACTCAAGAAGCATAGACAAGAGGATATTTGTGAGTTTGAGTTCAGACTTTTCTACAGAGCTGGTTCCACAATAGATAGGGCTACACAGAGAAACCCCTCTTGAAACCCTCCTACCCCCACCCACCCACACATTCTTTTTCTAAAACTTACTAGCCTTTATATAGTAACTGTTATAACTTCAAATTCATAGCATGCTTTAAAAAATAAAGTTGTATTATCATTTTGATCATTCAATAGTATCTCTTAGCCCAGAAACCTAATTAAAATGAGCAAGTTTGAAAACTAAAGACAATCTGATCATCAGTTTCTACATTACCTGTCTTATAGAGGTTAGTACCCTTCTGTGGTCAGTCAAAATTGTTCAGGAAAAAACTTTTCTTCTGCATTGACCTTTCCTCTCTTGGTGTTCTCTTTAATCACCACAGTGTTCGGAGTCTAGTGTCCATATGTTTCAACTGCAAAATCTATGTCTGTAGAGAAAGAAAAATTATCATTTTCCATTATTTTTCCTGTCATACAGTCAACTTAGACTGTCTGACTCACCCTGGTTGCTTGCCCCAGCTGCTCATTTTTTTTTTTTTACTCAGAATAACTTTAAAGTATGCAATAATTCTGACTTTTTCCAGACAAGGATTCTCTGAGTAGCTTCAGCTGTCCTGAAACTTTACTCTGCCGACAAGGCTGGTCTCAAACTCATAAAGATCCATCTGCCTTTGCCTCCCAAATGTAATTTTTTTTTATACAATAACCTTTCCTCTCTTGATGTTCCCTTTAATCACCATAGTGTTCTGTGTCCAGTGTCCATATGTTTCCACTACAAAAGCTATGCTTGTAAAAAAAAGAAAAAAATTTTCTTTTAAAAAACAGAATAAATCCATATGGGTATATTGCTGTGAGATGATCCTTTTGTACACTGGTTCAATAAAATGCTGATTTGTCAGTAGCCAGGCAGAAAGTATAGGTGGGAGAATCAGACAAGGAGAATTCTGGGAAGAGGAAGGCTGAGTCAGAAGACACCAGCCTGCTGTCCAGGAAGCAGCATGTAATATCACATAGGTAAAGCCACAGAACACGTGGTGACATACAGATTAACAGAAATGGGATGAGTTTAAGTGAAAGAGCTAGTCAGAGGTAGGCCTGAGCTAATGGATAAGCAGTTATAAATACTATTAAGCCTCTGTGTGATTATTTTATAAGCAGGCCACAGGACTGCAGGGCCTGGGCAGGACCATAGAAACTCCAGCTATAATATATATATCATAGAAAACATACCATATAAAATACACATGCAACACTCAAACAAAATACAAATAAGAGCTTAAAATTTTTCAAAAGAGTTTTGTTTCTAGCATGAAAATAAGTTAAAAGATAACATTGGAGGAAAGCAGCATGGCGCTGGCACAGAGCAGGTGTGCAAATTAATGGAACAAGAGAGGACCCAGGTAAAACAAAGACAGCTACAGTCACCTGATTTTTGACACAATTACTATAAATACCCTGGTAGCTTGAAGGAAAATGGCCCCCATAGGTTCATATATTTGAATGTTTGTTCTCTAGTTGGTAAACTGTTTGAGAAGGATTAGAAAATGTGGTCTTGTTGGGGGATGTGTATCACTGGGCATGGGCTTTGAGGTTACAAAAGCCCATACTGGACTCAGTCCCTCACTCTACTGCCCAGAAATCAAGCTATAAACTCTTAATTATTGCTCGAGCACCATGAATGCCTGCCTGCCTTCTGCCCAACTTCCTGCAATGATGGTCATAGACATTCTTTTGAAACTACAAGGAAGCCCCCAGATAACTGCATTCATTTAACCGTTTTCTTGGCCATGGTGTTTCATCAGAGTAATGGAACAGTAACTAAGATCTACCCATTGCAGAAAATGCTCTGAAAAGTGGGCAGCTGCATAGAGCAGAATGAACTCCACATCCTTCTCTCTCAATCTGCATCAAAATCAACTCAAAATGGGTAAAATGGTAAAACAAAGGGAAAATACTTCAAGATACTATCCTACCTAAGAACATTCTTCATAGGTCTTCAGTAACTCAGGGGCTATAACTGATTATTGACAAATGGTACCCCATGAAACTACAAGTGCTTATAAAAACTGCTATTCAAGAGAAGAGGCAGATTCAGAATGGGGAGACAACCATTGATAGCTATACATCAGATATAAAATTATTACCTAGAATACATAAACAACTCAAATACCCAAACCAGAAAAGGAACAAAAAAAATCAAAGTATGGAATATGGAACTGATTAATCAGTTCTCAAAAGAGGGATAAAAGTAGCCATTAAATATTTTAAATTGTTCAATAAACTTAATCATCAGGAAAATGTAAATTAAAAGCAATAGGTATGCTAATAAGGAAAGGGGAAAATTCATAGGCCTCAACCCTACACGAAGCACTGTAGGCAACTAAAGATCGCAGAGAGTAGGACAAGTAGTTATTTCTGGGGAAGAGTACATCAGTTGTTTATTCAATACTAAATGGTCATCTCTGAAAAAACTGTGTGTGTGTATGCAACATGTAATATATAACACACACACATATGTAACATATAGACTGAGAAGATTGTACCTATGTATTTAGTTGTATATGTGTATGTATGTTTATATAGATATGTATGTATGTATATATTTAAGTAAAATAATGAATAAAGAGGTCTGTATTTGAAAGATAGAAAGGAGAGATGTATAAGAGGATTTGGAGGAAGGGAAGAACATGAGAAAATAATATCATTATACTATAATCTCAAAAAATTAAATGAAAAGAAGTACTCAGATTTTATCTCACCTCTGGCAGAATAAGCTAAGTATCAAAGTCCTTGTGACCCAACTATACCACTCCTGGGTGCCTTGATGTTCATCAATAGATGAATGGATAATAAAAATATGGTACCCAATCACAATAGATATTATTAAGTCATAAAGAAAAATGTAATTATATAATTTGAAGGAAATATATGAAAATTAAAATATTGCAGTAAGCGAAGTAATCTGAGCTCAGATAGACAAACACCAAATGTTCTCTCACATGAAAATCTCAGCTTCTCACTTTTCATAGCAACAACTTGTGTGGAAGTGAAAGAGAATAAATGCTGAAAACTAGAAAGAGTGTCATTAAAGGGGGAAAACACTTTCAACAGAAAATTATCTTGTCATTAAATCTCCAGAAGCAATATTTTGGAAAATACTATTGAAAAATACTAAAGGTATATATAGAAAATAATCTAAATGAGTGAGGCACACATATCCATCCATCTATCACCTCAGCTACCAATCTACACATGATGATAACAATTTAAGGATATTTACTGGAATGTATTATCTCTGCTTTTTGCCCCATTATACAGACACACATATGGTTAGTTATGGAATCTTATTAATATGCTAATTTTCTCTTTGCTCTGACAAAGTTACTGAGCAAGAAGGAAGGGTGTCTTCCAGCTTATAGTTTGTGATGCTTTGAGTGAAAACCTCCCCCAGAGGTTCATGTACTTGAGTGCTTGGTAACCAGCTAGTGGAATGCTTTAAGGACTTTGGGGAGGTGTAGTCTTGCTAAAGGAAGTACAGCCCTGGAAGTGCGCTTTCAGTGTTTAAAAGATGCATGTCATTTCCTGTGGCTTTCTTGGCTTTCCTCTCTCATTTCAAGATGTGAGCCCTCAGTTTCTGTTCCAGATGGCATGCTTGCTGCCTTCTTCCACGAGTTTCTGCTTGATGGACTATTCTCCCTCTGGAACCATGAGCCCAGATAAACTCTTCTATAGTCTGCTTTTCACACGGTGTTTTATCATAGCACTAGAAACGTAGTTAGCACACAGCTTAAGAAGGGTTACAGTCCATCCCACTGGAGAAGGCACGGTGACAGGAGCATGGCTTAGACCTGGAAGATTCACCTACTCTTGCGTTACTCTCATATATATGCAAGTCTGCATGATGTGAGACACACACACACACACACACACACAAACACACACACAAACACACACACAAACACACATGCACACACAATTAATAAGTAAAATGTATAATATTAAAATGAAATATCCACAGAAACAATATTGATAATCCCAATATGGAAAGAACCAACATTTTAAAAGTACTAATAGGGCAGCAGAATTATACAATATCATAAAAATAAATTGCACTTTATAAGAAAAATAAAGAAGAATCTCACATCAAGATATTACTTACTGGAAAAACAGATTCTGAACAATGCACAGATCATTATTCTATTATATGATTTGAAAAATCATAGGAAGGAATCAAAGATGGAATTGCTCAGAGTTATAAGAAGTTATCTCTCAGCACAGTGACCTGTTGATGGGACAGCTGATGAGTTCATGAGACACTATACTGTACACAGGCTCTGTACTTGATTCTTTGTCTAAATGACAGTTTTTAGAAAATGTCATCAGGTTTTACGTTTATAATTCCCTTACTTATATACCAATAAATTACATTTCAACTAAAATACAGCCAATGTACTATTTTATATTTCCACCTGCAAATGCTGCAGAATCATTTGCATTTATTTATTATTGTTGCACATGCATGCACTCATAAGTGCACATGAGCTTTTTTTGCTGAGTGCAAACATGCTGCAGTGTGTGTGTAGAGGTCAGAATCAACTTTGCTGAGTCTTGATTGGAATGTCGCCAACAAATACCAAAGACCCCCTCTGATGGGAATGTTGTTCTGTATGTCGTGAATGTTTGTTGCTTTGATTTGGTTGATAAATAAAATGCTGATTAGCCAGTAGCCAGACAAGATGCAGATATAGTCAGGACAAGCAGAAAGGAGAATTCTGGGAAGAAGAAGGCTGAGTCAGTAGACACCAGCCCCGCCACCTAGAGAGCAACATGCAATGACACACAGGTAAAGCCACAGAACACATGGCAACATATAGATTAACAGAACTGGGCTGAGTTTAAATGTAAGAGCTAGTCAGTGGTAGGCCTTAGCTAATGGCTGAGCAGCTTTAATTAATATAAGCTTCTGAGTGATTATTTTATAAGTGGCTGCGGGATCTGTGGGGCTGGGCAGGACCAGAGGAAACTTCAGCTACAAATGACGCACAACATGGGACACAAATTCATGACCCTGAGATTAAGAGTCTTGTGCTCTACCAACTGAGCTCAAGGAATGAACACAGTGGCCAAGGCTTAAGCAGTACGTGCTTTAACTTTCTCACCATCTCACCAGCCTAGATAGATATGTTTTTCTAAATTTAAATCCTTCATGATTTGACTGTATCTAATGTTTTCTATATTGGTAATTATCTTCTCTCAGACTTTTGATATAATTATGTTACTATATTCTACCATCTATCATCCCCATTAGCAAATCAGCTGCTAGCCAAATTGTTACTTACCTTAAATTTATTATTATATCTTATAAAAGAATAGTAAGGAGAAACAAAACTCTTTTCTTCTTAAAAAATCAATAATATTTTGATATCCTAATGATCTATCCAGCTCCAGTAATTAACACAGTCCTAGGAGTCTTATTTCCTAGGCTGCTGTTAGATATTGTTACTCTGAAGTTTACTAACATCAATGATACTTAGTTCTTACACAGAACATTCAAACCCCACAGTATCACATAAAAATCATGTTATTAAATTTGTAAGTCCCCATAGTCTACATATGCAAATCATGGTAAAATTCATGCAATGAAATGTAGTTCATCATTAATTCCCATGAATGGAAGCAGAGTCAGGAAGAACTACTCATTCTCAGAAACAAATTAGAGTATGTAGGGGTTCTAGTATTTGTTTGTAAAATCACAATTTAAAATAATATAGATATATGAAAGGTAACTTAAATATTATGGCTTTTTTTTAAAGATTTATTTATTTATTACACATACCATGTTCAGTCTGCATGTGTGTCTACAGGCCAGAAGAGGGCACCAGATCTCATTACACATAGTTGTGAGCCACCATGTGGTTGCTGGGAATTGAACTCAGGACCTCTGGAAGGGCAGGTAGTGCTCTTAACTGCTGAGCCATCTCTCCAGCCCCTAAATATTATGACTTTTAATATCCACAAATTCAGAATTTTTTTACCTTTTGTTGTTGTTGTTGTTTGTTTTTTCGAGACAGGGTTTCTCTGTGTAGCTTTGTGCCCTTTTTCTGAAACTCACTTGATAGCCCAGGCTGGCCTTGAACTCACAGAGATCCACCTGGCTTTGCCTCCTAATTCCTGGGATTAAGATGTGTGCCACCACCGCCCGGCTAGAAGAATTTTTCTTAAACTGATGTGGAAATGAGCAATGTGTTTCCTAATTACTGAACATGATTGATAAAAATAAAAATTCATCCGAAGGAAATATCAAAATTGGAATTTTAGTAGTATTTTGAGGTCACAACAATTTTTCAATGGAAAAACTTTAAATTCATGGAAATATTATTTATTAAAATTGTTGAATCTGGTGATGATGAATGGATTCCTACAGGTAGTTGAAAACTCCATGAAGTGTCATCAGTTTGACCCATCAAATGTGATGATGCTCAAATGCCTGACTTCACAGATAATAAGTGATTGATGTTTATCAAAAATTTCTAGATTTGATCTTTACCTCTTTCTCAAGAATCTTGATATTCATAAACAAATCTGAAAATCCCTATAAATTCCGTACCTGATCTTATCTATAGAGGATTTATAAAGCTTCAAAACATTTTAAATAAGTGGATTTATTTTCATATAGCCTTCTTCAAACACCTGCAGAATCACAGCCTTAATTATGATACAGCTGTTGCTGATTGCAGGGACGAGGGTGTCTATGTTGACTGATTGGCCGATTTTATTTGATAGTACATGGAGATTTCTTCTTCTTTTTGCCTGTAAATTGTACCTTTTTTAGAAAAAAAGCTTTAAATGATTAAAGACCTGAAATGGAGTGTCACTTTGCCACTATCAACAGCAGAAAATGAGCTGCTTTCAGTGAATAAACATTGTCAGACACCTGGGTACAGCTTCTACCACTTTGGAGAAAGAATATTGATCTCAGGAGCCAATTTGCTCAATGGTTCAGCAGTCACAGAAGTAAATGTTTTAAACTGATGAGGCATACAAGCTAGTAAAAATGTCAAGGCAGCAGGAACAATTAGGCTTGCTCTGAGATGTTCTTGAAGAAACCACACTGCTTTTGATGAGCATTAAATAAATGTACAGTTTGGATTTATTTTATACCACATAAGCTCAGTAAGGATTTTTCTATGATGTTAGGTTACACTTTGATAGTTAAAACAAACATAATTTAAAATTCTCTTGTAGCATTTGGATGTCTACCCCTCCAGAAGAGCAAATGGTATAATTATGATTAGCGTTTCTTTCATTGTTCAGTAAATCATTTCTCAGTGTCTTCCCAATGATCCATGTCTCACCCAAGACATGATCATTTAAATTATTGTCTATTTCTTCAGTATATATAAAATAGTAGTGTATTGCAGCTACTATTCCCTAAAAATAAGACAAACAAAAACACCTACCAAAAAGAAAAACCAAAACAAAAAGCCCATAAATACATTCTATAAAGGCTAAGCTAGAATTGTAATAAATTTGGTTATGACATGACTTTCAAATCTTCTCATCATTATACTTTTAGATATTCAATAATTTGTTATTTCCCCCAGAATATGTTGCTAAATAACATAATCCTTGAGAAGTACTATCCTGGAATCTATATTCCAAATGTTGAAGTCTAAAAAGAACTCACTTTTTTTGGAAGCAGATAATGAATTTAATTTATTGCCCAGACACTAAATCATTCATGCTTTGTCTTCGTTTTGCACATGCATGTGTTTAAATGCAGTGCACTATACCCATTAAACACTGATTCCAATGATCTAAAGGCACTTCACTTTATTCACATCTTATTATTTACTGTATTAGTTTCCTTATTAAATATTAGCTAAGAGAAATTTCTGTAGGGATTAGAGAATTCAACTGGAAGACACATAATTAAGAAGCATGTCACATGTTAATTTTCTAGAGCAGATAAATAAAATTTCCTAACAGTAGCTCTAAGGAGAAATAGAGTTGTAGGAATATATCCTCATACATTATTTTATGTATTAATCAGCTCTTAATAGGATTAAGAGAAACATAAATCTAAGCTTCAGAGATAGTGTAGATAATATGGATACACATGTTACACAGACACACATGTGTGAGAGAGAGAGAGAAAGACACTGATGCTGAGACTCCAGAGTAGTCATACTGTAGTGGGCTACTGAACTACAGTTATGCCACCTCATGAAAGCATTCCTAAGAATGCATTAATTGCTAAAGCTGTTTTGGATAAAAAGCTTAGTCCAGACATAAAGTGCTAGACAGTGTGACTTGATCTCAGGTTATGAGAACTTTCTGGACAGTTAACTGCCACGTCCTTACTTTTGTAAACAATGTTTGCCTGATGCATGTGTCCAGAGTTGCTTTTCTGTATGTCACAATTGCCATCTGTGCTTTTAAAGATTTGGAAAAACCTGGAGGCCGGGACTGCTTCCCATTATTCTGCTTAGGACAGTTCTGCCAGCAGAATATAAAGACTCTATTTGACTTATTCAGGCATCTTGGGAGTTTTTCTCTTCAGTTACCCCATAACAATACAAATCAGTTTCTGACTCCTTTTGGGGGAGGTGCTATATCTTTAAGCTTTATATGTTTAATATGAATGTATTTGTCAGGGTGCTTGTTCAAATTATGGTGTCTTTGGCAAATAGTACAGTGCTTATATTTGAAATGATAAATTAACATTGAACAAATTCAATGCTATGTGTGGCAGTGTTTTTCTACTTCTGCTTTTCAAACTTCTTAGGATTCTATAGTTGGTGCATTATCATTAGGTTAGTAATTCCAACGTTATATTTTATTCCTGTAATGAAAAAAAAAAACAGATATATTAGTGGAAATGAGAGGTTATAACCCTCAAAGGAATAGTGGATTATGGGAATGAAGATGAAGCAGAATCACTTTATTAAAAAATGTCTAATATACAATAGACATACCTGCTATAATTATTTTAACTGAAATAGTGGGACTCATAATTTACTCCTTCTTCATAAATTTGTTACTTTAACAAAATTAAGCCATCACATAGTAGTTTAGGATTTTAATCAAGTGAATATTCTTTTACAATTTTGATGAATGAAAATAATTTAAGGTAAAGATTTGCAGTGACTTGACACCTTTAATTTACATAAAATTACAGGTATGGTTACAGATATGAAATTACAAAAGTATATTTCTGGGCAAGAAATTTCAAATTTCAAATGGATGAGAGAACCTACATTTTCATTATGAAAGAGAAAGGAGTAAAGCAGTTATTTTCCACCATGAACTTTATAATAAAATCTACCAGCATCAAATTACATACATGTCATTGTAAGGAGACTAATTGTGGACTTATTACAGTATATCAAAGTTACAAAATAGAATGTGTTGTAAGATATGAAGAATTGATAATGTCAGATTATCTGTTCTATGGGGCATATTTGGAATATTTGTAAATAGTAATGACAATGGTAATTATTGTTATTATCTGAAAGAAAATATAATTGTGTTAATGTAAAAGTATAAATTACCTATTTAAGAGAAACTATGAGATATTAATTTTGAATCACATTCTGTCTACACTATTTAACATGAAGTAATTTAAAAAACCCAAACAACAAATTACCTATGTGTATTCTTATCTAAATTGGGAGGGAGGCTTTATTTATTTTTATGTGCCTTCAGGTGTATCATTAAGTTAGTAATTTGAGATATCTGATCTTCTGTCAGGGACAAATAGTTCTGTAAACTTACTTTT
The DNA here is from genome assembly GCF_903995425.1 of Onychomys torridus. NCBI lineage: Eukaryota > Metazoa > Chordata > Mammalia > Rodentia > Cricetidae > Onychomys > Onychomys torridus. Next base: position 29,547,358 of record NC_050456.1, on the reverse strand, counting down.
TATAATTGCCTACATAGATTATGTGCCATAGATGTTGCTATGTAGTGTTTTCATTTTCTATCAGTTCTAGAGATTTTTAAATTTCCTCTCCAAATGCTTCTTTGATCAAATGTCCCCTAGTATTATGTGTTTAGTTTCTATGCATTTGTGTGTTTTCTGTAGTTTCTATTGATGTTTTATTCCACTGTAGTCATGTAAAATGTAGCTCTTCTTTGTGTTAATATGTGCTCATTTGTGAAGAAAATTCCATGGGCTGCTGAGTAGAATTGTATTCTTTAGTTTTGGGGTGAATTGTTCTATAGATGTCTAGAAGGTGCAGTTGATATATGATGTCACTTAACTCCAGAATTTAATTTAGTTTAGATTTGTTGTTTGGCTGGTTTTCCAAGTGACCAGTTTGTTGGTGAGTGAGGAAAATATTAAATACTATTTATCTATGAACAGAAGTAATGCAACCTAACTACCTAAAATGGGTTCCTTGATATTTTCTAAAAAGCCACTGTTGTGAATTGATAAATTAAACAAAAGACAGGGATCAGTTCTACCTCTGGTCCCATGGTCATAGCTAGCACTTTCACCCATTTATTATTGCCTGCTCCAGTAAAACCAGCATTTTAAAATTTTCTTAAATCTACTTAAAGCTATCCAATGGAGTAATGATAAACTTATTTTATTTATTTTACATTTGTGTGTGTGTTTGTGCGTGCGTGAGTGTGAGTGTGTGAGTGTTTGTGTGTGTGTATGTGTGTGTGTGTGTGCATGTACCTGTCCAGTGAAAGTCAGAGGAAAATGTGGGGAAATCAATTATCTCTATCAACCATGTGGGTCCTAGAGATCTAACTCAGATCATCAGAGCTATCAGCAAATGCCTTTGCCCTGCTGAGCCATCTCAGTAGCCCTGAGAAATGATAAAATGGTCTCACTCACTGTTATCTCCCTGTTTCATCCTCCCAAGCACTGGGATTATAGACAGATACCACCACATCTGCCAGAATGAGTAGTCATAAGTGAAAAATATAAAGGAATGGTCAGTTACAGAAATAATTATGAGTATTGTGAGATATAATTGTATTTTTTCTTTGTGAATACATTTGTATAGATTTCTACATGTGCATGCATTTTTTTCTTTCTTTAATTATACTCTTGTCTCATATAAGCTGTATTTATTATAGTCCACTTATGGAACAATAATGAAGTTATACAGTACTAACAAGCCTGATTATTGCCCAAGAATGTGAATGCTTTCTAAAAAAATTTTAGTGTGCTTTTTCTTATATGAGTGGCTAGTCTATCCTATTCGGTTGGACTATGAGTTTGATAACTTTATTTGAAGATAAGGTATGGGTAATCTGTAAGAGGTAAGGCATGATGATGAGGTATAGAAGTGAGATAAGGGGATGAGTTGTAAACGTGAGGTATGTAGGTGTAGCATGGGGATGAGAATGAGAATGATGCCAATGAGGTATGGTAATGGCATATGGAGATAAGATATTGAGGTGAGGTATCAAGATGAGTTCTGGAGATGAGGTATTGGGATGAGGTATGGGAATGAGTTTCAGAAGTGAGGGGTGAAGATGAGTTATAGGGAAGTATAGGATCCAGGTTAAGAAAATCAAACTGTGAGAATCTGTTTTCTGTGCTTACTTGTCTAATCAATAGTGCTGTTGTTCACTGAAATGATAATTTAAGCATTCAGTAAATGTAGGTTTTAGATGTGCATAACATCTACTACCATTTGCTATCTTATATAAGTTACCTTGAATAGATATGATTTGGTCACTTCAAAGACCTTAAGAGTGTAAGTTTCTTCATGGTAAGATGTGATTCTTCATGTGCAGTGTCAGTTCCTACTCAATGGACTCAGGCTTACTTCTTCCACCCTTATAATACAGAGGACAGTGTCTCACTTTCACTCCTGTTATTTCTCGTTTCCACTACAGTTAAGGAACATATTTGCATTGAGTTCTTCTTGGGTAGGTCTCAAGATTATTGAGTAACTCACCACCCCTGAATTCTATGATATTCACCATACCTAACATGTTTATGCCCAAGGATATTAGAATTAAAAAGCTGGTCATATGCTTATATTTACCTGTGGGAATATTAACAGCAGTACAGTTGATACATTTCATTTATCTGATATTTAAAATGTGATCATTTTGGAGTTTAACATGGATATGGTTGCTGCCATGGATCCATGTTGCCACAAGTAAAGTTTGTAGTATGTCATTACTCATCCCATACCACACTTCGATACCTCACTTCTACAGCTCATCCCCTTATCTCACTTCTATAACTCATCAGCATGCCTTACCTAAATACCTATTCCCCATACCTCACCTTCAAATAAAGTTATCAAAAATTGTATTCCTACTGAATATGATAGAATTACTCCTTGTGTAAGCAAAAACACACTAAACTTTTTCTTAGAAAGTTTTAACTATTTTGTTTTTTCTTGAGTACATGACTTCATCTAAATTTATCTAAATTTGTTTAGAATTCAGTGTATATCATGTTATGTACATTGTATATGGCATAACTTAAAATGCCAATTAAATGTAAATAAAATTAACAAAATAATAAAAAGGGCAGAGAAAATATGTTTTAGTTACACTAGAGGTTTTGCCACAGTTACTTCCTGTGATAATATGTTATAGCGCTTACAACCAAAGTAGGTTTTTTAATTATTTTTTATTGGCATTGGAAAGAGGCAACTACAAGAAAGAATACTATACAATATGCTGTAACTTCTTCAACTTCCATTAATCTTTGTCAAACTTTATTGATCTGAGTTATGCTGCAAATTATTTCTTAATTTAACAATGCAGGTAGACTTGAAGGTAAGACAATGAAGCTTAAGAAATAATCCATCAGGTGTCCATAGATGTGTAGATTTATGTCTGGGTCTTCCATTTGATTCCATTGATCCACTTGTCTGTTTTTATGCCAAAACCATGTGATTTTTATTATTGTCTGTAGTATGCCATGTATTGTTCATACTCATGTGGGAGACCTGTTCTTTCCTAAACAGCAACAGAAGAGGAGTGGATTGGGAGGTGGGAGGAGAGGAGGGACAGAATGTAAATAAATAAATACATTTATTTAAAAAAAATCCATCTTCCATGGATCAACTCAGGCAGGTACTAGCCACCCACAGACAAGCTAGGATCCTCAAGGCCCAGGCTGGCAGGAAGACATCCATGGGCCAACCTGGCACCTTGTGGCATTTGGCAGGTAGATCCCATTTTGAAGAACAACTATATGGTGGGGAAATGGGAGAAAAAGAGAAGTGGAGTGGTTTCATCTGCTGTAGAAAGAGTCAGATGGAATAAATAAATGTGGTGAAGTGTAGGCTAATGTAGGAGGCCTACTTGCCACCTAGGGCCATGGTGAAGGTGGTGAAGAGTAGGCTGATGTTAGATGACTACCATAACAATGTCCAGTCCCAGGCTGCTGCCATGGACAATGTCAGAGTCCATGATTCTACTACAACCAGGATCTGTGTGGACATTCATGGCCACAAGGATGCCCAGTGTCTGGTTGCCACCTGTGACCATGGAAGTGTCCAAAGACTGCTGCAGGAGCCTTGCTGATCTGGAAGGCCTTAGCACCCACCTGGGCCCATGGTGTCATATGGGCCCAGGCTACTTCCAAGAGACAAGTCTGGGTCTATGGCTCTATAACAGGGCATGGGTTGATATACATGGCTCTGTTGTCACCAAAAGCCATATGGATGCCTAGAATCTGATAAGCCACCTGAGTCCATATTGGTGTCTAAAGGTGATGCTATAGGAGGAAAAGGGTCCCAACAGTAGGCAAAAGAGTCAAAGACATCCCCATTCCTACTGTTAGGAGTCACACAAAAACATCAAGTTAACAATCAAACATATGCAGAGAACCTAGCTCAGATCCATGCAAGCTCCATGATTGTCTTTTCAGTCTCTGTGAGCCCCTATGACCTCTGTCTAGTTGATTCTGTGGGCAGTGTTCTCCTGGTGTACTCAACCCCTCTGGATCCTACAATTCCTCCCCTCTTCTGCCAGGTTTCCTAAGCTTCAAGAATAAGAATCTGGTGGAAATTTCTAATTTGGGAATCCCTCTTGCCTAATGTTTGGCTGTGAAGTCTCTGCAACTGCTCCAATCAGAGGAAACCTCTGTGACGATGATTGGGCTAGGCAAGGATCTAAGTAGAGTAGAATATCATTAGAAATAATTTTATTGATTTTTTTTTTATCCTAGGTATTTGGCTATCCACCCTCCAGATCCCGGTCATGCAGGATGTATCAGGTATGGGCTCTCTCTACTGGAGTGGGCCTCAAAGCAGACCAGTCATTGGTTGGCCATTCTCACAAGCTCTGCACCTCCATTGCCCCAGCACATCTTATAGGTAGGATAGATTGTAAGTTGAAGGTGTTGTGTCTGAGTTGGTGTCCCAGTCCCACCAGTGGAAGTTGCCTGGTTACAGAAAATGGCAGGTTCTGGCTCCGTATCTTCTATTACTTAAAGGAATACTTGTTATGACCATCCGCAGAATCCTGGAAGTTTCTCCTGCAATGGGTTTCCACATCATTCCCCAAATGTCCTCCAATTCCAGTTGACTATTCACATTTTCCCTTCCTCTCCCCTACCACCATCTGATCCATTCTCTTCCTCATCTCATCCACCATTAGTCTGCCCACAAAATTTATTCTATTTCCTCTTCCCAGGGAGACCCCTATGTCCCTCATAGAGCCCTCATTATTATGTGGACTTACTAGGTCTGTGGATTATAGCATGATAATTATTTACTTTACAGCTAATATCCACTTAGAAGTGAGTACATACCATGTTTGTCTTTCTGGGTCTGGGTTATCTCACTCAGGATGATTTTTTTCTAGTTCCATCCATTTGCCTAAAAATTTAATGATGTTATTTTTGACAGTTGAATAATAATCCATTGTGCATATGTACCACATTTTCTTTATCTATTCTACAGAGTGGAAAAAAGACTTTTACCAACTCCACATCTGATAGAGGATTAATATCTAAAATATATAAAGAACTCCAGAAACTAGATAGGTTTATTATCAACAAACCAAATAATCCAATAAAAATTGGGGTATAGATCTAAACAGAAAATTCTCAATAGAGGAATCTCAAATGGCTGAAAAATATTAAATATTTTTAGTCATCATGGAAATGCATATCAAAACTATTTTGAGATTCCATATTACAGGCTGGAGAGATGGCTCAGCCATTAAAGGCTAGGCTCACAACCAAAAATATAAGAGATTCCATATTATACCTGTCAGGATGGCTAACATCAATAACACAAGCGACAGCTTATGCTGACAAGGACATGGAGAAAGGAGAACACAACTCCATTGCTGGTGGGAGTACAAACTTGTACAACCACTATGTTAATCAATATGGCAGTTCCTCAGAAAACTGGGAATCAATCTTCATCAAGTTCAGCTAAACCACTCTTGGGCTTATACTCAAAGGATACTCCATCCTACCACCAAGGCACTTGCTCAGCTTTGTTCATAGTGGCTTTATTCATAATAGTTGAAAACTGGAAACAACCTAGATGTCTTTCACCAGAAGAATGGATAGGTCTTGTCTTTCCAGGTCCCATCATTGAATCCTTTGCTTTTTCCCTACTTCTATTAGAAGTATGAGGCAGGGTTGGAAAAACAGTGTGTGCTTTTTAACAATTAGTTAACATATTCTAAACAGCTAAATTAGGAGTTTCTTTGGACTGTGAGGGTCTTGTTAAATATTAATTGAGGTACGTTAGTTTAACTCATATATATTATATTGATGATATGTATATACCTCTTAGACAGTTTTTAATCAGTAAAATGCAAATTTTCGATCAATGTGTTAATAATATGGCATAATATCCTTTAACAAATAGAAACATGTTCTTCTTGAGTCAGGTTACAAAGTGATAGTACAATTTAATCCTGGTAGAGAATTGTGTCTACAAATCAATGGCAGCTGAAAAACAGGACATAATTATACTTGATAAAAGTTGAATGGACACTTATATATAAATTACATCTAAGCATGTGTACTAAGGTATTATTACCTTACCTTATTCTTCTCTCCACACCCTTCTGAATTCTTCTGAACCTACTTGCACATCCCTCTTACACATCCCTTTCATAAATTTGAACTTGTGTACTGTTGCTATAACATGCGTGCGTGTGTGTGTGTGTGTGTGTGTGTGTGTGTGTGTGTGTAGTTAGAGTTTTTCTGCCTGGCCCAATCAGGACAAATCTCTCTTACCCACCAGTCCCACAGTCACTCAGACCCAACCAAGAAAGCATACAGAAACTTACATTCTTTAGAAACTGTATGGCCATGGCAGGCTTCTTGTTATCTACTTCTTCTATCTTAAATTAACCCATTTCTGTTAGTCTATACTTTGCCACATGGCTTGTGGCTTACCAGTGTCTTTACAGGTTGCTTTCCATGGTGGCAGCTGGCGGTGTCCCCCTCCAGTCTTCTACTTCCCAGAATGCTCTTCTCTCTTGTCCCGCCTATACTTCCTGCCTGGCCACTGGCCAATCAGAACTTTATTTGCACAGAGCGATATCCACAGCACTTCCCCTTTTCTTTTTTTTTTTAAGGAAGGTTTTAACTTTTACATAGTACAATTACATATAAAAAAACAATTATCAAGCAAGAATTACAGTTATAATATTAAAGAAGATATCCTATCTAACTTATATTTGTGAGTCTAAGGTTTTATATCTAACTTATCTTTTATCATAATTGAGGAAATTATAACAATCTAGCCTTCAACCACATCAAAGACCTCAGAAGGATATAATATTACCTGAGAACCAGGAGAAGGATACAAGCAACTTTCGGGAGTCTTGTAAGGTAGACAGAGACAGCTGGCAGCCTGGACAGTCACCTAATATTCCTTTGTAAAGTTGGGGCATTTGTCTTCAGCCCACAGGGCTAGAGTCTCTCAGTCACTTCTCTCAGTGTCCTGTAGAATGTCTGGCAGTTTCCTCTGTGAAGCAGGAACCTGAAGGACCATTTTGTCAAGCAAAGTTCAGTGGTCATCTTTCTATCGGTCCTGCACGTCCAGTCGATCAAGCAGTCCAGGCAAGAACAGTTTCTTGCCCAAATGGCTATTTTTGCCAAGGTGAAGATAAACTCCATATGAAGTGTCTTCAATGCCCATCCTCCTCTCTGAAGTAAATTGGTGCTGCCAGGAGCAGACATGTCTCATCGTCTAGAAAGTCTAAATTTTAAAAATATTTCAAATGCCATATTCTGTAAACCTTTGAAGTGTTTGAAGATTACCTGTCTATCTGAAATATCTCTGTGTATACCTAGAAGACTTAACTAACATGGCTATGAGTATGATTATCATAGATGACCAATTATTAATCTATTTTTAATTATCCATTACAATTTTAAATGAGCTATATAAACATAATACCTTAAACATGAGTAGAAATATGCATACAGTATAACAAAATTAACTTTAAGTTTGTATCAATAGACTAAAATCTATACCAATGTAAAACATTTTAAACATTTTTGCTCTTTAGAAGTAAGTTCCTTAAACTACCCTTTTATCCTATTATATCTGTATCATATCCCCTTTTCTTCTTTAGAAAGAGATCATGTTTATAATCATTCTACTTTAAAGAAAAATATTGTTTTTTCTCTGTCCCACACCAGAGGGCTCTTCTGATTTGGGACACAAGAATCTCTTAACCTTTTCTTTTATAAAGCAATATGTCTGGGTTTAGAGAAGGAGAAGAAGCCAGCTTGATAATTTTGGGAATGTGGGCATACTTTCTCTTACTACTTCCTGCTGGAGGGGGACGCTGTATCTTATGGGGACACAAAGAAAATTTTGGATTATGGAGTAGTCCATTAGGGTGAACCTCTGAGCCAGTTGCCTTGAAACCATTCTGGATGTTGGATCATCTGGGCCATGGTGTCATCAGAGACCTTTCAGGTGGTCTTGGCTGATGAAACCTGATGTATCTTAATGTGGAACAAATCCACAGCCTCTGGCTTTCTGTGGAAACAAAAGCAGAGACTCCTTTCCAAAGCAACATATCCTTATATCCAAATTTTGAAGTGAAGGTACCTTTAAAATGTACATATTTGTTTAACTCAACAGCTTTTACAATCAAATCATTTTCTATAGTTAAAAATTCCAAAGATAAGACAAACCAGATTCTCTGTATAATATCCATCTTTGTAAGACTGAAACACTGCTGTGGCTGCTGGCTCCACCCACCTCAGCTTTCCAACATGGTGGTGGCACAGTTTACCGCCAGCTCTGGGTCTGGAGCCATGTGTACCATCAACTATCAGAAGCAGTTCTATCAAAGCAGTACATAGCCCAGAAACCTTTTTTTTTTTTTTTTTTTAAACTAGCAAAGGCTAAGTCCAACATGCAGCAGAGCAAAGTGCTGCTTGTAGACTCCTCATTCCCGCCACACTGCAGGTCAGATGCACACTCCAGGAACCAGGGAACCCGCCACAGTAGCTCGAACCAGCAGGCTGCCACTAACTTGAGGGAGACAACTAGGAAGCTGTTTTTAGCTCTGTCTTAGAATCTTTTTTCTCAGGTTTTAGGTGGAAATTCTTGCCAACACGTTGGGCGCCATTTGTAGTTAGAGTTTTCCTGCCTGGCCCAATCAGGACAAATCTCTCTTACCCACCAGTCCCACAGTCACTCAGACCCAACCAAGAAAGCATACAGAAACTTACATTCTTTAGAAACTGTATGGCCATGGCAGGCTTCTTGTTATCTACTTCTTCTATCTTAAATTAACCCATTTCTGTTAGTCTATACTTTGCCACATGGCTTGTGGCTTACCAATGTCTTTACATGTTGTTTTCCATGGCGGCGGCTGGCGGTGTCCCCCTCCAGTCTTCTACTTCCCAGAATGCTCTTCTCTCTTGTCCCGCCTATACTTCCTGCCTGGCCACTGGCCAATCAGAACTTTATTTGCACAGAGCGATATCCACAGCAAGTGTGTGTATGTGAGTGCGTGTGTGAGTGTGTGTGTGAGTGCGTGTGTGAGTGTGTGTGTGAGTGAGTTGTGTGTGTGAGTGTGTGTGAGTGTGTGTGTATATGTGTGTGAGTTTGTGTGTATGAGTGTGTGTGTGAGTGTGTGTGTGTGTGTGTGTGTGTGAGTGTGTGTGTGTAATACATGAGGTATTTGTTATTTTTCACTATAGATATATCTTCATAAATTTTGTATCATTTGGTAGTAGATTATACTGGACTCTGTATAATTACTTATATTAATTATAAAATCATTCTACAGGCAAGAACAAAAACAAAATACTTAGCTTAACATAACGATTTTTCGTTCATGATCAACATCAAATTGGAAAAAACTTTCATTTTTGCTATATAGAAAATTTGATAAATCTTGGAACAAACATCTTATGTATAATTTGGGGCATGTCTGAGAGGTTCATAGCTGCACATTTTCTTGATTTTTCTAGCTACTATGGTAGTTATTTTTTATGACAGCTGATGTGACAGCAGCAATTTAAAGGGCTTACACTTTCAGGGAATTAGCACATCATGCCATGGAAGGCATGGAGTGGAGCTCACTTCATGGCAGCAAACATAGATGATAATGAAGAGTTTTCACATCACAGTGGATTAGGAAGCAGAGAAACAAAGTGGGGAGGGCTTTGGTGGAGAAAACCCACTCAGGACTGAGGACTCCAAAGCCTCCTACTCTCTGCATATGTCCAGTTGAGGGTCTCTCTTAATTCTCATCTACTGAAAGAAGAAGCTTCTCTGATCGGACTCACCAAGGCACTGATCTCTGTAGTTATTTCAATGAATCTTCAGCTTTATACTCTGAAGCCTACAATGCATAGAATCATACTAATCTCTGAAATGTTCTCAAAACACTTTTATGATTGGTTTAAATATCACTGTTTTCTGGACAAGTCTCACATTTATCACATCAATCTGCTCTTCCTTTGGCTCTCTGTTCTCACTATAAACCTGATTAAAAGCAGCCAGGCATAAAAATATGCCATAGCAAGAATGTTGTGCTGCCTTACCAGTTTCCTCAATAAATTAATTTGCCCTTAACTTTGAACTCAGTATCACTCTGATTTCAGGGATATCAGCAAAAATAGATACATTCTTGTTCAAAATGTAGCATATAGTAAAAATCTATCTCTTAATAATTTTTAGATAATTTCAGACATTAATATGATGTGTTTTGATCATACCCACTTCTCCCCCACCCCCTTCTGAATTCTTCTGAACCTATTTGTACATCCCTCTTACATATCCCTTTCATAAATTTAAACTTGTGTACTATTGCTATAACATGCATGTGTGTGTGTGTGTGTGTGTGTGTGTGTGTGTGTGTGTGTGTGTGTGTGTGTAATTCATTAGTATTACCTTTATCTACAAGGCTAACTACTTGCCATGGGAAACATTCAGGGAGCTTGTCCATGAAGAAAACTTACTGTCTATCCCCCAGTAGGCATCAACTTTCTATAGTTCTTCAACTAGAAGTGAGGGCATGGGAAACCTTTCCCCATTCATATTAGACTGATGAATGATGTGGTGACCATAGCTGTTGGGGGTTCACACATGTAACATCTCTTTTACATTTAGAAAATATCTTTTCACTACTATCCTTCCAGTCATCTGAATCTTACAATATTTCTGTCTACTATGCCCTGATTTTCTCCTGAGACATGGGTATAGGAGTTGTTTTTCTAATTGTTCCACTGAAAGATAATCACTCAATATTAACTTGTTCTCTACATATTTCCTAGGTGTGGTGACTTTAACACTTTCCATGCAGTCCAAAAAATATCTTAGGTGAGGGATATAATAATCTATGGGTATATCATTGAGTATCTAGAAAGCAGTGGGGTATTATATCAACTTAGCAAAATGGTAGTAGTAGGTTCTCATTTGGAGTGTATGATATCTCCAGCCATGGGTTCTTGAGCAATATTATAGTACTATTATTTGTTCTTTCATATAGCGCAGGCCTCAGATCCAAAGAGACAAGTGCTGCTTACCCAACGATGTTAGTACCACCTTTGCACAGCATGCATATCTTACCAGGCTGGTTGTTATTATAGCTCACAAGGTCCACAGCATGGAAAGACTGGTGTTTACTTTTCTTTCCTATTAGAATGAAGAGCATCCCCCAATGCTATGAAAGCTGTCCAGCAGGGGCTAAGCTTCCATGTGAGTATCAGCTTAAATTGTCTGTTTTCTATAACTCAAGGATGTGGATCTTACCATCGTAATCTGGAATGTAGGCAAAATTATTGACAATAGCCTTAAATATTTTAGGTCTATGAAATTTCACTATTCAACAACTCCAAAAGTGTTATTCCATTCTTGACACTGGAATTATTATTATTTAATAATTCTGTACAGTATGTTTTCATCATATCTAAAACCTTACCTGCTCTTTCTACATTATTCCTCCTTCTTTACCAACACAAATTTGCATGAAATATTTATAGCAGATTTAATTTTACTAACATGATCAACAACAGGAAATATAAGAAAAGGAGTGGATCCAGATAGGAGGAGAAGAGGAGACTAACTGGGAGAAGTAAGGGAGGGAAAATCATCATCACTATGTCTTACTTGAGAAAAGAATCTATTTTCAATAAAAGGGAAAAAATTGAAATGTAAATTGTATGTTAATAGATGTTTAAAGATAGGCTAAAATTCAATTTTTGATTGCTGGTTCACAAAAGAAAGGTAGTAAATCTTTCTAGCAGCACATATTATCTGCTGAAGATACTGTTGTAGAAATAGGAATTTTTTAAATGGATACCTAAAAGCTACCAGTTAAGGGCTTTATCTTTGATTCTTCTTTTTTTTACTCAACTTGAAGATGCTGATGGACAAAACTTGTTAGGGTAAGTACCCTTTCCTGCAGGCATCATTAAACTCACAGAGTAAATTTGTGTCATTTGTAGGAATCACAAAAAGCCACTTATTTCACGGTGATGCTGTTTCTCATTTAAAGGAAGCATCGTTTTAATAGACAGGTCAACAAGAGCATTACCACGTGCTAGAATGTTCCACTTTCCTCAAATCCTCTCAAATAATTTACATTCCATCTATGGTGCCGCACCTGATCCTTTTTTAAATAAGCATGGATGGCTCCATTGAGTAAATTTAACTAAAATATTAAAGGATTCATCATGTATAACACATTTTATCACATAGTGAGGAAAATAGGAGTAGTCATTAAAACATCTCATACAGCTTAGGTCTCAGGACAACTGAACAGTCTAGCATAGGGATTAGCTAGTCCTTCATAGAGAGGATGTGTGCAATCTAGAGATGTCTAGAAGGCATAGGTCACAGGAAGATATTTGGGCATGAATAAAGCAAGTAACATTTTAATCAGATTTTTAAAGGCCAAGAACAGTATGGAACAAAGGTTTAGGAATGTGGTGAATTCCAAGCTTTAATTAAGTCCTCATAGGCTCACAGTTTTTTTTTGTTTTGTTTTGTTTGTTTGTTTTTTTGTTGTTGTTGTTTTTTTTTTTTTTTTTTTTTTTTTTGGTTTTTTGTTTTTTTGTACTCCATAGGAGGACAGACAGATTATCTGAAGAAACAAACCCCTTGGAGGTACCAGACACATACCCCCTTGGTAGTTCACTGACCTAAACTCCCAGGTGGTACTGAGACTATGTCCTTTGTTGGTGGCATACAGAAACATAACTTTTCCTGCTTTCTGAACCTTTGCAAACTTATCACAGTAAGCAAAGCCTTCTGGCTCTGGAGTCAGTTTATAAAACACTGCAGTTATAAATACAATTGACTACATTTCACTTGCAAGTCACATGACTGACTATATTAATAAAATTTCTAACTCTGTTGCAGTCATCTACTAAAATTTAGATGTGAAAATCAATTCTTTGTAGAAAGTCACATTAAAAGAAAATTGTTATTCTCCTTTAACCACAGTATTGCTGTCAGCTTTTCATGGCTACAACAAAATATTTGGTCTAATCAACTTAAAACAGAGAAGGTTTTGCTAAGATCACAGTTTTGTTAAGTTTTAGACCTGTGGTCATTTGTCCCATTTATATAGTGACTCAAAAAAGTCAGTAATCACAACAGGGAGCGTATGCAGGTAGAAGCCACTTAGCATCTAATGGCTGGGAGTTTAAGTAGAGAGATACAAAGATACTAGGGTCTCCTCTACTCTCCTCATGTGCACATTCCAAGTCACTTAAGTCCCCTACTAGGCCTAATTAGTTTCCAACATATAATGCCATCTGTTGAGCAAAACTTTCTGCATGTGAGCCTTTACACATGTGGTGATCATTTAAATCTAAATAGAGCAACTGCCATTTTATAAGAATGTTAATTCCAGCATCTTTCATAACATGCAGAGTTATGATAGTATGCTTCAATTAGGCTCACCAAATTACTCAAATATTTTTATTTTGTTCATACATATTAAAAAACATGTTGATACTTATTTTCAATAAAACTGCGAACAATTCAGTTGTTAAAAAAGAGAACTAACTGTCCATGGGCATGGGAGATCTTTCCATTTTCTGACATCCTCTTCAATTTCTTTTTTCAGGGACTTAAATTTCTTGTCATATAGGTCCTTTGCTTGTTTAGTTAGAGTTACCACAAGATATTTTTATATCATTTGTGGCTGTTGTAAAGTGTGATGTATTTCAGATTTCTTTCTCAGCCTGTTTGTAATTTGTATATAGGAGGGCTACTGATTTTTTGAGTTAATTTTTTTTTTTTTTTGGTTTTTCAAGACAGGTGTCTCTGTGTAGCTTTGTGCCTTTCCTGGACCTAGCTCTGTAGACCAGGTTGACCTCCAACTCACAGAGATCTGCCTGGCTCTGCCTCCTGAGTGCTGAGATTAAAGTCATGTGCCACCACCGCCCGGCTTGAGTTAATCTTGTATCTTGCTAGATTGTTTAAGGTGTTTATAAACTATATAAGTTCCTTGGTCAAATTTTTGGTGTCCTTGAGTATACTATTATGTCATCTGCAAGGAGTGAAAGCTTGACTTCTTCCTTTCCAATTTGTATCTCCTTATGTTATCTTATTGCTCTGGCTAGAACTTCAAATACTGTATTAAATAAGTATGGGGAGAGCAAATCTTACCAAAAGCAATCTACAGATTCAATGAAATCCCTATCAAAATCCCAATACAATTCTTCAGAGAACTTGAAAGAACAATACTCAACTTCATATGGAAAAACAAAAACCCCAGGATAGCCAAAAGAATCCTGTACTATAAAACAACCTCCGGAGGCATCATAATCCCAGACTTCAAGCTCTACTATAGAGCTACAGTAATAAAAACAGCTTACTACTAGAATAAAAACTGACATGTGGACGAATGGAACCGAACTGAAGACCCTGACATTAATCTGCTCACTTATGAACATATGATTTTTGACAAAGAAGCCAAAACTGTACAGTGGAAAAAACAAAGCATCTTCAACAAATGGTGCTGGCATAACTGGATGTCAACATGTAGAAGACTGCAAATAGATCCATATCTGTCACTGTGCACAGAATTAAAGTCCAAGTGGATCAAAGACCTCAACATAGATCCAATAACTCTGAACCTAATAGAAGAGAAAGTAGGAAGTAGTCTTGAACACATTGGCACCAGAGACCACTTCCTAAATATAACACACATAGCACAGACACTGAGAGTGACAACTAATCAATGGGACCTCTTGAAGCTGAGAAGCTTTTGTAGGGCAAAGGACATGGTCAACAAGACAAAACAGCAGCCTACAGGATGGGAAAAGTTCTTCACCAACCCCACATCTGACAGAGGGCTGATATCCAGAACATATAAAGAACTCAAGAAATTAGACATCAAAATACCCAGCAGTTTAATTAAAATTAAGCTATAGAACTAAATAGAAAATTCTCAATAGAAGAAGCTCAAATGGCTAAAAGACATTAAAGAATTTCTCGACCTCAACATCCTTAGTCATCATGGAAATGCAAATCAAAATGGCCATCAGAATGGCTAAGATCAAAAATACTGAAGGCAGCTTATGTTGGAGAGGATGTGGAGCAAGGGGAACACTCCTCCACTGCTGGTGAGAATGCAAGCTTGTACAGCCATTTTGGAAATCAATATGGTGCTTTCTTAGAAAATTGGGAATCAACCTCCCTCAAGACCCATCAATACCACTCTTGGGCATATACCCAAGGAATTCTCAATCATACCACAAGGATACATGCTCAGCTATGATCATATCAGCATTATTTGTAATAGCCAGAATCTGGAAACAACCTAGATGCCCTTCAACTGAAGAATGGATAAAGAAAATGTGGTACAAATACACAATGGAGTACTACTCAGCAGAGAAAAACAATAACATCATGAGATTTGCAGGCAAATGGATGGAACTAGAAAAGAATCATCCTGAGTATGGTAACCCAGACTCAGAAAGACAAACATACTATGTACTTACATAAAAGTGGATACTAGATGTAAAGCAAAGGATACTGCAAATCACAATGCCAGGGAAGCTACCTAGTAAAGAGGACCCTAAGAAAGACATAGATTGCCCAATGACAGAGAAATGGATGTTATCTACATGAACAAACTGGGGCTGAGGTGGGGTAATGGACAGCAAGGGTCAAGGGAAAGATAACTTAGGGGAGCAGAAGGTCCCAGATGGATCAGGAACAGAGTGGGAGAACAAGGAAAGAGAAATGATGATAAATGAAGACCTCATGGAAATAGGAAGAAGCAGTGTGCTAGAGAGGTCCCCAGAAATCCACAAAGATACTTCCACTATAGACTACTAGCAATGGTCAAGAGAGTGCCTGAGCTGACCTACTCTGGTGATCTGATGGCCGAACACCCTAACTGTCATGGTAGAACCCTCATCTAGTGACTGATGGAAGCAGATACAGAGATCCATGGCCAAAGCCCAGGTGGAACTCCAGGAGCCCAGTTGGCGGGAGAGTGGAGGGATTATATGAGTATGCGATATTGAGACCATGATTGGAAAAAGCACAGGGATAAATAGCCAAACTATTGGAAACACATAAACTGTGAACTTATAGCTGAGGAGCCCCCATGGAACTGGACCAGGCCCTCTGGATAAATAAGACAGTTGATTAGCTTGAACTGTTTAGGAGGCTCCTAGGAAGTGGGACCGGCACCTGTCCTTAGTGCATGAGCTGGCTGTTTAGAGCCTGGTGTCTATGCTGAGAAACTTCGTTCAGCCTTGGTGTAGGGAGGAGAGGACTGGACCTGCCTCAAGTGACTGTACCAGGCTAGGTTGACTCCCCAAAGGAGACCTTGCCTTGGAGGAGGTGGGAATAGGGGGTGGTTTGGGGGGAAGTCTGGGGGTTTGGAGGAGGGAGGATAGGGGAACCCTTGGCTGATATATCAAATTAAATTAATTGTAAAATAAAATATTTTTTTTAAAAAGAGAACTAGAGGACATATTAAAGAATCATTTGGTACACAAAAGGGCACTACATTGAGTTTTTTTTAATTAAATGTAATTAATTCAAGATTAAATGAATTTGTACCCTGACAAACATCTGTTAATCTTAGCAGAAGATCTCTTCCACATTTCTCATGCATCTACAGGAATAGGAACCTTCAGGAATAATACTCATGATTAACCATTGCACTATGAATCCTCTTAAGAATTTCACCAATTATGGATTTCATACTTCTGAGGTATCATTGCATAACTATGAGCTATGTAAACTCATGGTGAATATTTGCTATTTGTTCCTTCTCTTCTAATTATATTATTGCAATAATTATCTCTGTGGTCCCCCCAATAATAAAGGAACAGTAAAAAGCTTATATTTAAATGCTTTTACATTTAACTCCAGTGACTCTTACTGCTCCCTTACAACTGCAATGTTGCTGTATCATCCTGATTGCCTAATTTTGCCTTCATACAATCTCACTCGAATAGTAATTAGCATTGTATGTTGTTTATTGTGGATGCATGTATAATTCTTCCCATGTTTGTTCTCTGACATCCTATCAGCTTAGTGATGCCTATGTAAGGCTCCCATGCATAATGTCTCTGCCTCATCTTGTGATTGCATTGTATGCTGGAAGCATAAGCATAAATTGCTCTCAATGACATGATTTACAGAAAAAAAGTTATATTCTCTCTGGAAAGATGATTGTTCTTTCCATTCTCCTGAGAACATAATTACAAACTGTCTTTTCTTGAGATGCGTCTGGTATACATGGCTCTCATTATAACACTTATTTAATTTCTATTTTGTATTTCTTCCTATATTCCATCTGTTTTTTCTTTTATCATTTAAAAACAGAGTATGATTTGGCATGACACAAAAGTCCTTATGGGACATTTTCTCACAGAGTCAGATTATGTCCCTCAGTTCAATGACACACTGATGCTATCTTATAGGGCAGATATCTACATATCCCTTTGAGATTCAGAGATAAAACATATTTAATATGTTCTTAGAATCATAAGGATACAGAAAATCTATTGTGTGGTTAATACAGTCTAATTATCAAGTAAATTATTACTGACTTGTTCTTACACTTAAATTAACCCATAATTTTTATCTATGTTTAGTCATGTGGCTTGGTATCTTTTCTCAGTTCTGTCTTCACATCTTGCTTCCTCTGTGTCTGGCAGGCAACCCCTGGCTCAGCCCTCCTCTTCCCATATTTCTCCTAGTCTGCTTGCCCTGCCTATACTTCCTGCCTGGCTACTGGCCAATTAGTGTTTTATTTATCAACAAATCAGAGCAACACATATTAACAGCCTACAAAACATTCCACAGTAGTCTAGCCGGGCATCTGTGGTCTCTTAATGTTTGCATTACATCTCCAGCATCTTCTGGCTTTCAGAGTCTCCACTGAAAAGTCAAGTTATTCTAATGGGTCTGCTCTTATTAGTCCCCTGACCTTTTTCTGCTGCTGCTCTTAATATTCTTTCTTTATTCTGTATGTTCAGTTGTTTAATTACTTTGTGGTGAGGGAACATTTTGGGAGGTCTTGTCTGTTTGGTGTTCCATAAGCTCCTTGTATCTTCATAGGTATTTCCTTCTTTAAGTTGGGAAAGTTTTCTTTCATGGTTTTGTTGAATATATTTTCTGTGCCTTGAGTTGGTATTCTTCTCCTTCTCTCCCTATTGTTCTTTTTTTATCTTTCACATATTTGTTACATAGCAATTAAAATTCTTTCACATCATTCAATATATGTAGAATTTTCAAGTTCTAAAAATGTATTTTGTTACACAACAGAAAGAAATGACTTTCTTTCTCACCCTATTTATGCCCACATCATTCAGTAAACCAAACATAACTGACATTTGTAACTGTATGATGTTTTGAAATCTGTACTGATGTTTATGTTTTAATTTATTTCTAAGTTTTAGAAACCATTAGGGAGTGTTTGAAAGTTTATAATTTTGGCATAAAAGGTGGTTGTAGGCTGTTCTATTGTTTTTGTGAGTAGATATCTGTACGGAAACTAATTATTATTCAGTTCTTTTATTTTTCTTTATTAAGATATTTTCTACTCACTCCACATGCTACAGACCCCTTTCCTCTTCTCCCACCCCCAGCCCTTTTTCCCAAGCCAAACTGAATCCCCACATTCCCCCAAATCGAGTTCTCCCATGGGAAGTCAGCAGAGCCCAGCACAAGCCAAGCCTTTTCCCACTGAACCAAGGATGTGCAAGGTGTTACATCACAGGCACCAGATTCCAGGAACCTGCCCATAGACCAGGGACAGATCCCTATCCCCTTATCTGGGTGCCCCCCAAAATGTTTGAGCCAAACAACCATCTTTTGTGTACAGAGGGCCTAGTCCAGCCCCATGGAGGCTCCACAGCCACCAGTCCACAGTTCATGGGATTCCACTACTGTGGCCGGTGATCTCTGCATGTCCTCCCATCATGATCTCAATGTCTCTCACCTGCAGTATCTCTCCTCTCTCTCATCAACTGGATTCTTGGAGCTCAGCCTGGTGCCTGCCTGTGGATCTCTGTATCTGCCCCTCATTGAAATAGAAACAATGAGGTGAACACAAACTGAGAGAATGCTAGAAATTGAAAATTTGAGTAAATGAACAGGAACTACAGATGCAAGCATAACCAACAGAATGCAAGAGATGAAGAGAGAATATCTGCTGTAGAGGACACAATAGAGGAAATATTCATCAGTCAAAGAAAACACCAAAGCCAAAAAGTCATAACACAAAATTTCTAAGAAATTGCTTTTTCATGGTTTTCTTGGCTTTCTTTAGGGGATTTATTGATTTCTTCCAAATTTTTCTTTGTCTTTTCCTCAATTTCCTTAAGGGAAATTTTCATTTCCTCTTTAAAGACCTCTGTCATCTTCATAAAATTATTGTTAAGTTCACTTTCTTCTGCTTCTTCTACATTGTGATGGTCAGGAGTTACTGTTGTAAAACTGCTAGGTTCTGGTGATGCCATATTGCTCTTTTTGTTGTTGTATGTATTTTTGCACTGGTATCTTCCCATCTCTTCCTCCAATAGGTGCAAGATGTGCCTGTGTCTGAGCAAGCTGCTCTTGGTCCAGTCTGTGCTTGTTGTGTCTGTGTCTCAGTCGGCCACCCTGGGTCCAATCTTAGCTCTTGGTCTAATTGGAGCTGATGGATTCTGTGACTCTGGGAGCTGCTCTTGGTCTTATCAGGGCTCTTGGTCCAATCAGAACTGGCAGATTCTTTATCTCATGAAGCCACTCCTATCATGGCTCTTGGTCCAATCAGAACTGGTGGATTCTGTGTCTCAGGAAGCCACTCTTAGTCCATTGAAAGCTGGATGATTCTGTGTCTCAAGAAGCCACTCTTGGTCCAATGAGAGTTTACAGATTCTTTGTCTCAGGAAGCTACTAGCATAGTAAGCAGATGGGTATGTTTGAGGTAGGACGTGGTTCTTGTAGATTTCAGGGTCTGGTGGGGAGTTTTGGTGAGGGACCCAGACCATAGGAATCTTCCCTACTGACCAGAAACTGGGGCAGTGATCGGTGCAGGTTCCTAAGTCTTTTTACTTAGGCCAGTACCATGTCCTTGTGTATAAAGCAATCCAACTCTGCAGATATTTGCCTCATGGCATATTTTTTGATACCTTTACTTATTCCAAAGCACAGGAAATGTAAAGTTCATGTACCAAGTTAATATAAAGTTTTGAAACAGAAAAATAACATATTTACTGAAATGCAGACATAATTTAGAGATTATGAAACATATGTCTGTTGAAGAGGTCAGTTAAAAATGATCTGCAAATGTTAGATTTCTAATGCTATTCAAGTGACAAGAAGATTTCCCTTAGGCAAAATGTTCACCTGTCTAAATGATAAATTTATGATGATTCCTTTAAATTCATAGGATACAAATGACTGATGACATTTATTTCTTATAATCTAACCAACAGGCGCTGTAGCAGTGAGCTTTCACCTTATTTATATTTGAACAGCATAATCCAAGTCCATGTTGGACCAGCCCTACTCTTTCTGCTCACTGCCATTACATCAGTTTTCTCGTTACACTTGAGAGAATCTGCAATCATGCTTCTTTTAAGTAAAGATGGAAACCTAAAGGAAATCAATTCTTGTGGTTTCCTTAGTAGCTGAGATTTGAAAATCAATAAAAATCAGACTATGTGACCTTGATATGACTGTAATGCTGACCACTGAAAAATCAGTGTGGCTTTAAGAGAACCATGGAGAATGTAGATAATATAAAATTTCAAAGAAGCCATCAAGATAACAATATTATTAAAACTGGATTATTTTTATAACATGGAGAGTAGTGTGGATTAACATTTTAATCATTTATGATTTAGTATTTTAATTTGAATATTAAAATATGAGGTAATTTATGAATTCAGAGTGAAAATATTGCTATATAAATAGCTGAAATTTTACATTAAAACCAACTATAAAATCTGCTATTTCCACATTAAGGTTACACATGTCTAAAAGTTTAGTTAAATTAAGTAAATGATTATATTGAAGATGTGAGAGTTGAATGGTTAATGCCAATTATCATCTTGATCGGATTTGGAAACATCTAAAGCATTAGTGAGAAATATTTTTGGTGTCTACTTCAGGGGTTTTTCCAGAGAGGAATATCAGAGAGAGGAAGCACAATCTTTTTTTTTTTTTTTTTAATGAGTGAAATTATTTATTTGTTTGTAATGAGACTACGCACTACAATTTGTTCAACACTGGGCTGCACACTGCAGTAATTAGGGGACAGGAGGGAGGAAAGACAAGTCGAGGACTTTGAGCTGGATTTAAGAATATCCAAGTCAGAACCTTCTGGAAGACTCTTGCTTGACCACACAGGGCAGAAATGAAAATCACATGACCACCACTGACTGAAAAGGGAGGGAACACGGGGATGGGCCTCAGCGCACAACCAAAACCAGTCAGGACCCCCAGCCACCTGCTGGCCAGTTCTGTCGAGAAAGGGGAATGCTCCTCCTGGCTTGGCCTTCCTGATTTGTGAGGACCCTTCCCTCTCTGAGGCCAAGCAGCCTTGGGCTGGTTCTAGGGCCTGAGAGCCCTAATCCAGGAGATGCTTAGGGAGGGAAGCCTGTCAATAGAGCTGTTGCTAATCAGTCTGGCACAGTGAGGGGCTGTGAGGACGCCCTGCAATGGCACCTGTGATACTGCAGCAATACAGGGCAGGACTCTGGAGGCACAAGGGAGGGACGCTGCAGGTTCAGTTCACAACACTGACAAGAGCCTCTGCCTCAGGGCTGCAGGTCCACAGGCACCAACTGCCCTCTGTTCCGGGGGCCAAGTCTCATGGGTCCACAGTAGCATAGATGCCCAATGCAGAGCTCAGCATCCCCCTGTCTGCATTTGGCCAGTCCTTGAAGCTTCAGCTTCTAGAAGGATGAGCAAGGAAGGAACCCAGAAGCCAACAGCTCCCAGTTATTGGCCCAGCTCCCAGCGCAGGTCAGCTATATGGAATATGCCAGATTTGACAGGCAGGATGATCCTTCTGGACAACAGGAAACAGGGAGCAGGAGGCCTGAGGAACAAGGAGCCGTCCATCTAACTGTCTATGGAGAGGGCTGACTCCTGAAGCTTATATTCTTGTGAAGGGCCAGTCCCACTCTTTCTCCCCTGTCTCCAGCCTTTCATGAAAAACTGCTCCCACTGTCTAAGCTGCTGCTGCTGCTGCTTTCTTCTTTCTTCTTTCTTTCTTTCTTTCTTTCTTTCTTTCTTTCTTTCTTTCTTTCTTTCTTTCTTCTTCTTCTTCTTCTTCTTCTCCTCCTTCTCCTCCTCCTCCTCCTCCTCCTCCTCCTCCTTCTTCTTTTTTTTGTTGTTTGTTTTTTGAGACAGGGTTTTTCTGTGTGGTTTTGCACCTTTGTAGACCAGGCTGGCCTCGAACTCACAGAGATCCGCCTGCCTCTGCCTCCCAAGTGCTGAGATTAAAGGCGTGCACCACCACCACCCAGCCTAAGCTTCTTTAGGGCATTCCTATTAAAAATAAAAAATAAAAATAAAAAAATAAAACCTGGCATTGTCTTTGCTGTGCCTCTTTATTCTAAGGTTCCTATGTCTTTGGTGTCAAAGATGTCCATATTCTTTTCACAGCAAAGTTCAGTCCATTCTGTAGGAAAGATGAATGAGCAGGAGGCAGAGGAGAAGCCCTTTTCCAGTGAATGTAGCCAACACCTGCCAGGCCATTGGGATGGTGCCAGTGCATGGAGGCATGACAAGGGCTCCAGGTGGAGGGAGAAGTTTCCAGAAGCAGGAAGGAGAGCCTGTTGAAGACCAGGCATACACTCTTCTCCTGAGCCAGCATAGCACCAGGCCTGGTGGCTTTGCAGTGGTCCTATGCCGTGTTTTCTGAATTCTTTCACCACTCCCAGACTTAGAATGTACGCAACTTGTGTGTCCACAGAGAAGCTGGAGGCTAGAATATCTCCATCCTCTTTATGTATCTTGCTCCTATTCTTTATCTCAGCTACTATCATTTCCACGAAGGCACCTCTGTAGGTTGCAGCAAGAGAGAAGAACTTCTTGGTGGATGTGATGTCAGGATACCATGAGTCTGGGTACTCAATGGGGAACCAGTTGACACACAGGTGCTTCACGGTGTCTATGTCATC
This sequence comes from Onychomys torridus, assembly GCF_903995425.1. Classification (NCBI taxonomy): domain Eukaryota; kingdom Metazoa; phylum Chordata; class Mammalia; order Rodentia; family Cricetidae; genus Onychomys; species Onychomys torridus. The sequence goes on along the minus strand of NC_050456.1, from coordinate 29,524,240 downwards.
ATGGCAGAGGAGGCGCAGGCTGACCTCACTGAGGGCGCTGGAAGGCACCACCTCTGTCATTCACACCTCTGACGGGAGCCGGCCGCAGCATAAGGCGTTGCGGGGTTCAGCGCATCCTGGGGGAGCCGGGAAGCTGGACGTGGAACTGAGGGGCCTCCGCGACAGGTTATCGAGGAAGCACAATCTTGATTTTGGGCATCTCAATTCTGGGACTTTGTTCTTCTATTGAATTAAAGGAGATAATTAAATGAATGGCTGAGTGGCAGTATTTTCCTTTCTGATCTGTCTAGTTGGGGAAATCCAATCTTCAAACCCAAATGCACAATAACCCTTCCCTCTCCTAAGTTACTTTCTGTCAGGTACTGGGTCATAGAGAAAAGAAATTGAAATATATAGAAAGTCAAGCCAGGCGGTGGTGGCGCATGCCTTTAATCCCAGCACTAGGGAGGCAGAGCCAGGCAGATCTTTGTGAGTCAAGGCCAGCCTGAGCTACAGAGTGAGATCCAGGAAAGGCGCAAAGCTACACAGAGAAACCCTGTCTCGAAACTACCCACCCCCACACACACAAAAAAAGTCAGTCAAGTATCTAACTAATAAAAATTTACTTAGTTGCCTAAAATGTTATGGAAATACATTTGACAAATATGACAAATAAGAAAAAGATAAATTCAAGGTTTAAATAAACATCAAACTTTACTTTTTCAAAATCATTGTTATTTAATAGCAGGAAAAGAGCCTCATAAGTTAAAAAGAAAATGCAATGTTTATTTATGATCAAAAATAGGTGTCTTTGTTTCAGACACTACAGTACTTATGAAAATATTGAAATCAAAATATAAAGTAAGAAAATCAAAATTTATACAGAATGGATAAAAGATACAAATACCATTTCAAAAGCAAGATAATTTTTACTCTACTGTTTAATCACCTTTTATTGTCTGTCATGTTTCTGTAAACATGTTAGTATTTTCATTTTTAAATGTTTCCACTTCTATTTCTTGACCTTATTCAATAACATTGGAAGTTCTTCTGAAGCATATTTGTCCCTGTGTATATTTTGAGACATATGGGTGATTTATTTTACTCAATACATAGTTGAAAGTAATTCCAAACATTCCTTCCCTCCAAATACACACGGTCTTGCTTTTGATTCTCATGAGGATCTGTGATGCTGGAGGTAGTAACACAAAATGTGGTATCACCAGAGTAGACGTGAACAGGCCATTTTGCTGAAGTAGACCAGCTACAGATTTCCTTCTATAACTCAGGTAAGAAATGGTTCTAGGAAATTGTAGCTATATTGTTAAGTTAGGTTAAACCCCATTATTTGACTAGCTTGTGTTTGCTTTGCCCAATAAAACCATTTTTATGAATTCAATAGGTAAATATATTAGCTATTTCTTTGTTACTGTGATAACACACCTTGACCAAAGTGACTTATGAGGGAAAAAGTCTATTTTGGCTTAGAGTTCTGGAAGGGTAAGAATCTATCATGTCAATGGGGTATACAAAGTGGCAAGTTGCAGGCTAGATTGCAGGACGTGGAAGCTGGGAAATCAGACTTTCTTCAGCAATCATAAAACAGAGAATGTGAACCAAAAATATGGTGAGGCTATGAATTCCAAAAATATACTTCCAATGATATACTTCTTCCATGTGGTCTCACTCCCAAACATTGTCACCAATTGAGATCCACATGCTCAAATGCATGAACCTATGAGGAACATATTTCACTTAAACCACTACAGTATGTCTAGTCTTAAATACTGTAATGCATCTCCACAGAAAAACCAGTTCTGAATTGTTAAAGAAGGATGCATCACCTATCATCCCTTCAGATGAAGACCAGAATGCATTATTAACTCCTAAAACTATCAAGGGAAGAGATAAGTAGGTCTGAAAATGAGACAAACTGAATCAAAATGTGCCTAAATCAAGGGACAAATGGATGTTTGGAAAGTAAGTTCCAACACCTGATAGCTCTATATCACAATACAGATTTAACAAATATTTCCAGCTACAAATATTTCCAGCTATTTCTTGTAGATTTTAATTTAATAATTAAAGTAAAAAAAACCCTGATTTTACAGAAAATCTCAATTTCCCATCCATCACCACTAATTTTCCAAACAATTCAGCAAAAAGAGAACCTGAATCTAGAAAGAGTTCTGTTGGATACATTGGCCTGTTGCATAAACAGACCCTGTGATGATAAAACATAGTAAATTTATATAATTTTACTTCTATAGTTTATATGTATAACTTAGTTATTCCTTACATTTGTTTACAAAAATTATTAAATTAATACTTAGTGAGGCTATATTGATATCATAAAACAGAGAAAGTGAATTGAAAATATAGTGAGGCTTTGAACACTCAAAATCTACCTCCAGTGATATGACTTCACTCTTAAACACTGTCATTATTTAGAAATTAATTAAATTAATATTTAGTGAAACCATATTGATACCTTCACTAAGTATTAATTTAATACATTTATTTTTCATTAATAAGGTCTCATTGTTTATATTTATTTATTTGTGTGTATACTTGGTGGAAGGGAATGTTACATTGTCACTGTGGTAGTTTGAATGTATTTGGCCCCCATAATATCATAGGAAGTGTCATTATTAGGAGGTGTGATACAGATTTGTTGGAATGGGTATGGCCTTATTGTAGGAAGCATGTCACTGTGGAGGCATGCTTTGTGGTTTCCTATGTTCAGGATATCACCCAGCATTTTAATTCACTTCCTACTCTCTACAAGCCAAGCTGTAGCCAGCAGGATTCTGCCTGCACACCACCATCCTCCCTGCCATGATAATGAAACAAACCTCTGAAACTGTATGCGAGCCACTCCAATTAAATATTTTTCTTATAAGAGTTGCTGTGGTCATGGTGTCTCTTTGTGGCAATAGAAATTCTAAGACAGTCACCATGTGTTTTCAGGGGATTGATCTCAAGGTGCCAGGCTTGGTAAAAAAACATTTTTAGTCTCTGAACCAATCTTGTTGTGTCTCTGTTGGTTAAAGAAGATCTAAATAAATAAATAAATAAATAAATAAATAAATAAATAAATAAATTTTTTAAAAGCCCAATAATATAAATTCCCAAATGTGAAGGATGTTTTTAGTAGATTAATTTATAGAATATAATAATGGTTAGTTACAAGAACTTCATTCATCTTTCCTCAGCTGTTTTCTGCTGGATGTTTGAGAGGCCCTATTTATGTTAATACTTTCTGTTTGTATACATTCTTTTGTTGGGAAACTTCAACCAGGACACTCTCTATTAGGAAATCCAGCTAGATGCCTTAAAGGGGTTTCTCATTTAATTTCTACTGGAAGCTTTGAACCCCTGGTCTGCTAGGATGTTGCTATCAAAATACTATCACCTGATACTTATAGTTTTACTTTGGCTTGCTATGTGCTTGATAAACTTACTCTTTCAAAACTGAAATTTTGGCTATTATAATCACTAATTTATTTTATACATAATATTTGTCTATTGTAATCACATAAATCTGGACCGTACAGTAGGAGACCTTGGATTTAATCCACATAATGAAAATTTATAAAGCACCAACAAAAGTAGTTCATAACCTATTTTTATTTTTAAAATAAATCTTTTACTTTATCTATTAATTTTGATGTCTGAGTATGTAAAGTTTTCACTATTCAGTGCCTGCTCTTCTGAACTGACTATGCTAACAAAAATGGCTTCAAACTAATAGATATCTGATTGATTCTGCATCTCAAGTGCTAGGATTAAATGAATGTATTACCATTTCCAACCTCTTTAGAATTTCTAAACAAGACATTTTAACTAACTCCTCACAATTTTAGCTCACTATTAATGTCTTCAAAAGTCTAAAAGTTAACTCTATGATAAAACAATTATTGGTAGCATCTAGAATATTCTTTGATTAAAATATTTATATAGACAATTACTTTACTTAGTTAATTAAATTTTTTATGTTATGTCATGTTTAGAAAAAAAAAAAAAACAGATTACCAAGGTTCATTTGAAAACTTGCAGATAAAAGCTGCCCCTAATAAGGTATATCCTTTAAAGATCTGGGCTTTCATCTCTGTGAGTTCAAGGCCAGCCTGAGCTACCAAGCAGTTCCAGGAAAGGCACAAAGCTACACAGAGAAACCCTGTCTTAAAAAAAAAAAATCTGGGTTTTCTAGGTCCTTTTAATCTGACAGTATTTAAAAATATCCATGTGTTTTGCTCAGAGTTGGGGCAAAGGCATTCTACTCTAATGGAGTACAGAAGCACAATGCACAGTATGGTGTCTACTTAATATATACCTTCACCTGTTTTCAATATCTTCCAATTGATCCAAAACATTGATGCCAACTCTGATTGCCCAGGTGTTAAAATAATGACAGACTCATGCAATTTTCCTCAGGTCAGCATCCTTGGAAGCTCAAGTCTCAATTTCTCATAGCTGATACAAATGATTCTTGGCCCATAATGTTGAGAACAGGGAAAGGTTAGCTAGGATTGTTCAGCATGTTTAGGGGAACATGATTAAGGGAAGGGGGTATAAATTTGCATTTCTTACATTTTTTCAAATGCAAAGATGTCATGTTTTTGTTCCACATACCCTAAACCTCATCAGGGTAGTAAGTCTTAGGTAAACTTATATAACTTACATGATTAGTTTTATCTATCTGAACTACTACTTTAACTATACAATGAATAAATAACTAAGTAACAGACATATTTTCATTTCTAAAATATAAGATTGTGTTATCTTTCTATAAGTTCTACTAAATGAGATGAGACTTAATGTTAAATAGCAGCAACTGTTTTTTTTATAGATTAACATGTGTTTAAAAGCAAATAGTAACATATTTTGTTTGATGGAAAAGCAACTGCCTAAGAGTTTCATTCTCAATATAATAAATAACAAATAACAAATAGTAAATACATTTATGCTCAATGCAATTCCTACCAAAATTACATTGTAATTCTTCAAAGAAATCTAAAAATCATCTTGAATTTCATATGGAGACATAGAAGATGCAGGATGGTCAAAATACCAGAAACAACAGAAGCACTGCTGGAGATATTATATATCCTGGTGTCAAGTTATACTACAGAGTGATAGTAGTAATAACCCCATGGTACACACATAAATCCAGGCACATTGATCAGTGAAACAGAACTGAGGACCCATACTCTTAAATCCCCTTGATTTCTTCCCCTTTGTTTTTTCAGAACAAGGCTTCTCTGTGCAGCCCTGATGTCCTTGAACTCACATAGTAAAACTGGCTGGCTTCAAACTCATAGAAATCCACCTGCCCCTGCTTCCTAAATGCTGAGATTAAAGGTGTGCAACACCACTGCCCAGCTCCTCATGAATTTTTTTTTTTAAACTGGCAAAAAATACAAACTTAAGGAAAGGCAGCATTTTCAAAAAATAGTGCTAGTACAACAGGATAGCTACATGTGGGAGAATGAAATTAGAGCCTTGTCTTTCATCTTGTATAAAACTCAACTCCAAATGCACCAAGGACCTCAACAGGAAACCTGCTTTCTTGAATTTGTCAGAGAACCAAACAGTGAGTATATTTCAACTAAAGGGCACAGAAAAAGACTTTCTGATCATACTCCAATAGCACAGTCATTAAGATCAACATTAGAAAAATTGACCCTCTTGACTTCTCCATCCAATACAATCCTTCCTCTTCCTCTTATGCAGGATTCCTCATGTGCTGGCTAATGTTTGGCTGGGGGTCTCTGCATCTGTTTCCAACAGGTGCTGAATGAAGCCTCTCTGATGACAATTGGGCTAAGCATCAATATATGAGTATAGTGGGAGAGTGTTTTGAGATCTTACTTTGGACTAGGGGCATGAATTTGCATGTGCAAATCTCCTCACACACTGTTCTCAACTGTTGACATCACTGCACCTCTCAAAGTCTATGCTTAAAAGTTGACTTAATGGCATCCTTCAGTGTCAGGTGGCCCTAAGTGGCATCCTTAGCTCACCAGGGCTCACACTGAATACCTGGAAATGCG